>NW_027315846.1:16624315-17021815 GCF_026437365.1 Eucyclogobius newberryi
ACAAAGACAAAGAGGATTCTAATAGGCCATTAAAATTCTGAATAGGCTCGGTAGATACAAGGGGGAGTTTCTGTTGAAACAAACAACTCTTTCTACTTCAGGAAGGCTCCGCCCAATGGGCGGGTCTTACCACAGAACAGTATTAATATCGGAGTTCTCGATCTAAATTCTTTTATTGACAATGACTCTTGGATGAGAGTCGAAACGTCTATTTTTTCTAACTGAGTCCAGATGACTACAACTGAAGCTTTTTCTACTATGGAACACGCCTGGACGAATGAGGGATTACACCGACAATTATCTTCCATATTCCATACTTGTGTCTACACCAAAGGATTGAAACTATTATAATGATTTTTTTGCCAAGACTTCTCTATCTTTTCAAGTATCTCCTCATTTCCATCCACAACCAGCTATTTAATGAGTGGAATAAAACAATCTCAAGATTTGTATGGCAAGGCAAAAAACAATGTGATTCAAAACACCCTGTGTGAAAAATGACTTTGTATCAGCTCAAATCAAAGCGTTATTGTATAGGTGTGACCCAGAATATGAATAAATGGAAAATTATTGAGTGTAATTCTTAGAATCATGTCAGTGTTTTTCTTCATTCGTCCAGGAGTGTTCCGTTGTAGAAAAAGATTCAGTTGTAATGTGTATCTGGACTCTTCGACACTCATCCGAGGATTGCAGATGGAGAATGACCCTCAGATGAGAGTCGAAACATTAGTCCAGATGACTACAACTGAATCTTTTTCGACTATTGAGTGTAATGTTGTGCCGGGGGTTCCTGTACAGGCCTTACTGGCAGAGGTTGTTAGGTCATATGGAGGAGGTTAAGAATCCCTGTGTAAAATCTGTCCTTACGACCTGGAGGGAGCTAATCAAAGCATACAACCTAAACAAAGATGTTAAAATCTTAAACTGGTTGGCTTATGACCAACGTTTTGTACCAAACAGCACCAATCGAAGATTTAAAGTCTGGATAGCATAAGGTATAAATGTTTTTCACCAGATTGTAAAAGAAAATCAAATCAAAAACTTTGATATGTTGAAGGACTCCATTGACATTTACAAATACAAAGTTTTTATAACCAATTAATTAAACAAAGCTATGAACATTATAACCCACTGACTGAAATATTTATTAAAGCATATAAATCAGACCATTCAAGGGGAATAATGTCTAAATTATATACCGGTAAATGCATTAATAATCTAGATAACCACTCTACTAAATACATTAAAAATAAATGGGAAAGAGAAGGTAAATTTGCTTTGACGGATGAATAATCTGAGGGTATTTCATAATTCTCCAAGGAGGACCACAAAATCACATGTTTCGAAACATTTTGGAAAAATATGCCGCATTTTTTCATGACACCATGTCAAAGTGCACATTATTCACAAGGAAATTCTAACTGTTGGAAAAACTGTGGTTGCCAGGAGGCCCATCATTACCATGTGTTCGGAGATAATCCTGTTTCTCAGAAATATTGGACTCAGTGCTACAGATAGTTTTTAACATCACTGTCACACTTGATTTCAGAACTATTTACTAAGACCTTAAAACTCCTGCCATGGACACACTCAATGGAGTATACTCCTGACAGCAGCGAAAAAGGCCTTCACAAAAAAATGGATGACACAAACTGCACCTACAATAAAGGACTGGACTGAAATGGACACATTTGACGGACTTCGGAAAAGGTGAGGGAAAATCCACAGTAGAAAATCTTTCAATCTTGTGAGTTTTGGAAAGTTACTGTTATGTTTGTGATGTGTTTATGGAAACATTTTGACATTTTGAGGCTCATCTGGAGCATACACCATGTAATTTACATGATATATCTTGGATTGAAAAACGTTATTCTTTTCATTCTGTTTTGGCCAGTAACAGCTACTGAATATTGACTCAGCTCATGCCATTTAGTTAAACTGGGCAACTGCACTCAACATACTATTCAAAACCAATTATAAGCAATTATACCTGAAACGTCCACTTTACAAAAAACTGGCAGCTTGTTTCTCTTTTGTATGTTTTAACTTGAATTAAAAAAAGCTAATTTAGCATTGATTGGAGTCCATAATAAAGAACCGTAATTGTCTGTGTAGTAAAATAATATACAACTCATCATACTGTACTGCCCAAGCCAATCCATCTCCTCTCCTTCCTTGTCCGGCCCACTGACTGAATGACCTTAAAAGGACCTGCTGAGGCCTTTGCGTTGGGCCACCAGCACCTGACTCCAGGGCCTGATTTATGAACGTTTTGTTCCAAACAGAGCAGTGGCAAACTGCGCATTATTGATATCTGCTAAGTGTCCTGAAGAGTGATAATGTTGTCCGGGCGGCAGCTGTTCACCCAGCTTCTGGCAGGTGGAGAAATCAATGGCAAGATGCACCCTTCAGATGAGAGTAACAGATGAGCTGAGCACTGTAATGGAAAGATGCTTATCTAGGCTTGGGCATGGAGCTGCTAAAGACAGTTGGTGTAGGTGCGCAGGGCACTTTTTAGGATTATTTTATATACTTGTATCCAAACTAGGCCGGTATCAAATAATAATTCTGGGGACTAAGTGGAGAGTAAGTGTGGATCTGAGAGGTAAAACTGTGCCAGTTTAAAGCATGGCTAAGATTATTATGTACAAAATTGCATCCATAATATATAATACGCTGACATTATGCAAAAAGCACCATTAACTTTATCAGAATGAAGTGTGTTCATCCTCCTGAGACCAGGACAATGGATGTTTGACCACTGTAATGCACATTGAGTTACTTCTAATGTCTCTTATATTCTGCATGTCACTTCACAAAGTGCTGATGGGCATCAGAGTGGTAACGAAATGTTAATGACTTTTAAAAATGGCCGACATCCAAGCAAGTACAGCTTGAGTTTTTATGAAAAGTAAGAGAACTATTTATATTCAAAACAAAAATGTAAGGCAGTTTTTGAATTCATTCCATAGGGATGATGTAATAAGTGTTCTGAAACCATGATTACTTTCACTTAGAAAATCACTAATTAGTTGATTGTACACTGTAGTGCACATCAGGACTTAAAACGTCTTAGTTTTGAAAAAATCTTGGCTGAAGTTTAGTAAAAAAAAGAAAAATGTTGTTTTTAAATGTATTTTTAGCACCACATTTATTCAGCAACCTTCTTTCAAGTACAACACAGCTTTCTGTTGAATACTAAATTGTATCATGGTTATAATGTTTGGAGAGCTGTGTTATATTTTTTGCTGTTCATCATGAACAATGTATTTGTAATTCTTCAGTTGTTCTCGGGCCCAACAAAAGAAGGTTGAATTCTGTTAAGTGAACAGATGTGAATATTGTTTGATCACTCATCCAAGTAACTTTAGTTCAGCTAATTAAACCAGTCCCTTACCAGATCTGCCTCAGAACTGAACAAACTACTTGAACTGAACAAATTACTTGGATAAGTGATGAAACGTATTCACTTTTGTCCAGGTGACAACAATTTGCTCCATGAATGACATTCCAAAAATGTGTTAGCAAACCTGAAATTCAATAGTCAGCTTCTTCTTCATAAAATACAGTACATTTATTTTGGCTTGGGACTAGCTAAAAAAAATATCTATATGATTCAATAAATCACAATGACCTTAAAAAAGACACACACTGCTTTATAGTTCCTTCCAATACAGTCAACACACTGCTGTAATATAGCCATTTCAGATCTGGTTTGACTGGTTTTCCCGCACACGTGAAATGCATCTCCTTACTGAACTCCTTTTCACTTTTTCATCAGCTTGCATCACCATAGTGTCACGTATCATCCAATGGTGCATCAAAGACTCAGGGCAACGCTGGTCCCTGTCTGCACACGTAAGCACCACCATCTAACTCTACTGCTCCTTTATACTATTATGGTTAGCGATGCTGTTCTTGTGTTATCTGCGAGCCACCCAAGGGCCTTTGGCTTCTTTGTCTCGGCCTGCCCCGCCAACTTTTCCATGCAAAAGATATGGTTAAGTCAAATGGTTAACACAGTTTATATCGTACATGTTTTCTTTGCTGCGTGTCTCGTCCTCTCTCCCCTGCTGCTTTGCAAATGGACTATTCTTGTAGCTTCAAGTCTGAGGGGAAGCAAGGAGAGTGCAGTGATGGCAGGCAACTGTGAAATATGCATGTGTGTTTGTGTGTGAGCGAGAGGGGCAACAAAATAAAGACGGAGGGGTATGAGATTTTAAAAGCAACCTGGGAATAGGAGGATAACAATCAAGCATAACAACATACGAATTGACAGGTTATGTAAATAATAGGATAATCTCACAGGGCACCTGTTAGTGATACATTTACAGGTTTATAAATTTACTCCCTCTCTTTCTCTCTCTTCTTCTTTTATATGTATATACGGTATAGCGAAAAAACACCAACCGCCATTAAAAGTAAGACAACATGTGCCACAACAGCACAACATGTGCAGTCAAACACAGGACACTCTTGCTGTGTGGCGAGCAACTCGAGCAAACTGTTAGTCAGTCAGGTTTTGATCCCAAATTAGATCTGAATATTCTATTCTATTAAGAGGACGTTTCCTTCCAAAACACTATTTGTCAGAGGTCCACATTAGGTGCCCTCAGCTCCATCTAATGAAGTTACATATTTCTTGTTCTTTCAGGCATATTCTCCTCTCTGATTCCTAAAATAGTCTCCTGTTCATTAATAAAGCATGTCCCTGCTGTGCATCGCAGCACTTTCAGTTTGCAGACCAGAGGGGTGCTTCAGAGCTCCACCGACACAAGTGGATTCATACTAAGCCCCCTGGTTTGTAATAGAACACTAATTTCCTCCAGTTTGCGCGTTTCCTCTCCATTACGCTCATAAAGCACATTAAATATTGAACACACAGTAATCCCACTACAAATCATTCTGTCAGTGCTGTCATGTTGCCTCATCTTGTGTGTTTTTTTTGGTCGTCCAGCCTAGTCTATTTTACTGCTGAGCGAGCATCAATAACAGGCATTTAAACAGTAACCATGACGATGCCATGACAACAGTGATGGAATTTGTTAGGGCTCAGCTGAATGGCCGAGGGTGAACCTGAGCAACCTCACGTCTGGGAGTCTGAATGGCCAGTCTCAACACCAGCTCTTTCTCAGATGCTCCAAGTGCCTGGAAATGTAAGCTCAGCCCTGATGGTGAGCAGCATTTAGTGTGCGCGCTGCAAAGCCTCTGTACAGAACTGTGGTGCATACTTCATTGGATGCTCTGAGTATTTTCATGCACAATTAGGGTTTTAGCCAATTGAAAAAAAATCTACAAACTAAGTATTGACTCTATGCAATTAACATAGAAATAAGAAATGTGTAAAAATAAGATACATGCAAAATAATACACCATGTAAGATAAAATGGTCTAAGCTACATTTACAAAGCATGTGGAATTAACTACTTTTTTCCTTCTTTTGTCCAAATCAATGTTAATATTATGACAAAATCTATGTCTAACTTAAAAGCGGCTCACATACAAAATTGATCATTCAGTTGTAAATACTTGTGATTGCTTATTGCACCATCTTACTACAGTGCTTACTTACTGGAGTGTTTTCTTGACGAATACATGAGGAATCATTTGTGTGTTCTTCCTCCCATAAGTTCTCTTAATTAAACCTTGAGACTCCAGAGCAGAGCTGCGAGAGCACGTCACGACTGTCATGGCTGCCGCATGAGCCCAGCTGCCTCCAGCTGTTGTACATTAAGCAAAGTGCAGAAGGAGGATTTGGTTGAGCCAGTTATGGGATAACTCAATAACATTACTCTGTTAGGGGCTGCCTTGAGCTCTTTATTTGATAATGCATCATGGTTTTAGCCCACACCGTGCGATCTAATTCACCCGTGCAGTCGTGAACTCATAAGCTGCTTACAGTGGCCCGTGTTAAGTTTATGGACCATTATGATTGGCCTTTACTTCGTATATGAAAACAGTGAGGACACAGCGCTTTTACACTGATAGAAATTGTTCGTTTGATCTTGTTCCTTCATAACATTACTTTGACCAAAAGCTTTGTCTTAAAGCTTATTTGGTCTTGGGTCTCACTTATCACCTGTGAGGATGAGTCTGTACGTTTCGTTGTTGGTTCTCTCTATACTCTAAACGGGATGCAGCGGTGGAAAATGCTTGCAGTTTCATGCAAGAGGTTATTGACAGTAATAGACTTGGACGTGACAGCTGCAGTAGGACAGGTGAGTGTTTGACATCACCCACTTTCAAGTTCAAGTGTCACTGTTTTTGCACCCTTTCCCACTATGATCATCAGTCAACACACCAACACAGAGTTGTGCAAATCTTTTAATTTATCATCATCATCATCATCATCATCATCATCATCATCATCATCATCATCATCATCATCATCATCATCATCATCATCATCATCATCATCATCCTCATCCTCATCATCATCATCATCATCATCATCATCATCATCATCATCACTACAATGACAGTAACAGGCTCCTTACCTCCAGTGAAAACAGTGCTCCTGTTGCCTATAGAAGCAGGGCTTAATCTACACACATTTATTCTCTTTGTTCTATTTTTGCTGTAAATAAGAGCGCAGGTAAAAGCAGTGTATGTTTTCAAGGCACTTCAATAGTCCTTTTGTAGCCAAATAGATGCGTGTTGTGTGCAGCCTGAAAAGTAAGAACAACAAGAACACACAATACTCATTCATAGTTTAAATTTGGAGATTTGCTAAATATTTATTTGTGTATTTCTATGTCCTTTCTGATGACATCTGAAGTCCGTTTAACTCTGCTTTGGGTCAAGGAGGTGTTCACTGGGTCCCTTCTTGGTCCTTATGGCAGTGCTCTGACACCTGCCTCTCTGCTTGACTCACTCCTGGCTTGTTAGGCTGCACCCAAGTGTGTTCCTTCTCAATAGAAGCGTATAAATACCTTTTACAAGTTTCCCTTCTGCATCCTTCTCACATCCTTCCTAAAGGCCTGGTTCTTCTTTTGTCTCCCTTCCTTCCTTTAAGGTCCTTTTTGGGAAAGAGAAGAAGTGGGATGTGAGACAAAAGATAATAAAGAAGTTGTATATATAGTCATAAATCATGATTGTATTAGTGTAGTGTAGTGTACAGACTCATCAATGTCTGTATCAATACACTAATAATGATAGCACAGTTCAGTAGAAAATCAATACATCAATATAAATTAAAACATCTGTATGAATGCATGAATTACCATCATATATGAATGCAAATCTGGTAGTAGTATATGTGCATTGCTTACAGTCAATCATAGTGTTCAGTAGTGGAGGTAAAATAGTAAAGTTTGCAGTAGTAAAAGCTTCCACAGAAGTACGGTAATAGTAATTATATTGGTAATTTTACAGTAGGAGTTGTAGTACTACTTTCAAATGCGTAGGAAGTGTTTTAGTGGCTCCACTTCAACAGCAGTAATAGTAGCAGCAAAGATGGAAGCAGAGGATTTTTTGTCAAGTATTTGCATAATAATAAAATGTATGTTTACATGAAAACAAAAGTATATTTCATGCAAGTAATAATTGTTTTTCTGCTTGACACAAATAGTACATAGGCACACCATATCTTCTGTGCACTTCTTGTACCAGAACTCCGATGTTGTCCAAATAATTGAGTGACTGTGACAAATACAGTCCGGAAAGAAGAGAATACTTTTCACGTCGGGATACTCTCTCCGGAGGCGATGACGGGGCGCGACTAGGGAGAGGTACAGTCCAATCTGATTTAACCATTAGCCCAAATCTGGATCACTCAGCGGCCAATAACACGCGCGGGAAGTGTAGTTTTTGAAATCCAGCTGAACCCTTTGCTCCTATACATCATTACCCACCATTATCATACATACTTTTCAACACTAACATTCACAACCAACCAGGAAGCACGTATCCCAGCACACGAGGAGAGGAAGGGCACTTACGACAGCTCTGAACTCTGAGGTCAAAGGTTAGGATTACAAATGGCCGCCTCTCACGTTGGGTCGCGGGGTGGGCACACTAATCGCGCCCTCGCCCCTCTCACTGCTACATGATCATACATACATGTCACAGCTTGGGCGTTGGCAGGGGCCCCATATTCTCACCAGAAAAAAGCGTTTCCCCTCTAATCTCCCAGGCTTTGGTATGAGCATAACAGTCCGGGGGAGAGCAGCCGGCAGTGGGAAAAACAGGTACAAGCCAAGAAATGTGAAAAGAGTTTAGCAGGCACACGCTTAAATGAAATTGTCTTTTCACTATGACATTTTAAAAAGGAAGAAACTGAAACATGGCTATTTTTGTTTTGGATCTTGGCATTGGATGACAGCTACTTACCAGCCAAAAGTAAAAAAATAGATACTACTAATACTACTGGCTACAGGTTAGAGCTGTCAAAAGTATAACGAATTTGATACTAATTGATGCAGAAAGTAGTATCAAAAGTAGATACTAGGGATGGGTGATGTCACAATTTTTTGGGGGGTAGTTTATTATATCACTACTGAAAGATGGGTTTCAAACAGACTACAAAGGACAAACAGACCTGAAATACGGTGGATGGATCAGTCCAATCTACTGCTTTTCTACTACTATTGCTACTAGATACTCATTTGAGCAAGTATCGATACTAAAAATACAAAATAAAAAAATCACACATAGGACAAAATGTTATATTTTCTTAAACAAAAATATATATAATGGTTTTGAGCTTTATTAGAACTAGACCACATAGTAACATAAAGAAAGTACTATTATTTTGTGTTTTATAATCATTGTGGTATCAAAATTGCTATTGAGTATTGAAAAATCGATAAACTTGATATTAAAAAGACTTCAGATACTAATACAGTTGACACCGCCAACACAACACGACTGCTGCTGCGGCTACAACTTTCTCAACATTGACAACACGAATAATACTCTACCACGGACAGCTAAAAATGGCATCGGATTTGTCCTTTTGATTTATGAATAATCTAAAAAACCTATACGGATTCATCCTTTTTCCAGGACAGTTTGAATTCCAATGTTGATGGCGCTTCCAGAACTCAAACCTGCTACAGACATCTTTCTATCTGGCACCCCAGTCGTTTTTGCTTGATCTCTCCTGAGCCCACCTCTGAGCCCCGGCCCGTGACTGCAGAGGGGATCTGATTTAGGCTGATTGCATTAACATCCACCAGATGTTCGTAAGTGGAGACCCGACACCTCCGCTCCCTCCGCCTCCATCGGATCATCTCAGACTGGGGCAAAAGAAGAAAAAGAAAGCAATGAAGTTGGAGCCAGTTCAAAGCAAATGAGGAGTGAGTCTTAAAGGAAAAATAAAGCCGAGGTGGTCGTGGGGAGAAAAAAAAAAAAAAAAGGACACAAGCTGCAAAGTGAGTGATGCGGAAAGTAAATGTACATTTTGAAACCTGGTGCAAGAGAGAGAAAATGTTGCCAAGTGAAAATATGGATGATGGATGATGTTGCCAAGAGAAGGAGAGGCGGCTGAAAAGGGAAAGGAGCAACGTCAAGAGTAAATATTAATATCCTCAGTCAAAGTGTGGCCCATATGTTTGGTCCCTTCTGTACCAGGTTTGGTGATGGAGACACGCTGGCACAGGAAGTAGTCTGCCTCCCGGGTGAAGACGGTAATGTGATACTTTTAATGAGGCTAGACACAAGACACAAAACATGGCAACATGCTGACCTTCTACACATCTGCTTAACCCTAATTGAGTTCCATTTTGTGGTGTAGGTGTGAACTTCTACCACTTTTACTGCACCTCATTTATGCTCAGAACAAACAAGTCAGTCCCCACATGTCTGTGCAGTGGTCGATACTGCAAATGATGCTGACAAATTCTTATTAGATGAAGGCAAAACCATAAACAATGTTTATATACATTTTTACTATCTGTTTTGCTAAAATCGTCAACTTTAAAGAAACAAGAACCAAGAAAAATCCACATTTGCAGACATTTTAGGCAGAAAACCACCGTAATATTTTGGTCCATCCATCCATCTTCTGCCGCTTTATCCGGGGCCGGGTCGCGGGGGCAGCAGTCTGAGCAGGGACTCCCAGACTTCCTTCTCCCCAGACACTTCCTCTAACTCCTCCGGGGGGTTCCCGAGGCGTTCCCAGGCCAGCCGAGAGACATAGTCTCTCCAGCGTGTCCTGGGTCTTCCCCGGGGCCTCTTCCCGGTGGGACATGCCTGAAACACCTCCCGAGGGAGGCGCCCAGGAGGCATCCGGAACAGATGCCCGAGCCACCTCAGCTGGCTCCTCTCGACGTGGAGGAGCAGCGGCTCTACTCCGAGCTCCCCCCGTGTGGCCGAGCTCCTCACCTTATCTCTAAGGGAGCGCCCAGCCACCCGGCGGAGGAAACTCATTTCGACCGCTTGTATCCGCGATCTTGTTCTTTCGGTCACTACCCAAAGCTCATGACCATAGGTGAGGGTAGGAACGTAGACCGACCGGTAAATAGAGAGCTTTGCCTTTCGGCTCAGCTCCCTCTTTACCACAACGGTCCGATGCAGCGACTGCATCACTGCAGACGCTGCACCGATCCGCCTGTCGATCTCACGCTCCATCCTTCCCTCACTCGTGAAACAAGACCCCGAGATACTTGAACTCCTCCACTTGGGGCAAGGACACCCCACCCACCTGGAGAGGGCAAGCCACCTTTTTCCGGTCGAGAACCATGGCCTCGGATTTGGAGGTGCTGATTCTCATCCCAGCCGCTTCACACTCGGCTGCAAACCGTCCCAGTGCATGTTGCAGGTCCGGGTTTGATGGAGCCATCAGGACAACATCGTCTGCAAACAGCAGAGATGAGATCCTGTGGTCCCCAAACCGGACCCCCTCCGACCCCTGACTGCGCCTAGAAATTCTGTCCATAAAAATTATGAACAGAACCGGTGACACAGGGCAGCCCTGGCGGAGTCCAACATGCACTGGGAACAGGTCTGACTTACTGCCGGCAATGCGAACACAGCTCCTGCTCCGGTCATACAGGGACCGGACAGCCCTGAGCAAAGGGCCCCGGACCCCGTACTCCCGGAGCACCCCCCAAAGGGCACCCCGAGGGACACGGTCAAAAGCCTTCTCCAGATCCACAAAGCACATGTGGACTGGTTGGGCAAACTCCCATGAGCCCTCGAGCACCCGATGGAGGGTATAGAGCTGGTCCAGTGTTCCACGACCGGGACGAAAACCACTCTGCTCCTCCTGAATCCGAGGTTCGACTATCGGTCGGATTCTCCTCTCCAGTACCTTGGAATAGACCTTACCCGGGAGGCTGAGGAGTGTGATCCCTCTGTAGTTGGAACACACCCTCCGGTCCCCCTTCTTGAACAGAGGGACCACCACCCCGGTCTGCCAGTCCAGAGGCACGGTCCCCGAACGCCACGCGATGTTGCAGAGACGTGTCAACCAAGACAGTCCTACAACATCCAGATACTTTAGGTACTCAGGGCGGATCCGCCCTGAGATCCGCCCTAATATTTTGGTATTCCTCTATTTGCTGTCATTTCAGGATATTGTCAACACCACAATGACAAAAAAACATTTTGATAAAGGTCAAGATCATTGATATCTAGTTTTAGTATTGATTGGTATAAGATTTTTAATTATTTTTACAACTCTGTGACTGTTCCTAACTTCCTGTTTTTTAGAGATTTTAACTTGACTAACACCAAAGAACCGTCAATCAACAAGTGAAGTAGATCTATGGCAGGTTCATCTATTTCTGACTTTTGAATCCGATCTGATGGTTCACTGGTACATTCTCATTAACAACATGTGTACGGAATATTTTGCTAACATTTTTAAAATGTACATACTAAAACTTAAAATGTACATACTAAAAGTTGATGAAACTTGAACAATCACACCCTGGAATGTATCAGTCACATTTGTGTTCCTTCACCATCTTCCAGCACCTCGGCGGGTGCACACTGGTCTCAGAGCGGGAACAACCTCTGATAATATTTGTCTTATATTTCCTGTATATCTTGGACCTTGTGTATGTGTATGCCTTTCTGTCAAGCCTTTTTCTTGTCTATTTTATCTGCGTCCCTTGAGCTCCAACTCAAACACTTTCCCTTTTCCCCCTTTGGAGACAGTGAAACTGGTGAGAAGAACACATAGCAGCCGTATCGTTTGTGAAGTGGGTCCCCAGACACAGAAACATGAAGAATTGTTTGCGTGGAGCAAAACTTAAGGTATTGGCTTGAATTTCAATATGGCACTATGTGAAAACGACATTCTTTTGGCTTCGGTGAATTCAAGAGAGGAGACTGTCTATCTGCTATTTGTAAACAGGGACAACCAGAGGAATTTGAGCTATGAAAGCTATGGGTTAGCTGTTTACACACGCATAACAATACTGTGCAAGCTAGCCTGCACTTTTGGGGTGCCAATTTTGCAAGGGGCATGTACGCTCCTGACCACATTCTTGTCCGTGTGTTTTGGTGTCAAAATTAGTGTCATTTCTGTGGCACTTCAACCCAAAACTGAAATGAGTGCTCTGTGAAGATTTGAACCTCTTGCACAATAAGGGCGCACATCATGTCCATCTTGGCCAGCATTGTAATTACAGCTCTAGCTGCATTCTTTCTTTGTTTTGCATATGTCGATGTGGAGAAAACAGCAGTCTGGGATCGGCAAGTGGTGGGTTCACAACGATAGAATATTACTGGTGCATAGCGAAGTTTTCTCTTGGTTATTCATAGCTATTCCTATTTTACAAAGAGAAACAGAATTTTTAGAATTATAATAGAAATGTAGACGGTGTGGGGTCATTTTACCACACCACACAAACACGTGGCCTAGTGTTTGGACTGGGACAATCTATATTTTGCAATATAGTGTCTCACACGTTGTGATACACATCGGAAACCATGTATCGCAATACTTTAATGACATCTTGTACTTAATAAAGCTGGTTTGCTTCACTGCTTTCACAGTTACAGTGTTAGGAATTCTGCAGCACAGGAGAGTACAACTAGCACCAGGATCTGCCAAACACTATGACATGATCAAATATTGTAAAATGTGGTTTTATGTTCCATACATATGTGTTTGTTGACTAAGTTACAAACAAAGCTGGTGTTGGCATCAGTATTGTTGATATAAGCTTTGGTGCAAGTTGATTAAAAAAGGGAAGAAAAAAACAACCCCAGCCATTAATGTGCATTTGCACTTTTACAAATGACAGATTTACAGTTAGTTTTTAACTTTTTGAAACTCTATTCTATTGCATTCTATTTAAATTAATTCAGAACAATGATGCTAGCGTAAATTTAGCCAGGAAAATTTAACTCCACTGCTACACCGGAGTTCACCTTCTCTCCAGCCTCAATCGACTCACCCGAGTTACTCCTCTGCTCCCAATCAGCACAGTCTGCCCCATTTTAACCCTCATGCAGCTGGCTCGGCCACTTTCAGTCTGTGCTGTGACCCTCCACCTCCCCAGCTCCTCCTCTGCATCCCGTAGAGAGGATGATGAGGACGATGTACAATTCTATCATGGCACGCCCATAATCTTCTGTCTGAGTGCCAAATAACCATGAAATAAAGCTTGCTAAATGCTTCTTTCTGTCTCTCCAGGGTGAATTGTACTTTGTTATATAATACTAAAGTGTCAAACTTTGTTTTCAATTTGTATTTATTATGTAAAGTACCGCACTACTTAATAATATTGAGTTGTAATGTTTCCTGTATTGCAATATATTGAAATCACAATATATATTACCTTTTAAATCGTGATCATGTTGTGACAAAGGCGTCTCTTCCCACCTCTAGTTCCTCAGTTTCCTCATGTACACAAAACAAATTGTAAAAAACAAAACATTTTTTTCCAATAATGACTTGGAGATCCAATATATTATGCTTTGACAACCTTATGAAACCACAGCCAAACTAAGGCTAACTGGCAAGAACTTGGCTGCCAATCTGCGCTGACAACCTGTGTTACTGGGTAAATAGCATAAAACGTGTCCATAAGTGTCCTTTTGAGAACAACCCTTTATTGTCTTTATCCTTCTACTCTACAGTTACACTACGATGACACTTGACCTGAAATGGCATTACTCACTGCTTTAGTCAGGACCCCAAAGGGCAGACAACAGCACATACAAAGTAACTCATCCCAAAGGAAGGGCCTAGACATGTCTACTACTCACTCTGAACTGCAGTGGAGAGATGAGGATAATCCATCTGATGCACTGAGAAGGAATTTACAACAGTCTCAATCTGGTCATGTCTGGAGCAAGGGATGTTGGGTAATCACAAGTTAGACCAAACACTGATAGGCTGCTATCATTTATGAGACAAAAAGAAACAAAAGTAGTTGGATAAGTGGTGTCAGAGAGGGGGCAAGAGATGAAGGATAGTGATTTAGGCTTGTGTTCTGACCACTCATACCACAATGGAACAACTTTTTTTTTTTTTTTTTTTTTTTGCTTTTTGATTAATCGACTAGACCAACAATTATTTCTATTCTATTATTGTAGACTTTTAAAAAATATTATCAGCCAAATAAAGGTTGAAATACGGTGACTGAAGTCTTCTAGATGGAGAATGTTTGCAAATAAAATGTATTTCTTTGATGTCATTCTTTTTTTGAGATTTAGATTAATTAATTCCACTGTCTTTGTTATAAAATGTCCTTTTGTAAGTGTTTTAGAGTCTGTTTACGATTATCACAATATGACTACGATTATTATACTTGACTAGTTGTTCAAAAAATATCTGTATAGGAAATCTGTGCAGAAAGTACCTCTCAAAAGTATTATTAACTTTTCCGTCAACATTCCTTCCATTTTCTTTAACAACGTTCTCATTACAGTCCACTAATACATATCTGCTCAGTTTTTGCACCTCTTTGGGCTGTGCCGTGGTGCTAAAGTGTTAATGGCCCTCTGACACACTCGTCCTGGGGCAGCCTGACTCACTGGTGTCCCGTCCCGTTAACCCACCCCCAGGAGAGATCACAGCACTGGCCTGTTCAGATGTAGCCCCTCCTAAAGCAGGACCAAACCAATTAGGAGCTCATAAAGAAGAGCTGGAGCTTTAGCATTCTAATGGAGCTCCAAGGAAGGGTTTTTAAGGACTCCACTATTGGCTGCCATGAGTTCATTTAGCAGTGTGGTTAATTATCAACTCCTGGGCAATTGTTGGAAGAGAAATGACTTGTTAATAATTTTCCATTTACAGCCTGAACTTAATAGTCTGTGGCGTGGTTCTCAAACTGTGGTCTCCTTCAGCTGATATGCAGTTCCCAATACAATTAAAGAAAAGAAAAAATCTGAATTTAGAATGAATTTAATCCAGATTTTTGTTGTATATACATGTAATAGTCGTGTTTAAGACCTGGTTTAGATCTGAGGGTACTCAGACAATTCAAATATTTTGACAACCACTGTTATATTGTGTTTAACACTGCCACAAAATAACAAAGTTTATGTTTTTGTCAACATTTGGCATCAGCATTCTCAATCTTACGAAAGGAATAGCGTCTTTATTAGTTATTTTTTTATTGCAAACCTGCATATGACATAGTTTACAAAACAAAATTCCAGCAATTATATATACAGAGAAACTGCCTGGTTTAGAAATGTTCAATATTGGTATTAAAATTGTATGAGTAAGAACACTGAGATTTTAATATTTACCTAAATAAGCATACTATTAAACTGAATTTAACAGAATTCACATTTTATTTTGATCAACAGTGGTAATAGTAATCTTTTAACTAAAATTGTGCATTAATGTGACACATAACTTAGACTAGACAAGTGGATTTTTGTTACTCGTAAATTTACATTCTGTCATGATTAAACTGTACACATTCTCCTTTTCCTGAACTCTAAACGTCCTTAAAAGTATGATATATGTGGAGAGTTATCCTACACGTCCGAGTGCGAGCTATTTTTCCAAACATCCAGAGGAATTCTTCCAAGAACTCCACCTCCATCTCCGTCATTTTATCTCTCACAAATACACAGGGCCCCTCTGCGCCTGATGAATGTTTGATAAAAAAGAATGCTCCCAAGAGGAACAGAAGTTTCCTGAGGACAAGACTGGGGGGTTCAGAGGTCAGTGTCTGTTTTGATCCTCGTAGAGATAATAGAGATGTCTGAGGAGTCAGGACTACACCCACTATAATGGATTCTGCGGGGACAAAGGGATCGGTGAAGTGCTCATTTTTTCTCTACTCAAGATGTGTTTGTAGTGCAGCAAAGTGACATTGTAATATAGTTCATTGTGTGACCGGCTTGTACAATCAGTGCAGCTTAAACACTCTGTTTGGCTTTCAACACTCAACTCGGTGCCACCTTTAGTGTTAAGTAATGTTTTTATGTACTCTTTAATTTACACAATTCACCGTGAGTTGAGTGGTATGAGGGATTCTTACTTGGCATGTTCCCACTTTCTGAAGCGCTGTGGTCTTTTCTTCCAAAAACAGTAAATCGCCCAGAGTTATATTGGTAGTTATATAAGTACCGTATGAAAATCTGTCTTTTTTTCTCTCCAAAAGTTGCAGATATTTGTAGTATTACCAGTGCTGAGCATACTTTTTCCATCTGTGCTGTTTTGAAATATTTACATTTGCCTTTTTGAAGATATTTTGGATGTGACATTTCTTCTCTTGACCCCCCTCAAGCTGTACACTGGCCAGACCCCCCCGTCTGGCCAGTGTAAAGCTCTCACTTCACTTTTCTGTAAATTCCTGGCTTGCTGGAGTATAGCACTGTGACATGTACCCAGAAGAATGTAGGCCTGCCTCACTGCCCCAGCCATTTAAAGAACACGTGAGCTCCCCCCCCAAACACCTCCACTCATCACTCCTGGCAGCTTTTATTCCTCCCATGACTCTGCGGATGAATAAAATAGTATGTGTTAGAATCGCTGTTCCGTATCGTGCTGTCAGTCAGATTCTAATTTCATGGAGCAATTTTGGCCAGGGCCGCATCTCCCAGCGTTTCCTGGTGCAGCGGGTGTTTTCCCAGAGTGCTTCACAGGCCAGCTGCTCAAGAACGCACACGCCTGCAGACAGGAAGTTGGATACACACATACAGTACAGTAGAGTGAGTCAGGAAGTGCTGCCAACTCGGCCAACCACTCCATTCATAAATCTTATTGTGCAAAATGTGCAAGAAGTGTGAGGGCAACAAGATGAACTCCTGGCAGGAAGTGAGGAAGGCAAGGGTCAGATATAAGGTGCTGTTCAGTGTTTTTGAGTGGTTTCATAAGGCAAATATATAAAAAAACTATTTAAACGTACAGAACACATCATTACACATCATTACGACCACTACAACACCTTCTACTACAATACCAAATGTAGAACAACTACCGGTACTACTACTATTTCTAGTCCATTTTGAGTGTGTATCATGTGTATACAAGGTCAATTCAACTTCATTTGTCTGGGCTGGGGTGCGCCACACGCCACTGTACCAACATTTTGGGTTGCACAAAATATCCCTAACACTGTCTCAATATATTTAGATTTTTGTAGAGAAATAACATATTTTACCAACATTGCTTTGCAAAATTGCCCATCCAATACTGAACTAGAATTAAACTAGAACTAAATATTAATATTATGTCAAAATCAGGTACAGCATCTTTAAGTTACAGTATGTTATTTGGTTGCTTCCTAGTTCCTGCCACTGGATAAACCATTCTTCATCCATATCCTCTTTGACTTCAAATTGATCCAGAGCAAAGAGTGGAATTTCCTGAAAAGATGCAGGCCACATGTCTTGGGGGCTCCAAATTCTTTCACTTTTACTTTTAGTCTGGGATGCTTAAGGTGACCTCCATATAACACTACTTTTACTGTGTGTCGTAAGAGCACAAAGATTTCTATCTGCCAGCTCACTTTGAGAATTATAGCCCATTTCACCTGGCGATTTTATCTGACTGCAGCGGCCTAATAAAGAAACAATAAAAGACGCATTATCATAACCCAGGCACAGTTAAGAGATACAATCGAAATGGACCAGGAATTATTTGCAGTGTTTTTATAGTCTATAATATAATCTTATTTGTGGTTGCGGTCCTTTAATGCGATTTACAGTATGACATACAGATAAACATAGCTCAATTAAGTCTTTGCATTGGGTGTAAATCTCTTGATTCTTGATTTAAAAGATGTTTTGTTATTAAGTGCTTGGTCAACCCAACAAAAGATTTCAGGAACTTTATTTGAGCGTTAAGCATTCCTCTCTGCAAATTGCCTAGTGTTAGACAGTTAAGTATGTTTTCTGGCCCAGGTTCGTCACCTGCTTGTCTCATGAAAATATGATTGGATTGGAGTTTCCCCAGTATGGCATTTTGTGGAATATTCCAGACAAACAACACCTCCACGGGGAAAAGACGGTTTCTGACCTCCCTTAAAGGCGGTATGGACGATTTTTCGGCGATTTGAGAACGCAGGCGGAAGTGCGCATGCGCACTCCCCCGTGCGGACTGATACAACACACACGTGCGTTTGTTTATTAGCGCAATGGAGCGCATCACATCTCTCGTCTCCCGTAGATTTCTGTCCACTTCTGCGTCAGCTCGAACTGTCTTTCTCCGTCTTCATTTTGCCCCGTACACTGAGGGAACTATATTATGATAGATCAATGCGCTTAGACACGCGGAAACGTGGGCACGAACCGCACGCGGCTGCAGGTGAGCGATAGGTGCGTTTTATGATTGATACGTGGCAGGACAAATGATTTATCCACGCCACGAGGAAATATGATAAAAAATTTGCTGAAAAAAATCGTCCATACCACCTTTAACATAATGTCCCTTTAAACATTCATAATTTGCATTACCGGTAGCTGCTGGCAATAGCTTTTGGACCCAATAAGTCTCTATAATGGCACAATAAATGAACTCCCCAAATGTCTCAAATTTGTATGGTCTAGATTAGACAAACATCATTGCATTTCTTCACATATATGTGAGCGTGTAGTCTGTGTTTACCTGTACATGTGTACGTCAACACCTCTATTTGTCTAAAGTGTGATATAAGAGCATGTTTTTCCAGTGGAGTCGGATTGTTCCTGGAGGGCAGAGGAGTGAAGCGGAAACAGTCTGTAAAGCTATCTGTCTGGGCTTGTCCCACCCTCGGCCCCTAGTCCGAGCTGAGCTAATGAATGGGCCAATGTATGTATGTAAGTGTGAGTGTATGTTAGCTATGTACGTCAATAACAGCTGTCTCTGCCTACAGGTCCATACGAGCGTGGCTGAGCTAACAGAGGAAGAGAGCTGTCAGTGGAGGGAAATATGACGGACTAAAGAGGGGAAACAAACAGCCGTGGATGTGCACATAGTCACCGTGAACTTTGACCCAGACTCATCCTGGTGAGGTCACAACAGTCAGCGAGATGTTCTGACAATCTCTACGTTCTAATCTGCATGAGAAGACACGTTTGGGGCTGAAATTTCCCATGATTCATTTGTTTCCAGCTAAACTGTATCATGCCTCTCCAGGAAACGTTGGAGCAGAAATGTTGGTCAATAATAATACATGTAGTGGCATGTTTAGATTAAACCGTTTTATAAAAAATAAAAAAAAACTATTTTTAATTTTCATTTATCACACTTTATTGACAAAGTTCAACCTTTATTTGGTTGATATTGTATTTACAAAGTCTCGATGTAAAATGGAAATAGCCGACTACAAAAATAATCGTTAGCCCCATCCTGAATTAAAAACTATAATTTTGAAATATCTTATTAAATGGCTTTGTCGGTTGGGGAATTAACATTTTCATCCCGGCTCCCAGAATATGTAACTCATGTGTAAGTATGCACTATAATCAAAACAAGTCCTAATATGGCTGCTGCATGTATCTGTGCTCCTCGCCACTTCCTGGGTCGGAGCTCTTCCTTCCCCCTGACCCAGCCTCCCTGACCCATCCTGCAGGGGGACGCTCATCCTGTTTCCTATAGCTTCCCCTTCCCCATCGACAGGAAATGGCTGTAACCGCGGATACGCACACATCGCGCAGCGGGAGGGTCGACGGGAAGTGACCTCACTGCAACACCTGCGACCAGGAAATAGACAGGCCCCGCCCGACAGGAACAGTTTGAGCACGAGTGCAGGCCTGGGTACATAAACATTTGTTTACATGGCTGCGAAAACCCAGTGACTTCCCCTACAGCTGTTGGCACGGCGACCGCAAGACAGGAAGCACTGTTCACACAAACACAGGCAAACTAGAGCTATTCTCACACTAAACAATTTAGAGGGTTACACTAGAGGCAGAGGAAGGTGAGGCCTTTAGTGAATACTCCAATACAACTGGAGATATTGGGGTAAGTTGGTTATTTATGAATGTAGCTATAGGGATATAGTTGTAGTAGAGTAGAATGTTGCAATTTGCAATAAACTGCTATCTATCTCCATGGAAATGAGCAGGTGATGCAACCAGGCCACGTTACAGGTCAGATCTGTGGAAATGGTGACAGTAAGAAAGCAGTTTTTTCAAGTTATTTTTGGGCAGTGAAACAAATAAATGAATGCATGACAGATATCTGTTAAATATTCAAGAAAAAACAATAACATATCCATGGAGACCATCCTACAGAAGATTTCCATAGAGTGCCTTTAAAAATATACTATTGAAAACGGTCATGTTGCGAACTTGCAATATATAATACTGGAGAAGCTTTTTGTACAAAGTTACACACAGTTAAGAAACTCAATTTGTTATAGTGGTTACGTGTAATCGTGCTCATGCCAAAAGGGAGATTCTCGCAAATTAATGAGGGACCCAGGAAAGTTTAACGTTCCAGGAAATAAATTTCATAGATATATTGATCCCAGTCAGTCCAACAATTCAAACTAACGAGGGGAGATGTCCAAGTGCGACACTTAGAACACAGACATATATCCCCATAAACTCAGTCATATCAGTGACACTGTGATGTCCGTAAGATGATTTACTACTTCTTAATTCATATTTCTGTTACATTGTACTGTATTCTTGTTATAAATGTGTTATGGTTTAGTTGGAATGGATTTTGGATAGTTGAATTGTTTATATAATCCACGGAATAATGGGGAGATTTTTTTGGGGGGGGAAATTAGACCAAAATGTTATTACCATTGTATTACCATAGTCACAGTGAGACATATGCAGCTCTTTGCTCCAGTACAAAGCATCTTCTCTGAATGTGTGTGTACATGGACCCTGATGATACATTATAAATTAAATAAACTAAAATGCCTACATAATGGACAGAAATATCCAACTTGAACTGGCCACGCAATGGAAATCTACCAATGTGCTATCTAATATCAAATTTTAAAACCAAAATTGGCAATTATCTTTTATAACTTTTGTGCTAAAAATACAAGCTGTGGCCCCTGTGCTCCAGATCCTGTCTAGCCAATCACTATCCAAACAATCCACAGGATGTCATGGCTCATGGTACCATATGCTGAAGAAATTTTGTCTCATTATTAGCCACTGACATGTAACCAGACGTTTGGCTTTCTGTTCACCTGCTATTCTAGAGGAAAAAAATAGATTTGTTAGTTCAGTGCTATGCAAGTAATGGAAACTTAATCCATTCCTGTATTCTTCTTACTTGGATTGATATTTAACTCAACGTCTTATGACATATTTTGCAAAGGAAAAGGAAAAGAGATCAGAGTTTCCAATAGTAAAAATGTCTGCACGTGGATGTCACCGCCACTGAGCATTTTTTGTGCGATTCATTTAGCCAGACATCTCCCAACCCGATCGAAGCTGAATCCCCTCGGCCATGTTCCAAAGTCTTGCGGAAAGTCTTGATACTGAACAATGGCAGCAGTGGACTTTATTGTAATGTGTTAACCTCAAGCTAATACAACTGTTCACATTCAATCAGTTGTGCCTGGCAACTTCCTCTCCTCTCACCCATTTGCCCAGAAATGCCAGAGTGTTGCTGTAAGTGCAGAGTATACGTGTAGAGAATATGAATTGGTTGGCAAACCCACTACTGTACTTCAATAGATGCTGAGCCACAGAGAGGGATGTGGGGCAGGCAGATAGCGCAGCCCACTGACATACATTCTCCAGATGGGAAAAAAAAAAAAAAACTTGGAGATTTACTGCCTCCCACCTCCCCCTCCTCCATTTCATCAGAGTGACTATGTCCAGCTCATTGCTTTGATAGTGTCTTTGGACTATTTGGTATTCTGAGCTGAGTCCCCTTTTATTTTCACTCTCCTCATCTGACCTGATGATTATCTGTTTCATAAATCGCATTTAGTTCTCCTTTAATTATTTTCATTATAAAACTTGGCTTGCCATAAAGTAAAGTACAGCACAGCCATTTTGTTCTTCTTCGCATTGGAATGCAGCTTTTATGTTCAACAAACCCCACCACCCCCCCACAAAAAAAATCCCCTTTCTCCAGCTCTCTTCGTGTTGTCAAAGTGAGGACCCTTGTGATTCTTGAGATTCCAGGCTCCACAACCAAGGACTACACTAGAGCTCTGGTGTGCCTCTATGTGTATGTTCTAGACTTACCACATTTGTTTTTCTTGGGGCAGAAGAAAGACGAGAGAAGGGGGAAAGTGAAGTGTTGAAGCCAAATCATACAGAGAATATTTACGAGACGGGTCACCCAACGTTCGCTTGACGTGGTGCAGTGGATTT
This sequence comes from Eucyclogobius newberryi, assembly GCF_026437365.1. Lineage (NCBI taxonomy): Eukaryota > Metazoa > Chordata > Actinopteri > Gobiiformes > Gobiidae > Eucyclogobius > Eucyclogobius newberryi. Next base: position 16,646,957 of record NW_027315846.1, read on the forward strand.
GAAAATGGAATAGCAGAGCGATGCTGCATCAGGGGAGACGGGGCCAGTGCTAATCTGTCCACTCTGAGGACCTGGCACACTAGCCTCTGACTCACACTCTACTCTCCTGCATTTATGACAGACATACAATGAAACAAAATGTGCTTAATCCAATGCTGCTGAAGTATCAGTGAATTTGGTTTGTCATTAACACCAATCAGAATTTAAATCTAGTGATTAAATAAAAGAAGTACCACAGCCAATGGAGGTGTAGAAGTGGGATTCATTCCAGTGGCAAGACAAGTTTATTTGTAGAGCACAGTTCGTACACAAGGCAATTCAAAGTGCTTCACACAACAGGAAAAAATGCATTAAAATCACAAAGAAATTACAGAAATCACAAACAAGTTTAAGACATAGAGGAAATAAAATCCTTTCAATCATATGCACAGCTGAACAAAATTAGATTTGAACATTGTCAGAGTAGAGGCCTTCCTCACATCTTCATTAAGACTTCCAGATTTTAGAATCAGAATCAGAAAAGGCCAATGAACAGAATTCACAAACATAGGAACTTGCGTTGGTGATTCGGTGCAACATAATACAATTAACAATGATAAAACAATCTATATAAAATAAAAAATAAAAACTATTTAAATCTGCTATGGGATAAAAAAGAAAAAAAGACTATAAGATAAAAAATAAAAATAGGCTTACTATGTACACACAATTTACAGTTGAATTTACATATGTAGTGCAGAAAGTGAACAGTGCAGTAGGTGACTATTATGATTAAAGTGATTACGGTTAAGAAGTGTTCATGAGTCCAACAGCAGAGGGAAAGAAACTGTTCTTGTGGCGGGAGGTTCTAGTCTGGATGGACCGTAGCCTCCTGCCTGACGGGAGTGGCTCAAATAGTCCGTGTCCAGGGTGAGAAGGGTCGGCTGTGATCCGACCTGCTCATCCCAGAGCCCTGGAGACGTACAGGTCCTGCAGAGATGGAAGTCTGCAGCCAATCACCTTCTCAGCAGAGCGCTGTAGTCTCTGTTTGTCCCTGGCTGTGGCTCCAGCGTACCACATGGTGATGGAGGAGGTGAGGATGGACTCAATGATGGCCGTGGAGAACTGCACCATCATCTCCGCTGGCAGCTTGGCTTTCCTCAGCTGCCACAGGAAGTACATCCTCTGCTGGGCCTTCTTGATGAGGGAGCTGATGGTGAGCTACCACTTGATGTCCTGGATGATGGTGGTGCTGAGGAAGTGGAAGGAGACTACGGTGGTGATGGGGGAGTCTGTGATGGTGAGGGGGGGCTGGGGGGCTTTGCCTTTCCTGAAGTCCACGATCATCTTCACAGTCTTCTGGGCATTGAGCTCCAGGTTGTTACCGCCGCACCAGGAGACCAGCCGGTCCACCTCCCTCCTGTAGACAGACTCATCCCCATCCAAGCCACAGGGAGCTAGTGCATTGACCTGAGCACAGGACTAATGTCTGTCAGGACCCGAGCAGCAGGATGTACTGCAGCTCTTTTGGAGAGGCCAGTGAGCAGGCCATTACAGAAGTCTAATCTACTGGAGACAAACACATGGATAAGTCTCTCCCAGTCCTGTTTAGACACTATTTTTTTTTTATTTTGGCAATGTTTTTAGATTGTAAAAAGCTTCTGATTGTTATTAATTTGATGTGGCTGTTAAAATTCAAGTCTGAGTCAATTATTACCCCCAGATTTCTAACTTGATTTGTAGGTTTTAGAGCGAGACTCTGGAGGTGACCGCTAACACTTGTTTGAGTTCAGCTTGAGAAATCTGTTTTGCATCCACACACTGATCTGTTGGATGCAGTGACAGAGTGAATCCACTGGTCCATATTCATCTGCCGTCAGTGAAACATAGATCATGTCATCTGCATAATTGTGATAGGACACATTTTGCTGCATATCAACTGACCTAACAGCAGCATGTAGAGGTTGAACAGAAGGGGACCCAGGACTGACCCTTGGGGCATCCCACAGGTCAGGGTCATGTGGTCTGAGACACAGTTACCAATTTCAACAAAGTACTTCCTGTCTTCCAGATAGGACTTCAAACAATTTAGAGCAGTGCCAGTGATGCCCACCCAGTCCTCTAGTCTCTGTAAGAGGATCCCATGATCGACAGTGTTAAGACAGCGCTCAGATCTAACAGAATTAAGACTGAGGCTTTGCCCGTGTCAGTGTTTAGGTGGATGTCATTTGTCACCTTGACAAGCGCAGTCTCAGTGCTGTAATGAAGTCTAAAAATCTTTTAGGTCCTTAAATTGTGTTATATTACATCTGAATACAAAACTGGCAGCAACAAGTGACCACATGAAAGAGAAGTGAAACGCTAAGACCTCAAAACCTTACCTACTTAAATAATAAACTATATATCCAAGCTGATATTGAAATGTCCAAAATTGTGATTCAGGCCAAAAAAAACTAAAACAAAAAATTAAGAAAGGATATGATAGTATGATAGTGTTGTAATAATAATTATTAAAGTAGCACATGTAGCAAATTTTCAGCATCCATCCTCTGGCCCAATGTGTCTTAGATGGAAATTGGACTATGGAACATTTGTATTTTGTGTGTGTTCCAACTTTTTAAAACAATTTCAGGACTATAAAAGAGAAATAGCTCTTCAAGTCCTTAAAGCACTTCAGTGTCATCATCACAAAGGACAAACAGAACAGAGAAGTAGGATTTTGTCCTGAAAGTTAAAGGACAATGACTTGTGGTGCTTGGTTCCTGTTTCTTCCTGTATAACTTTTTTTAATGGTGTTTACTTTCGATTTTCTTTACTGCAGTGTGTTGCGCAGTTCGAAACTTATATTGGAATTTTCTGTTGATATTTATCGACCTCTCCATGCTCCCCCCACTCCACCGCTGCCCCCTCCACCGTTTATTTTCCTCTCTTTCTCAGTGCCAGCTGTCAGCTTTGGCACCACGCCACACTTGAGCTCGCTGTTCCACTGGTGACAGATGCAGCCGCAGCAAGGCAGAAAGGACAGAAGCAACAGAGGTACAAAGGAACAATCCGGCGAATAAGGACACACAGTAAGGAAAGGAGACAAGGGAAGAATATGGGAGACAACAGGGAACCAGCGCATTGTGTCAAATAGGACATGGTGCTAGATTAGGCTAATAATCACGTCCAGATGGGCTGTAGAGGGGCGTGGACGAAAAAGGGAGATTGAAAAACAAGATAGACCTGAACACTTTTCGAGTTGGGTTACAACGCAACCTGGTTCTGACGTTTCTCCCTAGGCCACATGTGCAGTAGTGTCAGCTCCTCAACGCAATGATTACGGGTAAAAGGGCAACAAATCATTTCCACGGCAGATCGCATCGTGATAGCCAACATCTGTGCGGCATTTAGGTCCTGTCGACCCCGTCTTTTCTCCCTTATTAACATTCCACAGCCCATTCCTGAACCCCTGACACTGGGAGAGGACCTTGACCAAAACATGGCTTTTCCCCTGCTTCTTCCAAGTGCCAACACAGATTGCAGCAGTTGCTTGTGTTTTGCAAATTTGTCATGCGTAAAATATGTGTGTATCGAGTGTCAAGCAGCAGAGAGAGAGAGAGAAAACCACAGAAACTTAAATCAAGATGGCGGGCCGTAGTTACAGCTCCTGATATGTAAATTTTTCTTAAATCTGTCACTTTTTCTAAATCCAGCAAAATAAAAGGCCTGACTATCCACTATGTTCTATTGCTTTGCCTGCAATATTCAAGCAAGACATGTTTTCATATTTGATGCTCTAAATGATATGGCCCTGGGCAGATTATCTGGGCAGAGAAAATTTTAACATTTAGCTTTTCTTATTCCGAAAACTATTTTACTTTCCTGTATGAGAACGTTTTTTTGTAGATATGGGCAGTGTTGCTACATTCATTGGTGATCAAACTACACCTCATGAACACATATTAAAGTACACAGATTTATAATTGTTGATATTCCAAAGTTGCTTTTATTCCCTTATTGTCTTCTCTTCAACACTTGAGGCACTTGTTCTCTCAGCTTCCGCCAGCGATACGTCCACCTTTACAAATCGTAAAACAAAGCACAAGTTAGCCACATCTGACCAATTCGTGTTGCATAACACAAGTAGAATTATCATCCAAATACAATGTGCCAGACGCCATCTAATGGGCCAATGAATAGGGATATTGTTGGCTGAACGCTAGACTCCATCAACAAAGCCAGGCAAACAAACAAAATGAACACCATGCAAAACCAAGTGCCACTACACCCAGAGCCCCTCCCTTAATCTTGGCTGTCATTGTTGTTCCCCCCTCCCAGTCCAAGTTTCTTTGTCCGTCCATCCCCATCTGCTGCGCGTGGACATGGCTCGTGCTAGGCTAATTCACTTCCTTGGACACCATCTGCTGACTGACTTTCTACAGTAAGCTGAGCTGGAGCTAGCATGTCTCAGGGGGTGGGAGGGTAGAAGTTGAAGGGGGCGTGTTGTTGTCACCTGTTCTGCATGCCGCCTTCTGTCCCGTGGAGTCAGCTTTCACTCGGCCCGACGACAAAGACACTGTCTGTAGAGCATTAGCGTCCCGCTTATCTGATTTCACTAAGTGCTAATGGCTAACTCATTTTGGAATGGCCACACGCTTAACTCAGTATAGCATGTATGCTGTGATTTAATTGACCAATACGTATGTGTTCTTTGAGTGTCAGTTACATAAGACATGGCAATTTTATTTGTCCAATAATAATCTCTGTGACATTAAGGGAGTTTTTTGATGTGAAATTATTAACCTAAAAAATTGCTAAACTATTTTAGCAAAACCTTCAATATAATGACCTTAACTGTGTTATAGTAAAATGAGCAGCCCAACTTGTCATAGGCACTTTAAGTATTCAAGGAGAGATACAAATTTATCTATTTCTTAAAATATGACATTCAGAGGCTGATTCTCAATACAGTCCTTGCAATATCTTTTTCAAGAATGGCAACTGAATATAATGTGGTTTCCTTTGTTTTTTTTTCTATCTTCAGAAGCCAATGCAGTATCTTGAAAAAGGAATAGTTGCACTTTGGTCTTGTCTTGAATGCAGCTGAGCACAAACGATTCCAACAGCTCCTTATTGACATAACCGTTTGTCTCTCGAGCCATTCAAAGATTCTCTCTGAAAGTCTTTGTAGAGACATAGGGCTCAACTCTCCAAAGTATTCCTTGTAAATGTAATTATATATCAGCTTCTTAATCAGCCAACTTAATTACCAAAGACTTCATTATTGAGCCTGTCGAACCCTCTGAGGTGAACCAGGATAATAATAGCAGAACAGCGTCATTCAATTACCGAGCTCAGCAGGTGAATTTCTCTCAGCACCAAGAAGTCAGACCTTTATTCATCCATATGTCAATGGATTAGAGGCTTCATTTCCACTTCTATTATAATTCGTCATTACCAAAATGCCAGAGTGGAGTTTGTAAAAAAGTTCTGTCCACATTCTACCATCTGTGGTTTTCTCTTTGACCCCTGTCCAGAGTTTCAGGAAGAGGAAGATTTGTGGTCCCAGAGTGATACAGCAGCAGAGGGAAGAACAAGATGTCTGCCTTGACTTATTGTTGACATGACAGCTGATTGAGGGAAACAAAGTCATTTTCGTCTGGTAGGGGGAAAGATATGTAAAGTGCACGGGATTATAAAGTGCCAATTTCATGCTAGCACAGAAGCGTGAGTGACAGGTGCATGTGCAGAAGAATACAGTACAGTGCGACAGGAGCAACTGGAGTCTTGCAGCTGTTCAGTTTGAGAGGCTGCTGCGATACTCACTGTAATACTATGGACAACCTTGTCCTATTATATGTGGCTCCCGCCAACACTACATTCTACTCTTTAACTCCTTGCTAGTGCGCCATACTCCTGCTCTATGACTGGCTTGCAGAATTTCTACTTCGTCATATGATTGGCTGATGAAGATTAGCCTTGCTCCCTAATTGGCTACAGTAATGTTTCCATTGCATTGTGAATAGTAGCTGTGAGGTCATTGGTTTTGTAAATTACACACTTTGATTGGTTTGTGTCATTTCAAGTTAAAGGTACACTATGTAACTGGATGAAGGTACGCCACCTGCTCATCTCCATGGAGATGTTAATATTTTACCTGGAATGTACCACAGCATGGGATTCAATTTATCTATTGCATGAATTAAATTAAAAGCAATTTTTATGATCAATGTAAAAAAAACATGTAATGCTGCCTCTGCACAGATCTGACCTGCCACTTGGCCTGGTGACATCACTTGCCTCCACAGAGATGGATTAATTAAATCCAATACTATGGAACATTTCATGTAAAGCAGTAATATCTGGCAACATCAAGACAAGCAGGTAGTAAACCCTCCACCTGAAAAATGACATAATGCACTTTTAATAAGTTACTTTCATTCTTGGCATGTTACTTTTCATCACTGACGAAAAAAAATTCAAAAGGGATATTCAAAAAAGTACATTAAACAAAGCAATTATAGTGCCACCACTCTTTTGAAATACATCTAATTGAATTTTATGTAATTTGTCAGTGATTTACACACATTTGAACATGTAGTAGTGTGGATGTGTGCGTCTGTTGGTTTTGCCCTGCCTGCAGGGGGCGCCAGACCTAATACTATAAAAAGACGCTCTATGTTGTTGTTCGTCCTCTGGCCGTCTGTACTTCCGGGTGCTGGTCGCCCAGTGGGTGTGTGTGTGGTCCATGCGTCTACTCCATGTAGCAGGTATGAATGGTACATTGCATTCAGCTTTAACGTGTAACTTGGCTCTTATCAGACGCTCTTTCGTAGTGCCGCTGTCCGCGCGGGGAGTGCCTCATCGCGCAGCTGGGTGTGTCTTCACTGTAGACCGGGTGTGTGTGTCCCTGGTGGTCCTCTGAAGCTAGGGTCATTCCAAGCCCAGTTTAAAGGTCCCATAACATGCAAAATCGACTTTTCAGAGCTTTTAACCTTCTTACATTGCTATTTGTGCTTCATATATGTACCCAGAGTGTTTTTTTGATTGATTCCCGCAGTTTTTAACTATATTACAGACTATCTCCTTTCCGCGAATCTCCAAACTGATGGGGGGTGGATGCAAGACCGCGTCATAACCACAGGCACGCGTCACCAGCCCCCCTCTCCACCCCCCTCCCCCCCGCCTCCCGCCTGCCGCCTCCCGCCCCCTTCCACCCGGCTCCGCGCTGCTCCAGGCTCCCGTGTCTCCCTACAAGCCCCGGAGTTTTTCTGCTTCGATTTACGACGAAACACGGCTCAAAGAGGCCCAAAACTTCATTAATGATATCGCACTCTTTACTATTATCACAATGGTGAAGGAAAAACCAGGAAATAAGAGCGCGATGGACATAAGACTTTTTTTTATATATATATATATATATATATATATATATATATATATATAGAGAGAGAGAGAGAGAGAGAGAGAGAGAGAGAAAGAGAGAGAGATAGATAGATAGATAGTGAGAGATAGAGAGATAGATATATAGATAGATAGATAGATATATAGATATATCTGTTCTGCGCACGCTGTAGAATTAACACCAGTTTTATTTAGTCTCAAAGTAGACTCTTTCTCACTCGCACCGCGGAGCTAACAGCAGACAGCTGTGGGGCACTCGCGCTCTGAGACTACGTCATGGGTTGGGCGGGGGAGCCAGATCGCTCTTCGCAAGGGTGGGGGCGAATATCAAACCAAGCCGTCTGCATTTCCGGGTTGGTGAGGGGGTCCAAGGTCTGGGTGATATTTCTTAACTATTATGTTAAGGGTCTTGCACAACCCTTATTATTATCAATTATACCCTTAGGATAGACTACGAAACGTGAAAGAAAGCATGTTATGGCACCTTTAAAGCCCCTGTACGGAATGCCAGCGAAGGGGTATGTTTCTAGTGATTGGCTATAGCGGGCGTATAAGTTAATGTGACTGTTTTTAAATTAATATATTTGTCCATAGGTGAAGGTGCAGGAGCCCACCGGGCGTCAAGCACAACCACCGCTGCCTTTTTATTATGTTTTATTTTAACAAGAGCTACTCTCCCTGTTACCGGTTGGACCCAGACTTTTATGTGGAAAGATGTTAACGATTGAATGTACGTCATTGTATTTATCTTTTGATATGGACTCTGCAAAATAACTAGACTCTCAACTATCCGATCTACCACTTAACTTAATGTATCAATACATTATGATTCAAATTGAGCAAACTTGTCCTCTGATCAATACGAACCTGTGTCCCCCGTATGCTGAGGTGAAATGCCAGTATACGAGTGGAGGCCTTACCCTCGCATGCTACAAATAGAATGGCCAATTCCTCTCACCCACAGAAAGCACATGTACCCAAGTACCCTGTAGTGCACTGGGCTGTTACTCACCCTGACTCCTCCCCACATATCTGAAACAATCAATGCCCCTGCTCATTTAGCCTAATCAAACCTTATGGAGAATCAATCTACAACTTATGCGGCGCTCATTTAAACTAGCCCCCGTCAGGAATAACAGTGTGCGCTCTCCGTATGGACCCGCTTTATGGACGTTTCACACTTGATAAATGGATTGGCAGCTCGGGCCATGTCCAATGGTGGAGCATATGTGTGCGATGTCAGATGCCCTGTGGGGTGAAGTGTGCAGGTTGCGGCGCTCTGTAGAGAATTAGGGGGAGTGTTAGAGTCGGGGGGGAACTAAAGCAGAAGGATGGTCCACATCTGTCAGCCCCAGCCCGGTCTAAAGTGGTCATCACTCAGGATTGATTAGCCACGAGCCCATTAGCCCCCTGGCTTTTTCTCCCCTACCACTTTTTCTGCTCTTTTCACTCTCTCTTGTTGGCGTTATCCATCAATCATTCCAGTTTTCACTCAGTGTCCTATCTTTCCCTTTAACAGTTTCCTTTGCTATCGCTGCTCACCAGGGCCCCATGTACGGTGTTACATTAGCTCTTAAAGTTTTTCCAAGGTTGCATCATTTTTGTCTCATATCTCCTTCTGTAAATGGGAGTCATTTACAGTTTCTGATATAGAGAGATGCAAGTGACTTAATACTTTTACTCAATTTGGTACATATTAGTTCTTATCTTGGCCTGTTTTACTCATACAAGTCAGTTGTGAAGTCTCTAAATTATTTGGTGGGACTGAAAGTATTATTTTTTTCTACCTGTCCCTACCTCTTTTTCAACTTATATTCATGCAATAATGTTATTTCACCTTTGCACTACTTGTAATAAATTATGTCACCTTGCAGATAAAATGTGAGTTTTTTTCCGTGTTTTTCAGCCACGCCTCACTTTCTCTACAGACCAAAACATCTGAAATGTGTAGTGGGAAGCTGCAAATGGTAAAATCATTGTGAAACCATGACAACAGGGTTCTCTAGGGTGTGTGTGGAAGCCATTACTGCGCTCATCTATTTAGGTCAGTGTCCACAGGGATGATAACCTCTGTGGGGGTGTACGCACTGGAAGTCGGGGCGCAAGGTTATAGGGGAAGTACAGTGGGGTGTGTCAGAGGGGCAGATAACAAAATAATGATACACTCAAGAGCATAAATCAGAATACAAACAGCTGCTGCAGTAGGATATTTTCTCCAGGTTTCCATATTCTGTTAGGGGGATTCATAAATTAAATGGCATATAATGACTTAAACTTGTGACCGTGCTAAAACACTAAGCATTTGGTTTGTCTGATTGTGATGGTAATATGAGTAAAACTTGTTTAACCTGATGCTAAATTGATTAATATAAGAGGATTTAGCGTCACCAAACACCAACTTCAGTCTTTTCCATTATTTAAAGTAGACCCCTTTTAGTGTTTGCAAACAACATATGCCTAGAATGCATTATTAATGGTAGTGTAAAGCTGAGCTCTAAAAATTGTTTGCAAATTTGCAATTTGTGAAAAAAAACTACTGGAAAACCAAATAAACATGATGATATTCAGGAAGAACATTAGAAAGTTTCTCTTTTGGTGTTTGAGGGTATGATAGCAGGGTGGAGTGCAACATAAGTACATGTCTGGGCTTCAGAGACTATCAGCACATTTATTGAAACAGTATTTAAAGATTTTTTAATGTTCTCTAGTCGAGTAGATATAAGTTATTAATGACTACCACATCAACAGGAAGTGGACTTCATGCGCTCAGACTAGGAAATTACCCTGTCTGCTGTGTATGCTATATGGGTGGGTTTGGCTTCAGCGACATGGACGCAGGGTGACAGTGTGCGGGGGAGGCCCTGACTGAGGCTGGCCCCACTGCCCAGCGATAAGCCTGCGCAACGCTGACTGACAACTAACCTATCTGTCATCTGCCTCTCCAAAACTGCTGACAGCCCATCTCCATTCATAAAGGATGCTAGTCAAAAAGCAAAAGCCAATGTCAACACTCTCCAGCACTCACACTAAGGTCGGGCGTCGGCGGCAGTATCCGGCGGTCAGACTTGACGGGACATCAGAGAAGCCGGTGTTGCCAGGTAGGAACACCCGATGTCTATGTGAGTCCCTCCATGTAGTGCCCACATCCTGGTACCTCTGGGGGCTCCACCAGTACCCGCCCCTTCCCTGGTGAGGTGTGCTGAAGTTTGGCAGCTCAGACCTCCAGTAGCGTCGCACGTACAGGGGCTCGTACAGGCTCAAGCTGGGCTTCCTTCAGTTTGAGGAGACAGAACAGGAGAGAGGAGACAGGAAATCAATACATCCACAACATCACTCTGTGTACTCATTTCCTAGCTGTGTGGCCCCATTTAATCACAGATATAAAGGCAAGGGCTACTATACAGACACAACAGTATTTCAATGGCTATTAGAAAGAACAGGTATTTGTGTTAGTGGATTTGTATGTCTAGTGAGTTATGTGCAATCTGCTGCAATAAATCAATAATTTTAATGATCAATTGGTTTTAAAAGCTAATCCTATTCCCCCCATCTAAACTTTAAAGAATTAGGTGCTTGTGTTTCTTTATTATTGTGAGTGCCGATAGCTTAGAGAAAGAACAGTTCTAACAAATCAGATAACTGATTATTTCATACACAGATTATTTCTTCATCATGACATCAATTAGTGAGTGGTTTATATTAATCACCAAGTGAACTTTTTGTCATCAAGGTGGTAAGAGTCAAAGCAGTAATTACATAAAAATCACAAGCAATACGTAAAATTTGTTTTTTTTAGTATTGAAAAAAACATTTGTTGAAAATATACTCTGAAGATATATTATATTCACCGGCCATTGCAATCTAAATAACTAATCAATTGATCAAAAGAATAATCGCTAGATGCATCGATTAGCTATGTAATCTTTATTAAGATCCATCCCTTTAAAATTTTGCATTTTGACATTTGGCATCAACATTCTTTTCTAAGTTGTCCCCATCTCTGTGTGGCCATAAGTCATTTTCAGTTTTTCATCAGTTTTTTTTTTTAACTAATGGCTGTATGTTTACACAATAATTAACAATAAAACTATTTTAATATCCCATATAAATACAAATATCATAACATACATTTGTGGGGGTTTCTATGGATTGAATATCAGACATTGGTATCCATAAAAAATATGTTTTAACAATTCATATATGGGACCATCACTATGTTATATAAAACAGTGTTAGGTTAGCATCTGTTTAAAAAGGAGGAGCAGCATATTAGATAAGTGGTCATTAGTTTGTATGTTTCTAATGTGTAGTTACATTTTTCTACCTTGACAAGGACAATCTCACAGGGGCAGACATTTTTGAGCACCTTGTGGATATGTTTTAGACTGCAGGAAGTACAAACAGCCTGCTAGGGTGACTCATTCCCTGACAAATGAAAATTACCTCCTCTCTCCCTGAGTATCTTGTCTTGAAGTAAATACACAGGAAGGCATTAGCACTTCTGTCTCGGTGCCAGCTCAGGCCAATGTGAAGTGATTTAGCTTTTTGGGACCTCACAGCTCTCATTAACTGCACTGGACCTGTAATAAACTGGCAGCGGTGGTTCTCAGAGACAGTGAAACGGGAGGAAGGACAGAGCTGAAGGAGACGAGATGAGGGAGATAGTAGCGACACTGAGTATGTAATATGTATACGGCCAAATTATGATGGCGACTGAGGTCCAGTAAAGACTCTCTGGTTACAGCGCTGTGTAATGATAGCCTGGGGAAATGGCAGAACGGGCCCCAAACTCCTACTCAATGAATTTTCCTTTGCTTTTTACTCCAACAGCACCAATGAAAGATACTTCATTCATCCATATCATTCAAGGGACCCATCAGTAAAAGTAAATATATAGAGGAAACAAGGCAATTGTGTGGAAAATGATAAATGTAGCATCTTATAATGTGTGAAAGAAAGGTCTATTCAAAGTGGTAATGTCTTTGTGGGTTGACCCTCAGGCCACCATTTTATGTTTAACTTTATGTTTTGCTCTTATTTGTAATTTCCCATCCCAAGGACAAAAAAAAACAAGAAAACGTTTTCTTCTGTGACCAAGCTAAATCATTTTCCAACTGTGTGATTGGCACTGCTCTGGGCATGAGACTTTTATAGAAATAAAAAAGTAACAACTTTTATTCTCTTCTTGACTACCAATATTGTTTGTTTTGAAGGTTAATTTTGTGTGTGTTTTAAATAACGTTTCAACGTTGTAGCTTGTTGGTAGCAACAGCAAAAATAGTCACAATGTCAAATTAGGGGGGCAATATATCAACATCTTGATAATCTTGTGAATGTTGTTTCATAAATATGTAAAATTTGAATATTGAGTTCATCTATTATAGTAAAATATGCTACAAAAATAACTGATTCAAAAATATATGAATGTATGGTGGAAACTTTCAAAGGGTCTATTATGTCCACACTGTGATTTATTTGACAGACATTTCACATTGGTCTGATAATCAAACATTAGCTAATCCGTTTAAAGACATGTTTAAAGACATTTCTGTCAGATGGACATAATATTGTGACGGGCTGTAGTCGATAAAAGACTAAAGACATGATGTTCCACTGTATTGTATTTCTTCTTACTGAGCAGGTGCAATGCATTCTTGTCAATTTATGTTTTTGGGTTGAAATTGTACAGACCAGCTGATTGTTGCCCTGGTGTGTGTGTGTGTCTGGTTGTTGTGTGGATTGTGACCTGCAGCACTGTAAGCCCAAGTCAAATGTCCTTTCGGGGACAACGAAGTTGAACTTAACCTAGGCCCTATCGACCCATCAGTCGACTAAAAGAGAGTGTGGCCAAAGCTATCAACACTATTAAGTTGATACAAAAACAACTATGTACATAAAAAAAGATGAGTATAATAATAACCCTGCAACAAGCTTGCCTTCCTAAGGCCCAAAGTCACTAGGATAGTCTCCAGTCATCCTCGACCACTAACGGGAACAAGCGGTAGAAAATGAGAGACAGGAAAGGATTATAATATTACACGTATATATGTTAAGAAATATACAAGTTAGATTAGACTCACAACTCACTCCAAATCTTCCGCAAACTCATTCCAAATCTTCTCTTTTTGCTGTTGTCCCATATAAATCCTTTAAATCTACATAGAACAGTTAGTCGACTAATAAAAATGTTGGACACCATCGACCGATTACTCGACTGATCGACTGAAGCATTACAGCTCTAATATTGTCAAGATACTTCCCAAAAAATATTGAAATGAGATATTCATTTTTGTCAATATTGCCCAACCCTGTGTAACCCTGGTGCTCTCCTGATTATTGCAGCTCCATGCTCCAACAAAAACAGTCCACAGTTTAGATTCAATGGAATGTAATAAAAAGAAAAAATTATGAACATAATGTATAAGACTAAATCTTGTCCTGTGACAAACATTGTGTCGTGTATCATCTGGAGTTCTCGTCTAACCCATAGTAATATTCATAGTTCCCAGAATAGAAAGTCTAGCCCTCACCTGTCTGCCCCTGAAAGCCACTGAATACATTATGTCCAAGGCAGCACATTTACATTCACTCACACAGACTCTGGTATAGCTTCTTATTGCTGCGATGACTGTGTGCCCGGGCAGTGATTGGTGTGTTGGTTTGTGTTCGTCTGAGAGGCATGAAGCGTGACTGTCCCACCAGGAGACGCTCTGTAATCAGAGCCAATCAGCTGTACTCTGAGAGGTCCCAGACTATCTCCTCTGTCCCCCGCGCTCCTTCTTCCTACCGTCTCTTTCCTAACTCCTCTTACTCTCCTCTGCCGGGGGTGAGCACATTTCTAAACGCGGATCTGAAGTGGAGCATTTTTATTATTACATTTACTGACAAGGAGGTGAAAGCAAAAGGAAATGTATTTATGTCATAGGTTTGTACAATACTTACAACATGTTCTTATGTGGTAATAGTCAAGTTCATTTTGACAAAAATATTTTTTTTACGTTAAATATTTATTTATTTTTGTTTTAATTCGGATTCAGAGAATGTGGCATTTGTGTGATAATATTTAGTACAATTCTGAATTTGGCTTTATTCAAATTTCCAGTTGAAATTCTAACCAGTGCAACAAAGCTATGATCATTTGTTGTTTTTCTGTCCTCTAAATCCCATTCATCCAGTGTAGTAAAATCACTTGTTTTTCTACTCTCACCAATGTCACCCTGACCACAAGCCACACAGTCGCTCTGTTGCTCCCAGCAGTAAAAATTTTTGACAAATTGTCAACATTCTTACTGTTGAGGCACAACACAAAAATTATACTACTACTGTTTTGTTGTTTTTTTGGGTTATTGTCACCTCTGTGACAAACATCTGAGTCATATCACCTCCTGCAACATGCCCCAGCGCACAAAAACAACCCAAGTCATAAATTATAGATAGAATGACTTGTGTAAAAAGGCTGCGAACATGAGCCAGCAAGGTCAAAAACAGGGAAACTCAAAATATAACCTACCTCAAGATGTAATTAGCCACATATTCAGCCGTTTCCGGGTACATTCTGGTGATCTGAGTTAGTTTGGAGTATGCAGCGTTTAAGATTGAGTATTTAAAGTGTTCAAAAATCCCAAAGGATCTCAAATGTTTGGGCCTGTTTTAGCAACCACAATCCCTTTAGGTTAGAAATCATCTCAACTAAAATAGACTGAAAGCCATGAAAGGATGGCATCAGTGCTTATGGACATATATTTGTTTAGGCTAATCTGAATTTTTGATGTCAATGCTGTACCAAACAGTTAAGGCTCATTATGTTTTAAAAGGACAACATTTCTGAAAACTGCATGCACAGGCTTCCATTGGTTGTAGTTTTTGTGTGTTTTGTTCTATACCTCTTCAAAGCCCAATCCAGCCTCGACATACAACTGGTTTACTCTTATTTCACTTTATTTATGGGTTCTGTACTTTATTTTCACTGTGTAAAAAGTGGGAAAACAGAACTAGCTAATGTTTAATTATTTGGTCTTAGATGGTCTTTTAGTGAGTACAAACCGTCCTATTATACGTACAGTTTCAGTTCAGGACTCAAGGAGTTCCAGAGTTTAACGCCCTGGACAGAGAAAGCTTCACTTTCACATTCCCATTAGAAGCTTCTAGTGTGACGTAACCCACTGCCCTGAGTGGGACTATGTGAGCTTACTGAGGACACCTTTTATTGTGAAGCACTTTGGTCACGTTGAGTGTTGTAAAGGGCTCTATAAATAAAGGTTGATTGATTGATTTATTCATACAATCTAAATTTAAAAACAAAAACTGCTTGTGGATACATTTGGATTTACACTAAACATAAGAGTGGTTTATTTAAGCAGTACTTGTAAATCAAAGCATTTTTTAAAGTAGTACTTGGGGCACTGACAATAGAAAATACACTGAGGTTTTGTGGGTGAATAAACTGGCATTAACCCCAGAGCTAAAATGCACTATTTGCTGTAGTGAATATCAAAGCCTTCTCAGAAATAAGTATGAACATTTGATACATCTTTCTTTCCCATGCTCGTACAACTGTCTAACTGTCTCTATTATGAGTTCAATACAAAGAAGAAGAGTGACTTGAGATTGCGCGATAAGACTATTTGATAGGATTATTCTCAAAATGATCATGGCTTCTGCGGCAGGCACTCACTCCGTTGGCCAACATCCACTTAGACGCACTGAAAAGTATGATTTGAAAGAAAAGCAATGTCCTCAATAAAAATATGTGACACGGAACGAAGACAGTACTTTGAAGAGAGAAGAGCAGAGCTGGAGGAGAACACACGCTTGTCATACTCTGCCTTTTTGCCTCATTAAATGTGCAGACGTGCCCTACTTTACTACTCTTCCTCCTCCAATCGAGTCGGACCAGCAGATTTGGTTGGAGGATGGAGAGAGTGGAGTGAGGTGGGGGTGTTTCATTAAATATCTATACACTCAAAGCCTTTTTCTGCACTGTTACTCAACATAATGTAGGCTACATAATGTGTAATGAGGGAGCGACAGGATTTTGAAGCTAGACATTATACATTTTACATGGAGCATGTGATTGGCTTTTTGTCTTCAGGTTGTGGTAGCATTAAGGTGGGTGATATTGAGAAAAACAGGATGCCTTTCCACTAATTCATTGAGGTTTACCGTAATTATCAGACAAATGTGAAATTACAAATAAAATATCATCAAACTCAATAACATAGTAGGTATGTGTTGTAATGTATTGCAAATAATTTTATTGTTTTTTTACCTAGTGTGCAAATAATGAAAATATATAAATAATGAAAATATAGTGCTGTTGCTTAAAGTTGCTTGCTTTAAAACGGCAAGTCTCCTTGAATATATCTTTAGGCTTTCTGTAATTTCTTGTAACACAATAACCAAAACAACCTAAAAATTATCCAGGAGTCGAATTCAAGAGACACTGAAATGAACTCAATAGAATAATACTTAACATAACAAAAACTGAGACTGAGATGATGATGCCGATCCCTTTTCCTCGATGTGAACACACTTTATTCTGCTGTTCTTCTCTCCGTCGACACACATAATCCTGTCTTCAGCCTCCTCCTCGTCTCTCCCCTGTGTGACATTGAGCAGCCGTGGACCACACCCACCTCCCCCTCTCCCCGTTCCCCTGCTCTCCCCTCGTCTTCTCTCTCCATCACCGGCCCAAAGCTGTCAAAAAACCACCATGTCTTCTCCATATCAAAGACACTAGAAAACACAGCGGCTCTCGCATTGCGGTTTGGATTAAATTCTAAGGTGATGTTAAAAGGCGCAGCTGTGTTGTGATTCCTCTCCTGGGTTAAAATAAAAGATTCACTCAGCAGCAGGCAGTAAAAGCTGTCACTGTGCCGCATGTCATCATTCATACACGCTGTGTTTATCATCTTCTGAAGGTAAAAATAGCTATTTTTTAGTTTGACAAACAGATAAGTAAAATATTACTGCAATGAAGCCCCAGAGTTTGTTGTTATTTGCCTTCCAGGCAAAGATGTGAACATTCAATGCAAAACAAAGATGTATTGATCAATGGTCATTTAAAAAATATGAATATTTGTCTTTTTAAAACAAATGTAATTTTATGCCAATTTAACTATTTGTGCTATTTATGGTTGTTTCTATTTCTTCAAAGTGTGAACTCTGCTCCAAACCACATACCACAAGCACTAAGCAGGTGAATTTGAAATGACTGGTCTTACTGGATTGCCCTATAATCTATAACAACATTTAAGGGTTAAAGAAGAATTTGAAGGATTTGTCACACTTTTATTTGGTTATGCAGTTCAAACCTAAAAAAAAAACAAAAAACATTTCTTTAACATCTACACATCAAACTGACCAATGGAATGACGAGAGACCAGATTTGAGGTAAGGAGGCAGAAGTATTGAGGAAGTGGTCAGTTTGTTTTGCACTGAAAAACCACACACGTGAAAAATGATGTCAAAGTGCTGTTATTGTTCTGAGGTTTGAATGTTTGAATTCAGGGAGGTAAAAGAACATCCCGACTGACAACTGCGCCACTGTTTATATCAGCTAAATATACAATGTATTCAGTAAAAATTGTTCGAAAGAATATAGGCAACCTGGTGCAGTTGTAGTGTATATTTAACATGATTTATTCTGACTTATTAATTTTATGGAAGATTATTCTATTAAATCAATGTAGACATGTCAATTAAGTCAAGAGCAGAGGTTAAAGCAAGGTATTTTAATTTGACTGACGTTGGTGGTAGAAACTCTTGCAGGTTGTGCATGTATCACCTGCTGTATTAATATGAGAATGACAAATGTTGGGAATTCATAACTTGATGAATCACAGTATATTAGCGCTCTCAACCATGTAAAACAGCGAGGCCATGACGAGAGAGAGAGAGAGAGAGAGAGAGAGAGAGAACTAACAGAGGTGAGTCACTTTATAGTAATACTGGGTGATATGTCAAAAAATTACTCACTATACAACAAAATTTTAGTTCTATCACAAGCCATGTACACACTTTATGTTGTATATATATATATATATATATATATATATATATGTATGTACTTGTATTTATGTATGTATGTATGTATGTATGTGTGTATGTATGTATGTATGTGTGTGTATATATTCATACCAAAAATATATATATACACAAAAATATATATATGCACACGCACACGCACACGCACACACACACACACACATTGAACATGCACCAAAAATAGACAATAAGCTGTAATATTACTTAATTGCATATGATACTCTATTGATGTTACATTGTAAAAAAAAAAACAATGTTTATGATAAAAAAGTCAAATCAATCAGATATGGCAGGAGGGAAGACCCAGCTTGCCCTATATCCAGCACCTCTGCAGTAAACACAAGAACAGATGCGCTGCTTTTAAGCTTCACAGGAACAGCACCAGAATGAAACAAAACGGAGTCAACCCCGACAGACAGTAGGTCACCTCCCACAGCGCTGCCAGCTCATCACCAGCCCTCACCATCTCGTCCTACCCTCACCAGCCTGGTGCAGGGGAGGGGCTCAGGGCTGTGAGGGCTGTGAGGGCCATGCTTGAGGTCAGATGTGAAAAACCACAGTAATGTTAGTCATGTTGCTGGAATTTTACGCCACTTCACGTTCAGCTCAGTCACATGCAGTGACTAACACAAACCTACAGCTCTCATTACCACACATGCTTCCTCTCCACACACGTACAACTGTTTGTCTAAATGTACTATTTGTCTAAATGTACCATTACTGCAGCTAGCACATTTACAAATATAGTCCTACTACAACTACTACTATCAATACATTTCACATCACTTCAAATGTTATAATTACAATAACTTTTCATCTACTGCAACTACAGCCACTGTTAAATGCCACCTCTCACATTGCCACCACACATTTGAATACGAGGGGAAATATGGCCACAACTATCTTCCTATGATTAATAGTAAAATCTATTTCTTCTGAATGCTCCACAAGTCACCACTGTTCAGTGTTCACCAAGACTTGGTTTAGTAATACAGAAACTGAATATAAAAGAGGAAGCACCCACATTGGCATTTTGTAATTGAGGCAGAAAAACCCTACGTTTCTTTTAACCTAGTTGATCTAAACAATACCTACGAGTAACCTACCACTTTTCCCTCTTTTTCCCATGTGATCTAAGGGATAATGCCTCTATTTACATCACTGTAGTGAACCATATACAAAGGCAACAAAAACGCTCAAAACATCCTGCGTCATCACCCGGCTGTGTTTTCTGTGGTCGTTCATGTTGGCACAAACAATTTCAAACTACAGCAATCAATCAGAGAAACTTAAAGAGGACATTATTTGACTGATCAACCCTGTGAAAAGAACTGAAAAAGCACTGCCAGCTTCCTGCTTTGGAGATGTGAAATTCAGTCACCTCAGACAGTTGCATGTTTGGCTTAAATCAAACTGTGGTGCCAGTCAAATTCCATATGTGGACAATGTTGTTTCTTTTTTCAAACAACTTTAACTGTTTAAACGTGATCAACTTCATCCAAATTGGTATGAATCTGGTCTTCTCTCTTTTAACATCGACCTCAGTCTTGCATCTGCAGCAGTCAAAATGTGGGACATTCAGATGGTGACTACAAATGCTGATGGAACTCTTAACATACCAGTCAGGATTACAAGGAGAACATTAGAGTCAGGGCTTCAACCTGCCCAACACCCTATTGCACCTATGCATTATTATTCAAAACAGACTACAAATCATACTAAAAGCCTGCCCATATCAAATACTCAATCCGAATTTAAATTTAAAAAGTATTCAAAGTCCTCAATCAAAAATGAAAGTTATTAGAGTGTGAACAAGCAAATCCTGATATATTTCTATTCTCTGAAACATGGTTAACCTCCAGGATCTCAAGATGCTGACATTTCATTGGACAATTCTGTTGTGATAGACCCAGTAAAGGAGGTGGAGTAGCAATGTATTCTCTACAATATGTTAACCCAATAGAAAAAAATATGTACTGTTACCTACTGTTGACTAAACTGAAACTGATTTAAACAAACAAACTTATTCAATTATAATAAACTGAGTATACCAGAACTTTAAGCTGTCTCACCGTCTCTATGCACCTTCAAATGGTTATCCGGCATCCAAATATGTATGGCTCTTGTCTTCTTTCTTTTAACATTGACCTCACTCTTGAGTCTGTTGCAGTCAATATGTGACAATCAAGACGCTGACTTCAAATGCTTATGGCCCTTTAAATATCAGTCAGGATCAATAGAAGAATAATAGTATCAGGGGCTCAACCTGCCTAACACACTATTGCCCCTTATCAACAGGACAGGAATCCTCACAACTGTGTAGTGAATAAGTGGCATTGTGTCAAAGCAGACCGGCAAAACAACTAATCATATTTAAGCAACATTAAACCTACTGAAAGCCGGCCCGTGGCAAAAACTCAATTAGATATTGTTCATTGTTTAATATATATGCTTGCATATATTGCATTTATTCTGGGAATAGTTGTATTTTTTCCCCTTATTTTATTAGAAAAAAATAAATAATTAGAACATAAGGAAAGGGTGGCATTTAAATCATACTAAGCACTAAATAGAAGTCCCATTTAATCCATTGTCTGTCAAATTTGTCCAAAAGTGATTCGTCTGCCAGTAAGGCCTGTACAGGAACATTACTCTTATTTTTCCACTGTGCTTCATACTCCGGGTCACACCAGTACAGCAACATGCTGACTTGAGCTAAAATTAAGTCATGTTTCAAACAAGGTAAGCCTCTCTCCAATCTACCTTTCTCTTTTAAATTGTTGTGAGGTTTTTTACTATGACATATAAATCTTGATAGTTTTATTCCACTCATCAAGTAGCCCGTTGTGGATGGAAATTGGGGGAAATTGAGTCGGGGATGGATAGAGAAATCTGGGCAAAATACAAATTTTAATAGTTTAAATCCCTTTTGCTTAGTTTATGGAAAACCACATCTAAATATTTGAGGGATTCCATTTCCAATTTAAATGGGTAGGTATTTCTAAAAGTCAAAGCCACTAAGAAATCATTTCAGACATTTCAGGCAAATATTATCAAGGAAATGCATAATTTTAGGTATGGAAATCTCAAACTTGGTCAAAAACATCTACATAGTAGGCAATAGTATATTCCATGCTAAAGATCATAGCACCATGGATTGTTTCTGAGTGTCTAATATAACGGGCCAATGGTTCCAAATACAAAGTGAACAAGAGTGAGGGACCAAGCACAGCCCTGCCTCACCCCTATTTCCAAAGTCAGTGGATCTGTCAAGTCACTGTTAATTGTAATTCTTGATGTTGGACTGCTGTCTCTGATATTTTTAACATTACATCATCTATTTGAAAAGGTGTATTTTTTGCTCTAACAAAAAATACATTGACATACACATATGTCTACAGATCTGACCAATAACTTTGGACTATGTCTCCACGGAGATAGAGAAATATAATGGGACGATCCAGGAAAAGCAAAACAATCTCCATAGAGACAAGCAGAAGTTACATAGGTCACCTATAATGTGTTGTAGCCTGTATGTTAACTAAAGACAGGCTTTCCTTTCATCAAATTAGATTCTTTCAATCAGTGTGAAAATGCTGATGGCTCTAAAAGCTTGCCAAACATGTGTGTTGTATGTGTGTCATGTGCAACAGTTGACACTGATGGTCTCTACTAAACAAAGCTAGAAGACTTCCAAAGCTGGTTTACAGTCAGTATGGTTTTAAGAAATGCCACTTTGACAAGTATTCAATGAAAAATGTGTTTTATGTGTTGACAGTGTAAACGCTCTCAGATGTGTGTTCATGTGGGTATGTGCATTACAGACTTTAAAAACATGCCACTTTTATAGCAGTTAAAACAAAGGAAGTTGCAGACAATGACAAACAGACATCGAAATCAAGACCGCAGCACATTTTTCTTTACAAGTCACTTTCATCTGTCTCACATCCTCACCCTCCATATCAACAGGTCAAAAGTGTCAATGTACCATGCCGTGTCTATACTGGAAATCTCTTTTGTGTATTCAATGAGGATGTTGGTTTAGATTCATCCTGGCATCTCTCGGACAGTGGCTAAGCTCCACACGCTGATGTCACCTCTTGGCACAACTTTGTGATCTTTGAACCTGATCAGCACTTCTGGGACAGCTGACCAATGGGATTGCAGCATTTTGTCCTAGGGACAGTGATGTCATGTGGCAGGAATGCAAACAAGAGGAGCAGTGGTGGGTAACTGCAATAGTCTCTATGTCCGAGCACTTTTATTCAGAGCCAGGCTGTTTTGTTATGGCAGGACACACAGGCATCCAGCTGTGACACTGTGGGCTTAACACTGGGCTGAGTAAACTTACCAGGGGAGTGCTGTTCAGTTACTATTGACAATGTCTGAGTGATTTTATATTTTTTTGCGTGGTGACTGTTTTATTTGAATGGTAAAACACTAATACAGGTCTACTCTCAAAAATGATTAACCTCTAGACTGCAGAGACTACACAGCCACATAGCCACATGTGTGACAACCTATTGAATTTACCCCTGGCTCAGGCATATTTGTTTTTCACATCACACTCTTACAATTTCAAAAGTTGTCCTTGTTTATATTTATCCACATTTTGGTTAATGTTAATTAAACCCTAACTAAACGTACACCCCATGTCTTTGCTGACTTTGCTGTTTCCACTCACTCACTTAGCATCAGCTCAAAGCAGTCAACTCTGAATGGACTGACTCTGTTGTGGTTGTGTGAAAAGTCCTCTCATCATGGGGCACATTAGGCCATTTAAATATTATAATTTTCTATGGCTACGCAATGTGTAATTTGTGGCCATGTGAAGCTTGACACCTCGCTCACCCAAAGTACTTTTTAAAGACGTGTAACCAAGCCTTGACACATAAAAGGGAAATGCCTAAATCTGCTATTTCTTGCCCCTTGTGGTTACATTTAAAGACCAAACTAGATAATTTCCAGATAAAAGGTGTGGTCTCACTCGCACTTCTGAAAGTGGTCGATTAAGCATTCTAGTTGTGCATCATCAAATACATGTTTAGTGTAGAATGTTATCGAGAATGTATTTTGTGTTGTTTGAGTTGTTGGTGTAACATAATAACATTGTCAACACACATACAGTTAGTGCACTTAGTCATAGGTTTTGTTTCATTTTTTAACCAAACAAGTGCAATTTTATTCTACTGCTGACTTTTCCTTGTGGTTGGAGATAATGTCAGTTAAAAAAATACAAATGATGCAAGTTGGTATATATATATTCCTTTTTTTAGCTCAACAAAAAATGTGTTGATATGATTGATTGAAATGAGTGTACATGTGCTGAACCAGGAATTGCACCTCAAATTCTGACATGACAAAGATTAACAAGGGAAATGTCAATACTTTTTCTGATAAACCCCTACTTGCCCATATCCCCTGACATCTGGAGACACAGGCCTGAGGGGCAAAATGTGTGATTTTCACCAAATCTAATCAGGTATGCAAGAGAAAGGAAAATTTTAATTGGAGAATAGAGTTATTATAGTGTTGCTAATAGCTCTTTGAAAGCCTGCGGTGACAGATTTGATTAGTTCTGCTGTGGATCTCACACTGAACCTCTTCTTGAAAAATAGCTTTTATGACATTACACTCAGAACCACTAAACTCCATCTTCTGATGCTAATCAGGCTAATAAAAGTAATCTTTAAAAATAGATCTGGATTTGTGCATGATAAAGTTCAGGATTCCAATGAATTTGAAATACCAGACCTTTATCAATTATTTATCAAGGTCTAATACCCTATTAGTAAGTGTGTGGTTGGAAATTGTGCTTTTCAATCAGATTTCTAACAATAATAGTGGTTGACCTTGCAATTATCCTTTCAAGACTAATTACACATGTCTATATAGACTTATTTTAAGCCTTATTTAATGGGCATGAGAAGAATCGCAAGGTTATTTGAAAGGCTTATAGTATTCAATGGAGGCCTGATGCATTCCAGAGTGGATGGCACCTGGCAACCTCAAAATAAAAGAAATAAAAAACAATTGCCAATAAGCTTAATAAGATAAGCTAAGATAACCTTTATTTATCCCAAAATTGGGAAATTCCAGTGTTACAACACAGATTAGTCACAGAAGTATAATAATAAAACAGATATCTTAGAAATAATCGTATAATCTTAATAATAGTAACACTCTTATTTACAGATATTATATGGACAGAACATATTGCACCAGGGATGATTGCCATTATGTCACAGAGTACATGAGCGTAACAAGATTACACATGAATAATCAAAAACTGACTGTGTGTTTACATGGAAATGGAACAAACATTTTTTATAACATTCGGTTTTGACGTCTTGGACAAGCTCTGTCCTTTTCCAAGTATACATGCAGACGAGAGTCGAATTCCTGACAAAAACGTGTCGTCCTCAAAACACTAGGTGGCGATATGCCTCGTTTCAGCATCACATATAAACAACTATCATGTGCATTTTCGAACAGCAAGATGGATAGTCGTACAGCTTTGTTCATCTTGTATGTAATGTCTGCGTTAGTTATTGTGCAGATAAAGTGCATGCTAACCCCCTCTGTCCCCCACCTCCTGCACCGAGTCCAGAGCACAGCCCAGGACGGAGCTGGACTTCTTGATGACCTTGTCCAGCTTCTTCCTCTCCCTCTCTGTGATGCTGCTGCTCCAGCAGGCCACACCGTACAGGAGGGCTGATGCCACCACAGAGTCGTAGAAGGTCTTCAGGAGTGGCCCTGTCACTCTAAAAGACCTGAGTCTCCTCAGGAGGTAGAGTCAACTCTGGCTCTTCCTGTACAGTGCGTCTGTGTTGCTTTATGAAGAAATAACGTATCGTTTTACCAACCAATGAAAATAGGAGGGAAAAAGTTCTCTTCCGCCTTCTTGTTGAGTTCAAATGTCTTGAATTGTTGTAAGGAGAGCAGTGTCCCTTAAGCAGTTCACATTTTTTTTTACAGTGTGTGTTTAAAAGCAGCAGGGATCGGCCCCTCTTTGTCACTTTTACGGACCCAACGAGTTTCCAGAAAAACTAGGGAAGAATGGGGGGGAACGTTGTGGCTGATGGTGAATCCAAAACTGCCAGGTCAGCCAAAATAGTTGGATTTAGGAGATAAAAGTCTGGCGTAATGTATGGGATCGTTTGGGGAGGGGTTGGAGAAAGTTGGATTCTATTTTGAAAGAAAGTCCGACAAAATGGGATGTCAATGTGGCTTTATTATGTAAAATGTGGATTTATGTTTTTATCAGTAAAAAGTGCAGGAGGTTATTTGTGTGTGAAGGAATTTCTAAATAAACCAGGCTGGCATTAGTGCACACCCCGCAAGCACAATCATAATTTACAGCGCAGTGTTTCCAGCAGTCAGCATCCTCCCTGCAGCCTTCTGCTCTTTATAGTATTATGTCTGTGGACAACGTCTCACTAAGGTGCCAGCTCCTGCAGCAGCACCATAAAGGAGAAGAAAGAAGGTTTATATATGATCTAATCCGATGCGAGAGAAACGGTTAACTGAAGTTTTCCCCTCACTCTCTTTCTCTCTTTGTGGTCATCTGACGGCCCCATTTCTTGATGAAAATGTCCCACTGGGTGAGGGCATTAGACGCCCGCTGTAATCCCGTGTAATTTCCCACAATCCCCTTTGCTTGCATCCTGCCAAGGAGGCCTTTGGCGCCCTGCTGAGCTCCTCGCTGCTGGCTTTGAAGTTCCCACAGCCGTGCTTCTCCAGCAATCCACAGGAACCAAGGAATTGTCTCTCCTTGACTACAGCCTTGAAAGTATCAGCTCCACCGTCTCCTGACTGTGACTACAGGTTGTGAGCCACTGCCCCTCAGAGACCTACACAGACCTATAAGATAAGATAAGATAAGATAAGATATTCCTTTATTGTCCCACATGGGGAAATTTCATTGGTGCAACGCAGGTAGATACAGAGGTAGATACAGAAGAACAGATCACTTATAGGAAGTCTGAAAAACACTGTATGAAGACATACAGAGACCAACGGATGCCTACACAGACCCAAAGAGTTCTACAGAGCCTTACAGAGATCTACAGGAACCTACAGAGCCTTACAGAGACCAACAGATTTCTACAGAGTCCTATATAGACCTGCACAGACCTTTGGAGGTTACAGTATCACTCTCATAAATAAAACCATGACCAGCTCCTGTGCCACACTCAACCATGTTGCATTGTTAATAATGTGTGCATGTATGCACAATAATCCTTTGCAATCTCCATCTGATGTAAAATGCTGTATGATCATCTTTTTTATGACCAGACACAGCAGGAGGTCAGCCAGGGAAAGGCATACGGCCGGTTTGGCTTCCAAACGTCCAATGCCTTTTTTTTTTGAAAAATCTGACGCAAGTGATAAATCCACTGCACTCACTGCGACTGTCTCACTCGCAGTAAAGTGAAGCAAAGGGGCTCTGGATTAAAAACATGATTTTATACCAAATCAAAATCAGTTTCTCATGAAAGGTGCACTTATTTTTAGATATATGCTAATTCATAAATGTCAGAATTTGCAGGTAATGTGAGGTTCCATTTTGTACTTTATAATCCACGTATCTATTTTGTTATCTATGAGTGGATTTTAGACAGCGTGCACATAAAGGAAGCAGATCTGGAGGTAGCAGAGCTTAAGATGTAGCTCACGAGGTTGAATAAGCAATAAGCACATCATTCTGACAGCTGCAGTTTGAGTTTTCCATGTAGAACAAACTGAGATTGGCTTGGACTTGTTCAGAGGGAAAGTCAACATTAGGGTAGACAATGTCTACCTGGTCTCTTATCTGGGTCTATTAGCTATAAGGTTCTAATAGCTGCATCGTGTCACGGCATATACATATATGTGTATGTGTGTGTATATAGGGAGAGAATTATCCATGCGTTTGTCTCCAGTAGATTAGACTACTGTAACGGCCTGCTCACTGGTCTCTCCAAACGAGCTGTAAAACAGCTGCAGTACATCCAGAACGCTGCTGCTCGGGTCCTGACTAGAACCAGGAAGTACCATCACATTAGTCCTGTTCTCAGGTCTCTGCACTGGCTCCTGTGGCTCAGAGAATAGACTTTAAAGCAGCTCTACTTGTGTACAAGTCTCTCCATGGTGTAGCACCAAAGTACATCTCGGACATGTCAGTGCCATATGAACCAGCCTCCTGCTGGTGCCCAGAATCAGGGCTAAACATGGACCGGTCTCCTGCTGGATCTTAGAGTCAGGACTAAACATGGGGAATCTGCGTTTCAGTTTTATGCAGCTAAAATCTTGAACAGTCTTCCTGAAGATGTGAGACAGGCTTCTACTCTAGCAATGGTCAAACCTAAGCTAAAACAGTTCTGTTTAGCTGTGCATATGATTTAAATGATTCTATTTGCACTCTTCTCTTTTATGTCTTGTGATTTCTGTCATGCCCACAAAGTACTTGGCAGAGGTAACAAAAGGACAAACACCCAGTGACAGAGTGCAGAAATGTAGAAAGTTTACTATGTGGTAACTTCACGTCCATCACTTCCCTGTTTGTCTTGCTCTTTCTTTAGAAACAAAGGAAAATCCTAAGCTCAGCAAGTCTAAAAGGAGTGTTCTCATTTCCTACACACCAAAGGAATGGCATAGTTATAGTATAGAATCATTGCCAGTCACAAAATGTGTCAAATCTGTGTACAATATAAAAGAGGAACCACTAGGGGGAAAATGTATGATTTACTGCACAAGAACAATTAATCAGTTCTTTCAGAGTGTAAATTATGCCTCATTGGTTTTGGAATGAATTCAGACACTTCATTGCGGTGCATGTGGGAGCACACAGACAGTTGTTCCTGAGGCAGTGAGGTAAAAGGCAGCAGGAGAGACAGTGTGAGAGAGAGCTAGAGGAAACCAAGAGAGACAGAGACAGAGTTGTGTTGGAGCCAGATGTAATCACAGTTGTGTCTGCTAACTTACCATATATCACTGAAGCCGTCTAAGTATTGGCATTGACTGGATTACATTCCGTATTTCATACCACTTCTATTTCTGTGGTTGGAATAGAGCAGCAGCAAAGCACAGTTTTTGTGCCATAAAACATTCATGTTTTGACACAATTTGAAATTAGTCTTTATTGTCTTCAAGATTTGTCTGAAGCAACAGAATTGAGGTTGTATAAAACCTCCGTGCATCAACAAACCTTCAGCGGTGGTGAAAACAAATCCCACACGTTTCTGTAAAAATAACTGCACGCCACAGTTTCCTTGTAAACGGTAAGCAACAACTGATCAAAAACAGAAAAAAACAGTTTCAAAATCTTCAGCAAAGTATGAATCTCACATTATGTCAATCACTTGTTTCCAATGTGGCCCAGTGTTTGCGGAAGTGTCAGTTAACAGTCAGCTGTTCCGGAGCACGGCCAAAATTGCCTTCATTACATGTTTAAATGCCTAATAATGGGCTTTAGTCATGTCTTTCTGCAGTGCACATTTTGCAATTCAAATTCTAGTCTAGTTGCAACAGCTCCACACAAGGAGACTGAAGCAACTGCAAAGGTGTTCAAATAGAGATGACAGGGACTGATGAGATGTGACTGAAAATCAGAGGAAAATCAGAATAAGATTGTGTCCTCAGCTCTAAATGCGAGAAACAGCCAACATTGATAGCTTTTTGCCACCCACCAAAGAAATGGTCTACATATCAGTCAATGGAACAATAACAAAATATCTAACATTACATCATACAATATATGTATAATTTCTTCTATAGTAGAAAAAGATTCAGTTGTAGTCAACTCTTTTTCTACAATGGAACACTACTGGACGAATGAGGTATATTTGGATACACCGACATATCCAAATATATGTCAGTTAGTCATTATACACAGCTGTAAGTGTATAATGACTAACTGGTCTATCTATTTACTTTCAAGGCTACACCTTCTTGTTCAAAAACATTTAAAATAGTTGAATCCAACCCAATCTTCTATATAATGTTGCAATGTGTTCTATATTGTGGCTGATTTATACTTGCATGGCTTTGCAGTGGAATGTAAGATGGCGGCTGCTGGGACAGAGGCCACCGAGGGACTGTCTTTGTGGTGCACCGCGCTGGGGAACATGAGCTGCCTGACATCTCCACATCTTTAGGTCTGGCTGCTTTCGGGATTTCCACACCACTCACAGTGCGCAATATGAAAAAAGCACATTTCAATCTTCATCTGACTAAAACACATTTGAATGATCGCTCAAACACTGCCACATTTTGACCCACAAAAGCAAATCCCCACCATCCTCCTTCAATCTCTCCTCTTTTATCTTCCCATCCTATAACTTCAATCAATCATCCTCCCACATCTTTCCACTGGTCATCCCCGTTCATCCTGCAGCTCAAGTTGCTGTGGCCTACGCTTCTTTGAAACAATTGAATTAAACTGGTGTCTCTAAGCTCCGAGAGGCTGTGTTCTGTCTGTTGGGTGTATATGCTGTGTGGCTAACTCGCTCTCTCGCTCCAAGTCTTTCTCGCCTGTCGCTCAAGCCCGTCGGGGTCACAGAGTTCAGATAAGAGCTCGGCAGCATCATCCATTACCCTGGTGGAGAGCTTTACGGACAATCGATAAGACGGACACACACGTTGGTGGTCAATGAACTTGGAGCAGCATGAGCTGGAAGACACCTCAGCCCACCTTATTACAGCAAAAACAAGTTGTGACGGCCTTATACAGGACAAAGGGCATGAGATGTGTGTGACCTGGTTTCAACAGAGATGCACCGTCATGCTTTGCTCTGTGATAGCCTTGTCTTTGTTGAGGTTCAAGTATCACACACAATGGGGGGCACAGATCTCCCACTTCCTATCCTATTTGTTTTGCTCAGACACTAAGGTCAATTTAGTTTTTCCCCATATATTTTATGTAAAAAATTTCTTAAATTCCATAGCTTCTGCAATATGAAACGATGCAATAAATTCAAGCGATACCAAACAAATCAATACGCAAACCCCAGATTGTAAGAATTGACTGGTGCATAAACTTTGTCACACATGAGTTAGAAGGCACTTCATCTCATATATGACAATGAGCAGAAGCAATGTCTGACCTATTTTCTGCTGCACTGTCATGCATTACTGCTTTCAGTTTCTTTCACTCGTAATATGGTAACGGCTGGCTCTGTCTGTGTGTACTGAGAAGCTCTGTCAAATGAATGGTGAAGACTACTTAGAAAGGAAACTGGGGGAGTCCATGGTGATGAATAAACCCTCATCATGGGTCTGAAGTCTCAATGCATTCCTCCCATTTTGAAAAACGGGACATAATTATGTGGGGTTGTGTTGAATGGTGCTCAAGTGCTCTCTTGGCCCAGCAGAAAGACAAATCCTCTCAGCCTGGCCCAATTAATTCATGGGTTGCACCAAACATCCACTTTTGGCTGCTCAGACTAATATTTTACTCTTTCAGTTAATTGTCAAGTTAATTGTCTTGGATCGAAGTTTGAACATCTGAAATGACTATCAGCTGTTATTGCTCACAGCGATCATCACACATTTGTCATAATTTTGCCAAATATGTTTAATTTAGGGACAAAGAGGACATCTGTTGAATATATTAAGATATATTAAAAAGACCACAATGACAATTGCAGCATGCTTGAGTGACTTTACATGAAAGGACCATAAATCATTGTATAGCAATGTTTCCAGGACAGGTATGTATTGACAACTCCAAGTTTTGATGGATGACTACAACAAACTCATATGTAGGGCTAGAAAACCAAACTGCCATACTCTGATTATAACAGGATAACCTAAACCCCCACCAATCCCATTGTCACACAAATGCATTCATACAGGCTGTGAAGATGAAGTGTCATGCCCAAGGACACAACAACAGCTTGATTGACTCTTTACGGTAGTTGGGAGAATGTCAGTAAAGCTACTACCTCTCAACTAATGTTATCACAATAATAAAACTTACTAACTGTTTGTACTAAAACAACCACAACAACAAGACACTTCAAATCACAATCATAATTATATACATGTATTTTTCAAAAGAAAACCAGTTTCCTTAATTGAACAATGTGTTAAACTTCTGAACGATTATATATTATTCCTTCCTGCTGCTGTCAGACTTTATAACAAACACTGTTAGTCCTGAACATTCTGTCAATACTGACCTAACCATGTGCAATTCCGTCATATGTGCAATTACTGTCGTGATTCATGTGCAATTACTGTGAAATTCATGTGCAATCCATGTGCCGTCGTGACACATATTCATGTGCAATTACTGTCGTGATCACATGCAATGGTATTTATGTATTTATTTATTTATTTTTATCTTTATTATTTTTCCCCTCCATCCCTTGTTGGGAAATGGGAGGTTTTGTCTATGGGAGTTTTTGTTTATAGGAGATCTTCTACTGAGAGTGTTTTTCAAACTTCCTATAAGTGATCTGTTCTGTTCTTCTGTATCTACCTCTGTATCTTCCTGCATTGCATCAATGAAATTTCCCCATGTGGGACAATAAAGGAATATCTTATCTTATCTTATCTTATAGCACCTTAAATGAGTATATTTGTTTCATTATCAATTACTGGTAGTATCTATCTTTTGATTTCTTGAAAAACCTTTCTTCAACCAGAGTATGATTTCAATAATAATCAGAATCAGAAAAAAAAAACATTTATTGCTATTATCAGTAAGCAAGTTCACAAACTAGGATCATTATTAAACTAGACTTTGGTTGAACATAAATACAAAAAATATTTAGTATGGACAGAATAACTGCAATACTAGCTAAAACTGTGCAAAACTTTCCATTGACTATTAGCATGTGAATGAGCAGAATCTGATTTTAGGGTTAATAGGGCTATTTGGAAAGCTCATCCCTAGATTAAACTGCATCACTACTTTTCCAAAGGATGAACACTTAGGCCTGCACGTTCATGATATGCTATCACTCCAGTCCCTTTATTACTATTTATTTATAACATCCTATTAATCCATTGTCATTTATTACATTATATATACATCATATATATAAAACTGTGAAAACCTTGGCAGTCCTCCATTTTGGGACGTAATCTTAACTGGAAACGGCTGGTAGGGAAATTTGAATATTTAAAAACGAAGGAGGAGGAGCCACCGCAATACCTAATATAACCTAATATATCAAATATGAGAATCCCCAGTTAAAACCAGACACGCAGCAAATCGCTTCCCATTAATTCCACTTGACCAAAGCGCCATAATATCTTCCTTTACCAGAAGTGGAGCTTATGTCCTTTCTAAAAGACACAAATTTAGGTGTATTTGTAACTGCGTAGAAGCAGGTCAGAGGTTGTGGAGTTCCTAGAGGTCAAAGAGGAAGAGCTGTTGCATGTGATAGGAGGGAGGCTGGTACAGGGAGGGACGTGAAAGATGGGTGATGAATGCAACCCTCAGTAAACACAGATTATCCAGGGCACAGACCCCCACGGTGTCATCACCAGGAACAACCTACAGAGGAGACGCCATGATAAGGGCTGAGGAATTTCAGCATACTCCCAGGAAATGTATGGGCACTTCACATATACCGTAGTTGCATTTTATCGACGTAATATACACAACCGCCATCTTGTGTCAATCCAACACGTGTTAGAAACAATAAAGCAAATCACTTTTAAAAGGTGCACTGCCCTAGGCATCGAACCTATTGATTAAGGGGGTGACCCGTGTACCATTGACTTTAGAATATTGTGATTGTGCCCCTCACTTTTCACCGCTGCAGCTGCTCATCACCATGAAATCTGCCCACTATGCTGCTCCTCTTTCTCGAATCTACGTATGTGCCGATGATATTAAACTCTGTAACTGACTGAAGCATCAGCAGTATTATGTTTTATCATGGAAGGTTCTGATTTTAAAGGTGCACAGTAAGCAGGTGCGGATGCAGGAAAGCAGGAAATATGGCCTGATTTTTGCAAAAATTCCTGATAACTGTGCACTGCGTAACTTTTCAGGTGAAGTGTACAATGCCTAGAATGTTTTATAACAACCACCACCACTTTGGTGCTAGGCTTGCAAATGCTATTTGGGTTTAGGAACAGGTATTTTGAATAAGGTTAGAGCTTCGAGAGAGAGGTTAGTTGTTATGTATTATAAACTAAATATAAGGAATTGAGATTTGTAAAATGTCCTATGAAAGAAACTTAAGAGGAATAAGATTCAACCATGCAAAACGTACATTTTCTTCACTCTCCCTCCAGGCTTCTCTCCATACATAAAGCAGCTTGAGAGGCAACACACCTAGAAATGTACATACAGTCCGTAACTATATTTCCCCTCCAAATCCACATCTGTGCCGATCCCTCCACCTTCTTCATTAACATTGGGTGTTTCTTATGGCAAGGTTTGTTCTTCATAGGATTTAACATGTTAGGTGTGTCATCCAATGTACTATCAGAACAAACCTCAAGGCAGGTTCAGCTCTTTTTATGACTTTTATTACAATCTTAAAGAAATCTCGCCAAAATATGATGTGATGTGGGAGAGGTCATTTTCTAT
This sequence comes from Eucyclogobius newberryi, assembly GCF_026437365.1. NCBI lineage: Eukaryota > Metazoa > Chordata > Actinopteri > Gobiiformes > Gobiidae > Eucyclogobius > Eucyclogobius newberryi. Next base: position 16,680,903 of record NW_027315846.1, read on the forward strand.
CTTGTGTTTCAAATTACCCATGAGCCTTTGTGAGATCAGCGGCATCGTCGATTTGATCATGACTGACAGACTATGCACAATAAGGAAAACCGCATTTAATATCTGTGTTTTGGAAATTGAACTATTAATCCAGAATCAAATCAAGCCTAACAGCTGTTGACACTCAATCACACTCCTTTAATGGAAGAGAAATTGTGAGCTAGCAAACGCAGTCTTGTCCTGGCAGTGGTAGTGCACTTTACCATTGCAGCGGCGTGGCTATGGGGCTGGACTGACATCTGCTTTGAGTTAGATGAAGCTGGAGTTGGGCTGTGGTTTGAAGAGGGTCGGTGCTCATCTGGATTTAATAGGTGATAAGAGGAAGCTAAGCCATCCCTGAAAGAATGCCGTATGGCTCCGGGACAGAGACTGTGAGGGGAAATGGAAGGGAACAGAATGGAAATACAATGGACTTTTTTCCACTAAAATGCATTTATGCATTTGGGTTGATATTGGTACAGCTTTGGGCCAATGCAAGTAACAATATAGTCTATAACAACAACAAAAAACGAGAAATAGAGCCTATACAATGCATTTTAGATGCAGTTAGCAAGTGAAATTTGATTGGTTCAATGTAATGTATTCAGAGAATGAGAAGGGTTTCAGGCCTTGTCAACAGCCTAATATAAAGTAGTCCAGAGGAAAAACTTGTAAATTCATGGATCATCTAAGCTTCATCATCAATGATTTTAATATGCTCCATTAAGAGATGTTCAAACTGTATTTAATTGGTTACCAAAAATGCGTAATGAAATTTGAAAGAAATTGTTGCTAGCTAGCACTAGAATAATGTCAAAAAATTACAAAATCCAGTATTTTTCATTTAATAATCAAAGGAGGTAGATTACTTTTCTTTTGGTTGTTTGAGGTGCTATCTTGCAGATTTCAGTCTAATACTTTACAACAACAAAAATAAAATCAATACAAAATAGTCATCTTATGTCGTGCACAGATCTATATTTAAACTTTAACAACCCTCCAGCCTCCAAAGTTCCAATGCTAGTAAATAGTATTGCCTGAGATCCACTGTGAGATTCCAATACAGCCCTGGGCTCAAGTCATTAACAAAGAGCTTAGTACAGGGAAATATCGCTTCTACTGTGAGTGAATCTATCTCATATTCATTTATCGTCAGATTTATGCACTTATAGATTCCTCCTTTAATAGGCAGCTTGAATAAACACTGTCCTCCTCCATTCAAGCACTTATCTAATACTCTGTACTCGCTAATTTTGTGTTTTAATAGTCATTACTTTGAGAATGATCAAATGGGCAGTGGTAAAAGCGAGGAATAGTGCACTCGACAGCCTCATCACTGCTCCTCTATTTATCCGTGGAAAAGTTCATCTCCATTACTCAGCATTAGCTTGCTGCCTCAACTGAGTCTACAGGGTAATGGGCCATAGATACGGGCCATTCGCAGTCATTGCCACCGCCAGCTCACCCAAAACTATAGAGTAATAGATCAGTGTGTGACTGGAGCCGAGCCACTGGAGTCTGCTGCAGGAAACAGTCTGACACCCATTTACACTTACCGCAATGTCTGGCCTCTGGGTTTGATTGGATGCTGAATTGTAACAGCATAATGAGATTGTATACCACCAGAACTAGTTATTTCATTGCCGACCCTTTCCCTTGCTCCACCACAAAACAACAACTACAGTGAGATCTCGAAACGAATGATCTTACTTAAATTGAATTGATATACAATGTGTTGGGCAACAGAGTGTTCAGTTCATTTTACACAACATAAAACAAAACAAATTCATCAATAAAATCATCAGACTAGCACGAGATTTGCATATTACCGGTATTTGGTAAGTTTTGGTCTTACAGACACAACTCTACATTCATTTATCTTGGCTTGGGACTGCCGCAAAAGCTATTCTGTTTTGGAATTCTGCAAGCAACATAAAGCGCAGATTAAAAAAGGCAATTTATGTTGCTTGTTTCCTGTCAATTTCAAGAATGTTCAGACTGTATGTGTTACAAATCAATGATCATTACAGAAAATCCTAGCGTCTGTTCCAGTCCACTTCAGGTTGCATCGCCCATCACTTTCTTGATTTGCTTGCCAATGTCTGAAACCACGTCTTTGTCCTCGTCTTTGGTGGACGTGCCGAGGACCGTCTCTATCAGCTCAGTGACATCGGCCACCGCCGGGGGTGGGGAGGTCTGCTGCCTCCGGGACGGATGAGCAAAACATTCCAGACAGGTCAAAGGTCAAACGCCCCACTTCCTGCCATTGGGGATGATAGGATTTGGGGGAGCGTGAAGTGGAGGGATAATGTTAGATATTTTGCATAGTCTGGGCAATGCCTTAACTTGGCAGAAGCCTGATGTGTACATATTAGTAATAGTGATAGTGATAGTGATAGTGATAGTGATAGTGATAGTGATAGTGATAGTGATAGTGATAGTGATAGTAATAGTAATAATATAGTAATCTGGGACTGCTTCTGCTGATGTAGAAAACTTCAGGGTGATTTGGCGAAGCATCCCAAAAGTGGGGTGAGCTGATATATCAAACTTTTGTTGAATCTAGTCGAGAGAAAAGCACAAATATCTTCCAAGCACAAATGTAGTTTGTTTTAACTAGGTTTAAAATGTGATGAGATTAGCAGTAAAGTGAGCAGGAAAGTGAGCATGAAAGGAGCGTGAAAGATGCATCAACATCAGTTTTCAGATCCAGGAATTTTAAAAGAATATCCATGGACAGTGAGTCTTGCCTTCTGTCTTACTTTTGATCCGAAGGTTACTGCACTAAGTTTCTCTCTGTCCTTTATGGTGATTAAATGCTTTGCTCACGGTCCCTTGTCTGCGTTGAGCCTCTACCAGAGCTTGCCTCTCTCACACGGCCTCTGGGTCCATCCAATCCGTCCAATCCTTGTGAGCTGCTGCGGATGGAGGTGATTTACCAGTGGCTCTGTGTTTGTTTTCACTCCCCTGCTGTCGGTTCTGTTAAGCTCCCTGCTTAGCCCGTTAGAGGTTTCTGTGTGGGTTCCAAATGTGTATGTTCCCCTCATATCACGCAAAAAGCATTAGTGCATATTTTACATAGAGTGTGGAGTGATTATGCTGCAGAATAAACCAGTGTCCAAGGCACAAAGAGCCCTCCATATTTCAGGATTCTAGCAGTCACTATTTGTTTTTTGTTTGAACTTCTAAAAGTGTTTACTTGCCATTTCCAAACATGTAACGAACTGTCAAACGTAATGACCAAGCAAATGTAATATAATTCTGGCAAGGCATAAGAAATTAAGACTGTAAACCTTTTTCTGCCACAAGTTTCCCCACTCTTGGGGCAGCACTACAGTACGCAGTTAAGAAACACAGTATGTGGGAGGTAGTTCTGCTTTATTGGAATAGACATTTTCAGTGGAATGTCTATGAACCATGACAAATGGGATTTTGAGCGGCCTCACACTTGCGGTACATTATAGTTTGTGAATGTGCTGCATGCTCTGGTGGTCTATTAGGAGTGTTAATGTCATTATCACACACACTCTCGCCTCCGAACATTTCTTGAGCAGGTGGCGAGTCCTTGGCCTCTCTCCCATTTAATATAATAGACACTAAACTAGTCACACAAATCATAAATACTCAATCAACCACCTGAAAATAACTGTCCAATAGGATTTCTATTTGGGAAGGAAACGTCTGTAATAGAGAACATTAAATATATCGTTAAAAATTATAAATCAGATTATTTTTTTCTTCAAGCATAAGGTGTAATGTCTAATGTGTTACCCATCGGTAAGAAAATACATGCAATTTTCATCATTATACAAAACAATATACGCTTTATATATTGTGTTTACTGAGGGCACGCAATATTACACAGGTTTTTGAAACCTTTGTGAGATATTTTTATTTCACCTACCAAGGCAATACAATACTAGGATTATACTACTGTGTGTCCAACAGGTCCATAAAAAGGGGTGGTACTGGGTATCTTTTACCATGTTAACACTGCAGAGCAGTTTGCCCACAGGCTGACTTGTAAATCATACTTTATTACCTGTCATCGAGGGTAACACTAGTGGCAAATGGGAGGTCGGCAAGAATAATTTGCGCTGGGACTTGAGCATAAAAATGAATTGACAATGATTATGTCTCGAAATAGACAAGTAGAAAAATATATCTGGTCTAGAGCATGAATGTATAGTGTGTTCCACCTGTGTCTCATCTTAGAGACCTTTCTGATTGTAGTAGTAGCTAGTCCTCACCTCTCTTACTGGCAGCGTCATGGTTCACGGAAACACATATTTTGATGTCAGCATTCACCTGGAAGCATTTTGGGTGCTTAGAGTTTTCATGTAAACTCCTCGCCAGGCAAGTTTTCTCTAGACGTTTTTATGAAGAAAAAAAAAACATATACTATAAAAGTGAGCATAGCAAAAGATTATGTTTAGAGGATTGTATTATTTTGGCTCACAGACTAGAACCAAAAAAAAAAAAAAAAATTAGTGGCTTAATAAATTCATTTCATTATTATTATTCAGATAGAACTGTAAACAGCCGTACGTCAACCAACACAATCCATCAAATCTAGAAGTTGTATTGCCAAGTACAAGGTGTCTTTTTTATTTTTAACTCGTGCTCTTTTTCTTCCATTTGGGTCATTCTTGGTACTTCTTGTATATTGGAAGACAACATGCCGCATTGGAACCACCTAATCTGTTTACATCTGAAATGGGAGAACAAATGAGCCTTTAAATCCCCCCATTACTGTAAGTCAAAGCACAGAATGTTACAGTGAATGGCATGGCTTTCACTGGGTCAAATCCTCAAGAGGAAGACCGTTACTGATGCGTGAGTCATTCCCATAAGCACTTTGAAATAGTGCCAAACATGTCAAACTTTCACCAGTTCAGTGAAGCGTACTTTATACAGAGCTGCTGATGCATGTTAGGTAAACTTGAGAGTGTTCTTCAGGTTGGCTGCACGAGTCACATACAAGAAGAAGAGTAGTAGCTGGCAAGGGGCCCTTTTTCATACTGAAACCTGCACATACTTGCCAATCTACACACCAAGTATGTGCAGGTTGCAGTAATAACCAGTAATAACAGACACGTATTATGTTGACGCTTGTGATGCTTTCGAGTGTGACCCAAGTGTACTGCTAGACCTGTGTACTGTCAAACTGACGATTTCAATAAACCCAATTATAGGACTATCAGTCCTTTCTCCTCCATTCACTGCCTTTCTAATCATTAGCATGGGAAGAGTATAATTCTTTGAAGTTGGCAGGAACATTCAAGGTCAGGCACAATACAGTTTTGAAAAGAGAGGAAGCACCGGGAGAATCAGGTTGCTTGGTTGGTTGTAATTGGCACAAAAATATAGAGGGTCACCTGTGGCATTAAGGAATTACAACTACGCGAGACTTTTGTGCATTGTGAACTCACAAATAAAAGACAACAATTATGTTGGGAATGAATAAATAATAAAGCAAAATTGCCAAATTATGCATGTGTTTATGAATACAAGTTAGACAGAGATATTTCTTCAATTTTTTGGGTATAATTTTACAGTCTATTCACATCTGATTGTCTGATACATAAACCTCAAAAAATCCAATTAAAGACAAGTTTTTGCACTTTTCTGTTGAATTGAAATATCACTATCTGAATATTGTTATAGACAGACTCCAAAAAGTATTGAAGTATTAATTTTTGTCAATAGTGCGGTAATTGCGAGACTCCATTTTGTACTATGTTGCAACTCAACTCTCAATGCAGGAGGAAACCTCCAGTTAAACTCTTTATACTTTAAATAACTTTAAATAACTTTATATGTCACTGGTGTCCCTTACATATTATTTGATACTATCTAGTGGTGTGGCATATGACTTAGCACATTAAATTGTACTGTATATTTTAGGAAAATACTTTTTTAAACAGATCAGACAGACCACAAATGCAGCGTCATCCTACTCTTTTTTGTTCCTGAATGCAACGGTGCGTGATTTGAGTTGACATTTATTAAAGCGCAGCCTTCAAAGGTGATGAGAGATGGAGGATGGAAGTTGAGCTGATAAAGAATAATGGTGCTGGAGCTGAGACCTGTCGATTGGCCCATATTTCAGGGCTCTTTCCCAGCACACCGCCATTTCATTGTCATAAATCGGTCAAGCCCACCACTTTTTTACGTTCTATGGAGTTACAGCTTTGTTGTTAGAGTTGAATAACACTTAACTGTAATTGTTACAAATGAACAGCCATCGTCAGAGAGGCTTCATTTATTTACAAGCCCTGATGGTTCACAGCTGGACAGGACAATAAAAACAGACTTCCAATAGAGAACTGTAGCGCAAACTCTACGATCATGTGATTAACGTGTTCGCAAATAAATATATTGGTAGTTTGTTGGTTGTGGGGATTGGCACTTTATAGCTCAGATAAATACATTCTATATTATGTATTTGCATTCTTTACTTCAAATCAACACAAATTTGTGGTCCTTGCTATGGATTTTAACATTTAAATATCGGCATATACGGGTAATCAACCACAATATCAAGTATCTGCTCAAAAAATGTATATCGGACCAGCCCTAGTTGATTGAGACAGGGTAACAAGATTTGGATTAGATGAGATATTAGTAATGGGAAATAACTCTGTTTGGTGGAACAACATTCCAGAAAAAAAGAGTGTTATTTGGCCTGTTCATGCACCAGGGTTGACATAAACACTAAATATGAGGATGGCTGTGGGTAATAACTGTATAATCATCCTTTAGGGGAGTGCATTTTAATCAACTTTTTTAAGTTTTCTGTATTTTATTGTTTTTGCTGCTGGGGTATAATGTGTTTCAGTTGTTCACAGCTGTCCCCTGGTACAGTTTTGAACTCATGTTAATAATCTGTGTGGTTTGGAAAGCTTTGCCAGTCCTTAGTTCCCCCTTGTGTATATGCTATTTTTGGACTAATCAGCATTGCCCTTCACAGTTTGCATGGATTATTGCTGAACAAAGCCACAACTGAAAACACATCTCAAAGGGCAAAACTGTACAGTAGTGACAAATGGGTAGAGAAGGACAATATAAAGACATGTAACAGGTTTGTTCAATTATCTGATACAGATCCACTGAAGAAAAGGTACCACAATAAATCATTTTTTTATCCTAAGTCCTAAATATTTGTGGTTTTGGTGTTTTTGAGAGGAAGTCATCACATACATAACTTTGAAGAATTTTGAGTCCTTCCTGCTGCCAACACGGATTAGGATTGCTTTTTTGAATGGAACGGAATAGTTGTTCGAAAGTGAAGATCTCAGCAGCATATATTTTCCATTACAAAATGAGTCAAAGCCTTCAGGTAGGTTTGCGTCATTGTGCCACACTTCACAATTTAAGCAGCAGGGTTAAACATAAATAAAAATAAGCCAATAGTAGAGGCAGTTGTTCCACTGACTTTGAATTACACTATAAGGAACAAGGTAAGAGAGTAATGCAAAGAGAGATTAGACAGAAAACCAATTGAAATCCAATGTCTAAAGAGTTGGAACATCTCTGTGTAGTGAGATGTGGATCTGATCGGTCAACTTAAGGACACAGGAGACTGTGATAGTTGAGAAGAGAAAGACACAGAGAGGGAAAAGCCCAAGGCTGGATTCAGAGATGCTTTGAGCCTCACCGCTGTATTGATGAGGCTGTCAGACCCACTCTCCATCAGGTTGTGACTAGCAAAAAACAGCAGGAACAGGAGTCAGGAAAGAAAAACGGTTAGACATAAGGTCCAAAAGCACGTATTTTCTTGATAATCAGAAGAGAAAGGAGAAATGGAAAAATAAATGGGGGGATAATAACAGAGGTAAGGGATTTATAAATTGTGGTTTTAAAGCGGTTGAATGAATGAACTCAGTGACCTCAGCTGAATAGGTAATGTTGTTGGTATGCATATGAAATTTCCCCATGTGGGACAATAAAGGATTATCTTATCTTATAAAATCTGAAAGAAATTTTAGGGCAATTTTAGGAAAGCACAACTTGACAAGCAATATCTTAATCTGCCACATTGATGTTAGAAAAAAATATAGCCACAAGGGGCCATTAACAACATGATTTCTCATTGGGAAGTTGTGAGATACACTGCCTGTCCAAAAAAAAAAAATTGCCACAGGGATTCAACTAAGCAAATACAGTAAGTACAAGCCTCCTACTGGATAACTGCTGCATGGGTGATGATTTTTCAGCTGCAACACGGTATTTAAACCCAACTGATGCAATGAGTGGCTCCTCATTTTGAAACAATCATGTGGAAAGACAAATCCCGTGGTCATGTCCGTATGTTTGAAAAGGGTCAAATCATTGGCATCAAGCAGAGAAAACATCTAAGGAGAAGCAGAACCTAATCTACTACAGCTCTGAACCCCAGTGAGAGTGTTTGGGACGAGCTGGAGAGGCTTTGTCCAGTGGTCACTCTCTCCATCATCAAGACAAGATCAACTGATGAAAAATAATGTAAGACTAAGATAAGAAGATGGAAATAGAAATGTGCATACCATAACAGTGTTCAGATACATGGAAACTTGGATTTTACGGTCCAAACATTGGGACCATGTAATAACTTATGGATTGTTTCCACAACATTAATGTTTGGTGTCCTTCGAGATGTGATATGTGCAGATGTGCATCCTCCCAAGTCACACAAAGCCTGAGTCATGCCTTGACCGAAAGAAAAGTTGGTCCTGAAATCCTCCAAACTGATTAGTTCTCGTCACTGCCATCCATGTTTATAAAACAGGGAAAATGTGACCTACTTTGGCAGTTTTTGGTTTTACCCCCCACAAAGTGTACACTAGCCCCTCCTCTTTGGCGCCTCTTTAGCGCCTCTTTAGCTTGATATTTAGGTCAAAAGGGGACAGCATTTTCCAGGCAAAGGCCAGAGAGCTTACTGTCCGGCGGCCGATATGTAATTGAAAACATACAAATGGATTAGCTGGAGAGGGTTCAATGCCAGTCGTCTGTTGTGTTTGGAGTGGCCAGTGGATTTAAACCCTGTATTACAGTGCAGAGGAGAGAGAGAGGAAAGGGGAGAGCATTAAGGGGAGAAAAAGAGAGTGAAGGGGAGAAGGCCTAAATGGACAGGCTCCAGGGGGCTCATTTATAAAGCTTGCTTACGCACTCGTTGACTGCCCTCTGTGCCATCTTTGGTATTTATAAAACTTCCACTAGGCGCAGGACTTTGCTAATCTCCGCAAACTGAGACCCTCCTGTGAACTCTGCACATAGTCTGGAGAAATGGAGAAAAGATGACACTCGTGGAGAGGAGCAGAAGTTGGCCAATAAACATGGGGAAAGGCTGTTTATTCTACTCATTATTCTGGACAACACATCACACAATTTGTGAATGCATTTATGAAACAGCGATCGGACCTGAGCGAAAACTCCTCCTTCAGACGGCGCTCATGTGCGAGGTTTTGTTTAATGAAGCTCTGAGACAAGACGCAGATCCAACACGTTCATTTGTCTTCACCGTGTGACATGTAGCCCAGTGTCTGGCCAAGAATTCTCATCATTATTTTGAAACAGATTGCTTACTCTTGAAATGCATGAAATAATGTCCGTGCCAGGCCCAGGCACGCACAATTACACCAAGTAACCAATGTTTTTTTGTTTCACACACGGTTTTACTGTCAGATGAAGAGCGCCTGATAGAGCTAGAGGGATGAATCATTGCAGTCACATTTATTTGTATTTGTCTTTGATGTGACACTGTCTGCCCCTCCCTCTCTGCCCCACGCGTCTCCGTCAAACCCACAGATTATCGGCTCATGTTTAGGTAAATCTCATTCATAAGTCACATTGCATTAGTACCACCCAGTGATTTTTATGGATGGCCAAGCAGACTCGGGGTGTTCCTCAATATTTAGTGGATAACATTTGCATGCAAAAAATGGAAGAGAAAAAAAAACTGATGTGAATTTTGAACCCTGGTTTCCCACATGAAGGGCAGACACCTGTACTGAGCTCAGAATCAGAAAGAATCAGAAAAGGATTATTGCCATTGCTGATTAACAGAATTCATAAACATAGGAACTTGCTTCGGTGATTTGGTGCATAAAACAATGGACAATGATTAAACAACCTATATAAAATCTATATACTATAAAAAATAAAAAAATAGACTTACTATGTACCCAACATTTCAGTTGAATTTACAGATGTAGTGCAGAAAGTGAACAGTGCAGGGAATTATTAAATTATAGTTAAAGGGACAGGTGTTTAAGAAGTGTTCACATGGTGATGGAGGAGGTGAGGATGGACTTGATGATGGCCGTGGAGAACTGCACCATCATCTGCTCTGGCAGCTTGGCTTTCCTCAGCTGCCACAGGAAGTACATCCTCTGCTGGGCCTTCTTGATGAGGGAGCTGATGGTGAGCTCCCACTTGAGGTCCTGGGTGATGGCGGTGCTGAGGAAGTGGAAGGAGACTACGGTGGTGATGGGGGAGTCTGTGATGGTGAGGGGGGGCTGGGGGGCTGTGGCTTTCCTGAAGTCCACAATCATCTCCACTGTCTTCTGGGCATTGAGCTCCAGGTTGTTACCGCTGCACCAGGACACCAGCCGGTCCACCTCCCTCCTGTAGACAGACTCAACCCCATCAGAGATGAGCCCGATGTGGGTGGTGTCATCTGCAAACTTGACCAGTTTTACGGTGTCGCGGCTGGGGGGTCAGCAGTTTGTGTACAGAGAGAGGAGCAGAGGAGAAAGTACACAGCCCTGTGGAACTCCTGTGCTTATAGTCTGAGTGTCTGAGAGATTCTTCCCCAGTTGCACGCACTGCCTCTGAGCTTAACTCCCATTTCGGTAAATGATGCTGAATGGGCTAAATAGGCTCACTTTCACTTCACCGATCAATTCATTACACTTTGGTTCTATATAATTATTACCATTCTATATTGTTAAATTACTGCCTGTATTTATAAATAACATCTAATCATTAAAAACGGGAACAGAAGACAAACAAGGACTTGTCTCTAAAAGCTTGTTTGTTGAACTTTGGCTACTGTTGCTTCGCTTCTCATCGCACATGCGCAGTTAGGACAGAACCTGCAAACATTCAAGATTCCCACATAATTATTCAGTGTGGCTTGAGCATAGATCCATGGGTTTGAGGCTGTGTGATCCTCAGAGCGCATGCGCATGCCTATAAAATAAGCTGCTTTCTCCTCTGGTTCTAAAAGCTCGTGTTAGAAAGTGGAGCATGAACAGGCGTCTGAACACGTCACAGACTGGGCAGCTGTGCTAAAAAGCAGAACCAAGCTTCTGGCACAATACTACGCAGTGACCTGTAGTGGCCACTAAAAACACTGTAACTTGCAGCCACACTTCAGCAGCAGAAGAGAGGAGAAAACTGGCTTATTTGAATAGATTTCGGACCAATTTACAAATTGTAGTGACGCACTGCAATTTTAGATTTTATCGGTCAATCCTTGCTTGCCTTGATTGCCGTGACTGCACGCCACTGCTTTGCAGGGCTCTTTTATGGTGTTTTGGAGGTGTGGGAAGGGCGTGACGTGACGTGCGTTCATATACGCAGATTCCAGCTGCAGGTGGGATGAATAAACCACAAATTGTGTGGTGGACAGTGCACGGAGTGTTTTATACATCAGGAGTTTGCATAGCGTAAGCCTCTAGTGGCCACTTTGAGTGCACACTTGCTCAGTAAGATTACGATGCAATCCTTTATACATGAGGCCCCTGATAAGCTCAAACATGGCGAGAGAAGTTTTAATATGAAGGTTGTCACGTGAAACACGCAACAGCCAGAACCATTGCTATCTATATAAAACAAATAGAACATCTAGTATTTTAAAAAAGCACTTTTGAATAGCCAATCAACTTTTTTTCTTTTCGTACCGTATTCAAGGACAGACAAAATAAGATTGAAGTGCTATAATGTTAGCAAAGGAGCAATTCAGCTTTGCAAATGCCACTAAAAGTCTAAACTACACAGTGAATTGAGTAGCTATGTACATCATCACAGTAAATAAATTACACAATCAATCATCAGGGTTATTTCTACATTATGAATTTCTTATCATGAAAATATATTGCTTATCAGAGTTTGTGGATTTGAGAAAAATAATAGCCTTGAGTTCTTATGTAAAACACTTCTTTTTTATGGCAAAGAAGTCTTCATTCGACCTGGACCAAGATGTAGCTGATGGAGGAGTACTTTTTTTCAAAAGTCAGGAAAACATTTATCATGTAATCTAATGGCTAAATAACAAATCAATTTCAAGGTTAGTCAAACTTTGGCACCAAACTCCTACCACTGCACACTTTGAGTGAGAGACTAGTGCATTGTGACCTGTGGCTGTCCATCACCTTGATCTTGTATAAAATAATGGTTGCAAAAACAAGGGGAAAGGGTCCCTGGGTTGCAATAAAGTTTAATTATGGTTTTAGTGTTCCTTCATGCCCGCACCTCTGCATTCATCTTGTCCTCTCTGACACTGTGGACACACTCGCAAGGTCAGGCTCGGCTAATGTGTTGCCCGGCGCGCCGCAGTTGGCCCGGCAATGGCTGTAAAAGCACTGACAACACTGACCTTCTCCTTGACAGATGACGGTCAGAAGAACTATTACTTTGCGCCACCCTCCCAAGACCTTATTCCTTTTGCGCGATGCAAATTTATTTTGAGCTTTCTCTTGAGTTTACATTCTTAGTTTTCAAATGGGAAGAGATAAGATGTGGAGGGAAGGGAGAGAAGAAGAGGAGCTTTGAAGGGCTGAGAGGGCAGAAGATGAAGGCAGAGAGGAAGTGGGAGAATACAAATGAGAGGATGGAGAGAAGAGAGGAGAGGAAGGGAGGAGGGGGTTTAGAAGCACACTCAGCCGCCTCCGAGACTTGCAAGAGCATCCGTGACCTAGTTTCTGTCGTCTCCCTAGATCCCTCTCCTTCATGAATGTTTGATTATGCCTCCAACAATAGCGGTATTTACACCAAATGCTTTTTCAAATTAAAATTGGACTGAGAGGGGGGAAAGGGAAAAAATCTAATCTGTTTCAAGGTGGAAAGAAAATGGTAGAAAAATTGATTTGAGAATTCTCGCATCTCTCAAGAGACAAGATTTGAGCGCACAGCACTGATTGGCGGACAGAAAAAGACAGCAGGTTATCAATATGGAGTGTGGTTTGATTTGGATCATGTGACAACGGTGAAGGTGTGTCCGCTTTCTCCCGCATCCCCAAAAAACAACCAGACGGTGTATCCCTGCATCATCCGTCACCATGGACACTGATCAACTTCTATCAGTGTTGCTATGGTAACTATTCTGCAAAGTTAAGCTTGCAGCGATGACACACACAGAGAGAGAGAGAGAGAGAGAGAGAGAGAGAGAGAGAGAGAAGCCATAGATACCAGACAATAAAATGGCGGCAAGATTAAACAGACGATTTGGCACTAAGCTATTAGGTCAAACAACAAAGGATGCTGGGAAAGGAGTGGACTCTCTCTTCCTGCACTACATTTTCACACATGCACACACACACACACACACACAGAAGCTAATACCATTCCAGTAAGCAGAGATCTGGTTCAAAGGCAGTAATCTCTAAAAACCCTACTTTTTGGAAGCTGTATGTTACGTTCAGCTCCAAGTAGAATGGCAGAGACAGCCAGCATGTCTGTCTCGGGGGCTTTGCCTCTGTGTCTTTTAAATCAAGTAGTCTGAAATCAAAAAGCTGAACATACAGTTGAACAACTTCAAGTCATTAACAACAATGTAATGCTAATAGGATGTCTTTATTAAAGGTCTGATCATCTCATATTATCCTGTTCTTCTTGACATGGTTCCTCCATTGCTCCCTTGTGGAGGTCTCATCCCCCATCAGCACAGTCTGGCTCGCTCGATAGACCAAATCATCGTCTACACCATGTACCACAGTTGCTAAGGTAACCCTTGTGTGTGTGTGTGTCTGTGTGTGTGTGTGTGTGTGTGTCTGTGTGTGTGTGTGTGTGTTGGGGTATGCAATGCTGCTGGGGATTGGTTGCCAGGGGCTAGATACTTTCCAATCAAACCTGTTACTGGGGCGCGGGCCCCCCTTCATGAAAAAAGAGGCCTAGGGTGCAGAGCAAGAGGAGAGGCTGCCGCCTGTTGGGGCGCCACATAATCATGTTCGTGAGCGTTTGGGCACAGTAGAGCAGCTCAAGTTGAAATAAGGGAAATTACAAGATGTACTTTTGATAGCACATCCGTTAGAACTAAAGACACAGAACACAGTAGCAAAAACATCTTAAATTTGCCGTATTAAAGTTAGAAGATATTATTAGTGTTTTAGACCAAGTTTTGAATGTTATATTGACTACATTATGTCAAAGCTCATCAGCACAATAGTCCTTGAGAAAAAAAGATCAAACAGCAACGATGTAAGGAAAGGAGAAGCAGTCGTTACAAAGATTGACTTAACTCCTTTTCTTATAAAAGCTCATATCATGTTTGCCTTTGTATAAGATCAAGATTAAACTGTCTAGTGGTTCATTTGAGGATGAGCCGTCTGCAGATGTTTGTCTTCTCTATTATATCCGTTACCATCATATGACGTTTGGTGCTCTTTTATGGTTATAATCCTTACATCCTGGGGGCCATGTATCCACAAAGCCCTTGAGGAGAAGTTGCACAATGTCTGATTAAGAGAGCAACTAAGTGAATAGATCTAGTGCAAATAATAAAGACAACCTCTTTCATCTGATCGTCCTTGCTTTGCTCAACCTGGTCTTCTGGAGCCATCAATTGCTGTCTGCCGTAGATTCAGTCGCTGTCTTTTTTGTTCGTCTTCCACTCACTCTTTGTCTGTCTTGTCACTAGAGCAATGTCCCACTCCGGCCTGCTGCTGTTGCTGACGATGATGTCCCTACCTCCTCGTCCCTATCTCCTCTCCTACAGCAGTGTCCCAGAGGAGCATTTGTGAGCAGGAACTGGGGGAGGAGATGCAATTTACAACAAAAGATGTCTCGATGGGAAAATGTGTTTCATGCTCAATGTCAGAAAAGCAACATAATCAGTCCTCAAAGTGGAAAAAGAGAAATCTAAAGAATTATGGCATGACATATGAGAGATGTAAACGTATCTTTGGTAAAGTTGATAAAGAATCTAATTTGGTCTAAATAGATGGCAATAAAGCATGTTTTTTGACTTGCACCATGACACAGGCGATAATTGCGTTGTTTTGAGCCATAGCCGCGCTGTCATTAGACGCCATCTCCAGCTTTGTCGGCATCCGGGGGGACTCTGTTGCTATGGGTAACCAGTGTAGTGACGTGGTGTCTAAGAATGAAAAAAATGGCTGTATTTGAGGCAGACGCAATGGTTGGAGCATTGGTCTGTGTGAATAAAAGCATGTACTGATTTCTGGAGGTAAATAACAGTGTGGGTCCAATTACCTTAAGTTCCTTGCTCAGTGGCGGCAACTTGAGCCGGCGAGCTGAGCAATAGTTTTATAGGCCATTGCTCAATGTCTTCACCATTAGCAAGCATTTCCCGCTCACTCACTAGTTCATTAACTGTGAGCCACATTCTATACTTCTCTGCAGTCTGGTGACATAGCAAATGCACAACAGGCATCACTGTATGATCACATGGCTGAATTTTTTAAAAGATCGATGACCTCAGCTCTTCAGCATGGAAATGCATGTAATCGGGGGAATTTGTGCAATGCCATCTCACTGAAACTTTAAAGAGCACTCATGACAAAAAAGCTATGTAGACTTTTTTATTTATATTTCTTTCTTTTTAAGAACTTTTAAGGTTAAGGTTAAGGTTAAGGTTAAGGTTAAGGTTAAGGTTAAGGTTAGGGTTAGGGTTAGGGTTAGGGTTAGGGTTAGGGTTAAGGTTAGGGTTAGGGTTAGGGTTAGGGTTAAGGTTAAGGTTAGCCATGAGGCTATATGGCCGTGCTGCGGCTCCTGAAACTGCTGGACTATTTGACCGCGCCGCAGATCTGCAGCCACGGCCTTTGATTTTAGCTAGAACTCCTAAAATCTAAATTGTAAATATGAGGGAAAGTATCCCAAAATTAAACTTATTTTATGCTGTGGTTAACTGATAGCAGTTCACTGGAGCAGTTCAATAAAATTGCCAATATAGGAATCTAGAAATATACAAAAAATGCAGTGCAGATATGGTCAATATTACACCTGGACATGTTGTGTTGTCAATTAAATGGTTGGGTTGTAAAATGTCATAACAGCTCGATGCAACAATTCTGGCCCAAAAGCAATGTGCATAATAATTATTAATTTAAATAGATGTTCAACAACTGAGATCATATGTACAATGAATGAAAACACTAATCCCTTAATATCAGTATACGCCACCAAAATTACTTCATGCCGGTTGGGCCTTAAAAGAAATATGCCAACATTGCAAGCCAAAACATCATGTTTCTTAGTTATGCAGTGCAGAAGGGGAACGTAACAAAGATTGGCACCTACACTTACACTACGCTAACCCTATTACCAGATCAATTCTCTTTTTCCAACATGACACTTCCAACATTTTACATTCATAGTCCTGCAACTATTATAAATCCCAAGTCCTTTAAAGGTTAATGAAAACGCTTTGGCACTCTCGACCCATCGCTTGTCCTCTCCTCGCCAAACGCTGGCTACCATGGCGACGCACACACTGCTGATTTATGCAGCATATAATTAGATATCAAGCTTGCAGTGCTCACAGGTGAAAACATAAACATACAAACAAACGCACACACTCGCACATCCCTCCCCAAAACTCTGTTGCTTCCAGCTTTAATAATCAGCCAATTTGCCGACTCCCATCAACATCGTCCTTCATTCACATTCAAATTGGCACCATGGCGGGCACCGAGGCGCAGATACACATATACTCTTGTCCCAAGCCACGCCTTAAACCATTTTGCAGACTGCATTGCGTTGGACTGGGCGTCGCTTCATCATATTCTTCTTGTTATCACTCGTTTGTGTCTAGGTCTTTTCCTGCAGCTTGCTCATCTTGATCAGAGCGTCCTTTTCATCCCCAAGGTCCCATTGAGAGTGTAAAACTAATCCGCCAAATTGGTTTTCATCAGGGCAAATGGAAAGGTAATGATACCTCTGGCACTTGGGCCCCAAAAAGTCTCCTCCATTCTCTCAATTCTTTTCTCTTTGCTCCATATTCCAGGTGGTTTTAGGTTACTTGCTGAAAAGAGGCGGGTTTTTCTTTCTGTTTCCTTCCACACCTACATTTACACATACAGACATACGCACGCACACACAGAGCCATATCATCGGTCCAGCTGACATCTCGTCTCCACCCGGTTTGCTCCCTGAAGGCCTGACTGTGGGGTCACTTTATAGACTGCGCACACACTCACAGGTGACATCATGAAACAAATGGAGAGGGGCAGCACAAGGCCGTCGGCTCCTCTTTCATCAGAATACTTTATCTTACAGCAACACAGTGTAACTTTTGCCCTGAAGCCTCATTTGATGCCAGTATAAAAAAGTGCATGTTATGGTTTAGAATTTTTAAAAAAATCAGATTTAAACTTTTTAATTCATAATTTTAACCAGTTTGCAAAAAAAAAAAAAAATCCAACAAACCTTTCTACAACCTACAAACTCATCCTACTCATTGTTAAGATTGATTACGAGGCTGTTAGTCCTGTCAAAGGAACAGTAAGTCACTTTCTAGAGGTGGCATGTCACCTGCCTGATTCCATTCTCCATGGGATGGGGGCATGCTTTAGGCCCTACTGTGAAACATTATACTAGCTAAGGGAACATTTCTATGGAAACATGCAGGTGGAGACTCTTACAGAATCGGGTTTGTGGAGATGCAAGCTCATTCACAGTAAGGACGCTTGTTTTTTAATACTTGTGTGTGTTGGAGCTTTAAGATTTAGTTTACCACACAATAATTAAGTATACTCCAGAAAAGGCTTTTAAGGTTGAAATATGTAACTGTCTCTGACCACATGGCCTCTTCTGTTCAACCCATACATGCTGCAGTTAGGTCAGATAATACGCAGCAATAATGTGTCCAAACGTAGCTATGCAGACGACACTCAGATTCACGGCCTCTAGCCCACAGAAAGAGAAAGTAACAGCAGTCACCTGTCTCTTGCAATAAAAACCTACAAATCCAGTTAGAAATCTGGGGGTCATAATGGACTCAGACTTGTCAAGTTAAACAGCCACATCAACATCAGCAGATTTTTATCATCTAAACAAATATTGCCAAAATCAAAGGAAGTGTCTAAACCAGACGATGAGAGAATATCTAAACTTGTCTTGCCTTAAGGTTCAAATACTTTGTGTCAATAAGGGGCACACTTCAGAGCTCAATCCTTTGCCACTTAATCTGGAAAGGTCTGCTGCCACAACTGTAAAAATGATGGATGACCAAGCGAAACATGACCTTTCTTCTAACACTTTTGGGTTATGCACTGCCTCCTCATCACACTCTGATTTAATTTCATGTACAGCAAAGATGTAGGATTTAGGTGGAAGGGGAGTGGGTCATCTGTTAAAGTGAATCCATGTTACGTGTCCCAGATGGAGCATGCAGTCATATGTTAGGTGTTGGGCTTGGCTGGAGGAAGAGGGGATTATTTGGACATGCATGCCCCTCGGTTGCAGATGTGCACATGGATCGTTTTTGCTGTATTTCACAAACTGGGAAGGATCCATGCTTTCTCCCAAAGTGGTGAGATTTCATGCAAGAAAGTAAATTTTGAGGTAAAGAAATCTGAAGAGTGATGGGTGTGTGGGACGTGTGAACTCTCCTCCCTGTGCAAGCATTCCAACCCCGAGGACACATGATGTACATTATCCATCCTCACATGCCGATAAATTCATGTGCTTATTAAACGTGCACCTCAGAAAAGTATTGAGCATTACATAAAGGCAAGCTTTCTTTTGCCAGTTCACTTTTCCTAAATGATATAGTAATATGAAATTGGCATTTTTAGATTCCGCAATCAACATACACATACAGTACATGGGTGTGTGAGGTAGAAGGACAGTAGTATAGTGAGAACTGTAAATCAGCTTAACAAACTAAATATGATTGTAACTCGCTCTTAAGCTTGAGAGTCAAGTCTGCGGACCACCATGTCTTTGTGAACACTTATTGATAATTGTAAATCTCAGTAAAACAAAATTGTCCTTAACTTAACAATGCTTAATTTACCAGTACTAACTTTGATTTGCCTGAAGAAGCATAGAGGGACGAAACATCATGTTAAACGTCATGTCAATAAAATAAACAAAGAGTGATCCACTATGCATGAGCTTTCTTACAAATGTTTAGCTAAATGCCTTTCCTTCTACGCCCGTGGCCCGGACTGGCAGGGGGCTGTTTCACAAAACTCGTTCAGTAAAGTCAAGCTTTCTGCACGACTTCTCTCTTGACTGGGCATAAAAGCAGGAGTTTAGGCTTAGTTTGTTTCACCCGTCTCACTCAGGCTTTTCCCAGCCAGTCTCAGCCCAGTCAGACTTAATAAGGCCTTTGACAGCAAATATACACTTACAACAATGTTCTGCTCATGTTAGGTCATTATAAACTAGCAAATTAGCTGTTTGAGTTTAGACTTTGTGCAATGAATAAAGGAGCCAATATTGCAAAATATCGGCTTATGTGCATATTCTTAACAGGCCAAAATATTTGATTACAATTAACAAGTAGTCTATCTATCAATCATAATTCTAACTCCACATTTTGCACATATCAAGTTTTCATGAGTTAAGTAACATTAATCTAATATCAAAAACATGTTTTGGGCTATTGATAGAATATGTTTCAATAACAGTGCAGGTTAATACAAGTTTAGACTAAGCTCGACTTTAAACCTGCTCCGGACCAGGTTAAGTTCGCCATCTAAATTTCCATGGCGACAGAGTGAGACTCAGACTAAGCCTGATTTATGAAAATGAATAACAAAATAAATCACACTTTGCCATTTGAGCAACCCCCTGGCACTACTAGTGTTTTTGTGTTGATTCCATTACAATATGTTTATATGCTGCATTTCTAAAAAAGCCACTTTACTCCAACCACTCCCACTGTACTTAACGATAAGGTATTCATAAAACCAACATTTGCAATTAATGTGTTGAAATGTCTCTATAGATCTCCTTGACCTTGAACCTACACCAAGAATATGTATTACAGTATACAGAGCAGTGACAGAGAATCCTATATACAAGTATATTGGAATAAGATTAATTAATGGTTAATTTGACTAAGCTTTGTTGTTGTTCTTGCTGAGATAGAAAAGGTTATCTGAAACTATACTTAAGTACAGTTATTTCTTCAAATCAAGTTAACCATGGCACGATGGTGTGGCACGTTCACCTCACAGCAAGAGGGGTTGACTGCCAGACCGGGTGTTTCTGTGTGGTGTTTGCATGTTTCTCTCCATGTTTGGGTGGATTCTAGATTCACCACTGCATTTGAAGGGTGTCAAACCATGTTTAAGATTATTGATCCATTTACATTTGTTTCTCTCATATGATCTGGGGACCCCCTGAAATAATTCTACAACCCCCAGGTTGAGAACCACTGATCTAAACAGCTCATCTTCTGTGCCAAAGGTCGGCAGTTCGAAAAACAATTTTGTCTATTGGTTTACTCAATCTCAAATTGTCCTCAAGCATCATCACTATGGATTACCATGCCAACCCTATACTTAACCTAAAGATGACATCCAGGATCTGTTGTTATTGCCCACATCATGTAATTACTTTTTTTAATTACTTCAGTACACACAAGCACACTGTGTTGACATTCACCAGGCCACCTTACTAACACACAGATGACGTTTGGACAGTAGTACAGTCCAAACCAAGATTTACACAGGAAAGTATTAGGTCCAAACAGAGCCACAGGAGCAGAAACTGTTGAAAAGGTTAAATCCACAAATTTAAATTAAGATTATTTTTCCTATGTGTGCTTTTGACAGATACACTAATTTGCTCATAGAATAAGATAGTGCTAGATTTAATACAAGTTATGCGATTTCCTCTTTTAAACAGCTGATTTGTTCTTTCTTAAAATGTGAATTAAGATTGTGTTTGCAAATTTAACAATACATGATAAATACACACAAACGCCCTGCACGTGTATATCATATAGTTACTCACACTCAAATAGTTATGTAAATTGGTTATGAACGTAATTATAGGAGAACTGAAAGGGTAGCTCTAAACCAACTCTGTGCTCATAAAGTAGTCCTCGGCCCTAAAAAGGTTGGTGACCCCCGGTCTATAGTATGTGCTGAATCCAACTTTACACAAGCGCAAAACCCCAAGCCTATAAAACCAGCTCCGAACTCGCTCTTACAGCCGTGTATGCACCTCATATCCTTGACCACTCAACACTCCTGAGTGAAGAGGGAGTTTGTGCAGCACTTAGATGAATATCACAATAAACCTCCCCGCCTCAAAACCTGGGCGCGCTCCAAGCCTCAGATATTTCACTTTTTGTCGACGGGACACTTTTCATTCCAACACGTTTCTCTTCCCCCTTTTTCTGCTCCCCTTCCCTCTGTATCTCCTCACTTACAAACTATCCATCCCCAAGTGGTCCCAGCACATAATGAACAGTTGGATTTAGAAGAGTCACAGATGTTTTGTTGGAGGCTTTTACAGCGTTCTGCTTCTTAACATTCTCACATATGGTAATATTTATGTCCGATAAAGTTGTTTTTTGGGTTGGAGCCACTTGAGGCCGCAGGAACGAAAGACAACAAAACATAGCATTTTTTCACACCAGAAATAATGGAATGATGTGCTCGTAAAGACACCGTTCCCCGTTTGACCACATCCACTTGACTTGCATATGTTTTGCGTTAACTGAATATGAATTCCCCGTTTTCGGCGTTTTGGCCCGCTACGTTTTCCCTTCCACACCTGGTATGTCCTCATCTGTGACCACCTTGATGACAAAACCAAGGAATGTATCTCAAACCTCCCAAATCATCTCGTCTCTTTATCATCTCCCCTCACACTTTAAAACAGAGTATATAATCCTTATCTCAGTCTGGACGTAGTTGTATTTGAAATGTTATAGACATATCTGCACTTACAGGAGGAGCGTCTCTTTTCATGTTTGAGTCAGGAGTTTCGGCCTCCACTTGCACATGTTTGTAGTTGAGTCTAACTTGTGTTTTCTCCTCCATGATGTCATAACTCGGTTTTCCTGGAACCAACAAGAGAGCTGATTAGTTCAACCCAGTGAGGAGTGTCATTGTTGCAAGGTCAGCACCTATAATGCCGTCTATGGTCAGCACTCAGCAAACCATGAAAATGAGTAATTGGGGGAGCACCGCTTCATTAACAATTGACATAGTGGTAATTAGATTAATTACCACTGTGTCAACTTAGTCTTTTTGATCATTTTAAATACTGAGAGGAAAAAATATACCAAGTATATTGTTTATAGTCATTTAGGTAATTTAATTAAATGAAAAATACTTATGTTGTAAACTTTAAAATAAAGATATGTGGTGATATTTCTGCACTTTGGAGATTGACTGACATTTCACATTTGCTTGACAATTAAACTTCCACCAGTACATTTAAAGACATGTTTTTAAAAATGTCCTTTTGATTGACACAATATTGTCTGACTTTTAATATTGGAAATGAATTAATCCATCCATTTTCTTCCGCTTGTTCCCTTTCGGGGTCGCGGGTGACTGGAGCCTATCCCAGTGACTTCGGGACTTAGGCGGGGTACATCCTGGACAGTTGCAAATTAATTAATTAATTATCGGATTAATTTGTTTAATACATTCGATAATTATTTTTTTGTCAATATTGCCCACCCCTAGTTACCGTATTGCAGAAGGTACACCTGGGTCATTAAAAGCAGAGCTGTGGTAAGTTTGTCAGGGAAGTATGGGAAATGTGCATTGATCATTGTAAAATGAATAACGCTAATTTGCTTTTTTACGAAATGCCATATTCAGTAAAACTGCACCTTTTGTGAACTTTGAAGATATCCTCATGTATCTTCTTTTTATCATGTGTCATATCAACTCAAACCTTTTAGAATAAACTCTTCACAATCATTTCATCTGTGAAATGTTACTGGCGCTGAGGTTCACATTTCTTCCAAAGTAATCATATAAAAGTGGAAAAATACAGGTTATACATTTATCTTCACGTTGAGATAGTGAATAATAGATCAATTTAATTTCTTCATAAAAAACACATACTATTTAACCATAGCTACACGCATACTTACATTTTAGGGCGTTCATAACTCTGTATATTATTGTGTTCTTTGGGTGACCTTCTGAAACTACACAAAATTGTTTTCTGTGGAGGGGATTTAGAAAGACTCCCATTACAATATTATGAATTCCACTACCCAAAGTATCTAACAGCTTTATTGCACGGGGCCAATTTTATGGGTGTTTATGAAACCCTTGCCAAGCCATCGCAGTGTTTTGAGTTAGTCTCCAAAGGCCACCACACCCTGTCCGAGTGTACACAGCTGATGCGAGGAGAGCAGGAGGTGGCTTTATCAGCTCTGAGTAATGGCTCCTCCGTGGTCCTCACAGGAAGGGGGGAACTTGTATCTATGCGCCTCCAAGCTCAAAGCAATTACATGATCCATTGCAAACACCCAAAGCTGTCCATCAAGCTGCATTACGCTGAGAGGCCGGTGGGCGAGCAGCTCCACGCCAACTGTTGCTGAATTTGTTATTACATTTCGGGCCAATTCTGTCCGATGGAGGAGAGGAACACCATCTGCACCTACCGGCCACGGTCCCTCTGTAATCTGGCTTCAGCGCAGGCAGCAAGCTGGAAGTCATTGTCTCGGCGGGAAGAGAACCATTCACATATGAGTGATGTTATGTTTTTAAAGCCTGAACAGCTGAAAGGTACACCTTCAGCTTGCCCCCTTTTACTACCGCCAGATGACGGTCCGCGGCTGATTGGACCTGATTGCAGCGTAAAATCAGACTCCTCCTGACGTTAGCAACGGATGACAACATCCAGTATCTAGAGGTTCAAGGCGATCAGTGCTTTCCAGTGTGAATGTAAAAAGAGTTAAATGGTAACATTGCATGCAAGGATAAAATCATAATAAAATATATAAAATAATCATGTAGTGCTCTGTCTATTGTGCAGGCAAAACAAATATGCTTCTCTTGTTGAATCTTTTAAGTGCTGTGGATATGGCCAAGTGACAGGATATAACAAAATGTCTAACCTAATTTGCTGATTGCTGTTTGTTACTTTATATGACACTAAACTGGATCTGAATCAATTTCCAAGCTAATTTCTAAATTTGCACCATACTCCTATACATATTGCAGAAAAAGCTGGCAGGACATAGCTGGCAGCATATTTCATTCCATCTCACCACAGTGGATCAGATGGAGGTGTGTGTGCTGAGCAGAGGCTGTGTGCATGGGAAACTGGAGGAACGCTACACATTTTTCAGCAGCTTTACTGTGATAGAGGCTGGCCCATTTAATCCTTCAGTACGTCAAATTAATTTGGTGTTCCTTGACTTCCTGGCTCAGAGCATTGAGCCATATGGTGCAGCTGGCCACTCTGGAAGACTGCTCAACACCAGAGGTAAATGCAGGACTCCCACCTTGTAGCACAAGTTGATTTAACATAAAAGAGAAATTATGGTGCCTCCTTCCATCGTTGAATGACGTCTACTGTATTTGACACTATCACTGAGAGCATGTCACAGGCAGAAGCAAGTCGGGAAATATGCAGTCTCAGGGAAAGCAAACAGTCAGCTTGCTTAAATTGAATAAAAAATATTTTTTGTTGCATTCAAACACTCTATACAGGTACAATGTGACTATGAAGACACTATGCACCTCAATTACAACCATCAGGAAGTAAGATAAGCCCATCAGCAGCAGTCTATAAGAGAAATCTACATGCTCTGTGCTTTTATTGACGCTCAATAGTCTGGTAAGGGTTTACTACCTGCTTGTGTCCATGTTGCCTCCAGAGTATGGCATCAAATTCAAATTACAGGTGTGTTTCTGCTCAGAAATAACTTATTGTGAGCAGAGCAGAGCTCTGACCTGTAACACGGCCTGATGACATCACCTGCCTGTCTCCACTGAGAAGGATACGTTTAACGCTATAGTGTGGAACATCTCAGGCAAAGCAATAACATCTCCATGGGGACATGTAGGTGGTGTTACATAGTGCACCTTTAATATAATCAAAGCTCTAAAAGTTTATATCATGGTAATATTGTCATGCTGTGGGAGATCCCGGTCCCACACACATGTGGCACACACCTCACAATGCTTTACATTAAACAGAACATCTGCGGTGTTGTGGATGGAGGCAGTCAAAATGAGCGCGCCCACTGCACTATAAAAGATAAAACAGCCTTATAAACCACACCTGAGTTCTATTTATCGGCAGTTTAAGTCATAATATGGAGGGCTCTGCACTTGACTGGCTCACATCCTACCTCACCAACAGGCAAGAGTTCATTTCCCTCTCCGGTCACTCATCCACCCTCTCCCCAGTAACGCAGGGGTCCCCCAGGGCTCAGTCCTCGGCCCCCTCCTCTTCATCTGCTACATCTTCCCCCTTGGTCACATCCTCCGCCAACTCAACCTGGACTTTCACTGCTACGCTGACGACACCCAGATATACCTCACCACCAAATCCACCCAAAACCCTCCCCTCAGCCACATCGAAACCTGCATCTCTACAATAAAATCATGGCTCACTCTCAACTTCCTCAAAATGAACAGTGACAAAACAGAGCTCCTCCTCATTGGCACCAAATCCACTCTCAATAAAACTGGTCCCTTTTCACTCAGCATCGACACCTCGACCATCACCCCCCTCTATCCTGGTACGCAATCTCGGTGTCATCATGGACCCCACCCTCTCCTTCACTCCCCATGTCAGCCACATCGTCAAGACCTCATACTTTCACCTCCGCCGCATCGCCAAAATCCGACACTGCCTCACCCTCCCCGCTGCTGAATCCCTCATCCATGCCTTCATCTCCTCCCGCCTTGACTACTGCAACTCCCTCCTCACTAGCATCTCCTCCCATTCCCTCCATAGACTCCAAATGGTCCAAAACTCCGCTGCCCGCCTCCTCACCCACACCCGGTCCCGTGATCACATCACCCCCGCTCTCCGCTCTCTCCACTGGCTCCCCATCAAGCAGCGCATAAACTTTAAAATACTCCTCCTCACATTCAAAGCTCTTCACCACCCTGCCCCCCCCTACCTGTCTGACCTCCTCATCCCCCACCGCCCCACCCGAGCTCTCCGATCCTCCTCCTCTCTCACCCTGACTGCACCAACATCCCGACTCAAAACTTTTGGCGACAGAGCATTCTCCCGAACAGCACCCCGACTCTGGAACTCCTTCCCCCAACCTGTCCGCCACTCTCCCTCACTCACATTCAAATCCCGCCTAAAAACATACCTCTTCACCCAAGCCTATGACCTCCCCTACCCCTAGCCTCCTCTACCCCATTGCCTACTCTTCTACCCCCTGTTTACATCCCCATCTTTTTCTCTCTACTTCTTCTGTCTTGTTCATTTTATCTGTATATTAATGTGTATTGTACGTGTTGTCCCCCCCTGTCTGTAAATACCCCCCCCCTTTTTTTTTTATATATGTTCAGCGTCTTTGGGTCACTGAAAAGCGCTATATAAATAAAAGTTATTATTATTATTATTATAATCATCGTTTAGACATTCAGTATTTTAGGAAAGAATCTTGTCTGTGGAAGAACATCTCTAAGCGACCTCGTTTCGCCTCTGGGCCGATAAGCGCGTCTTAGAAGGGTCCCTTTGTATTCTGGAATCAGACATTTAAAAAGAAGCATTCTCTAGATGCCTCAGCAGTAAGTGAAGCCTCTGTAACGGCTGGTAATTCAATTGTGCCACATGATTTCTTGGTGAGTAATCCACAAATGGGCACTCAGTGAAAACAGCTTGGCATCCAGGGCTAATGAAACAGAGGCTCATGGGAGGGGAGAGAGAGGGGGCTGGAATAATGCACCACGGACTCTGCATCAAGAATAAATGAGCAAATAAAATGTTTTTGACGGTGTGATGCAACAGATTGGTGCTAAAACAAGTGAATGGAAAAGGCTTACTCATCAGCCGAAGACTACGAGGCCATGTGCAGAGCTGGAGGGTTTGAGTGGAGAGGTGCAGCTGGATTGTATCAGAAAGTCCATTCTGGGGCAGTCGAGCGAATGCACCACCTCTCCAGGCGACAAACTAAATAAGAAAGTAGAAGGGAGGGGAGACTGTAATGGGTTCTGTCACTGGAGCAACTATACAGAGAGCAACTCACCGTCTCCTCTTCCTCCTGTTGTCTGTGGACAAGGACACACGCTGGTCCCAGTGTTTGGCCATTTGGAGGAGATTTGTGCTGCATACAGACAAGATGCCAGTCAGACTGTGTTCTAATGCAGGCTCAAAAAGTAAAATATGTATACATAATGGATCACATGTACCATAATATCAAATCATGACATTTTATCAATTGCATTTCTTTTTACATTTCTATTCCATTAACGCTCTTCTTATTTTGTCAGTGTAGCAGGTGTTCCAGACTTTAATGTCAGTTCATTTAAAAGTATGGTATTGAACATATCTATTTAGCATTTATTTAATTCCGCATGTGTGTTTGTTTTTTGGTAAGAAATACCTCGATAAACATTTAATCTTGCAATGGCCGAGGTCCATATAACAACATTATAGCCCAGATAAATACATTCTATTATTATTATTACAGATGAAAGGGGAATTTGGCAACTTTCCCTCAACTTGAAATAGATTTGTGGGCCTTGCAATACATTTTTAAATATAAATATATTTTTGGTAAATATCCACTATCTGCAACAGCCGCATGCCAAATATCGGATATCGGCACCAAAACAAATCCATATCGACCCATTCCTAATCTCCATGGAGACGAGGAGGTGGTAAAATTTCCATCTGAAATGCTATACGGTGCACCTTTATACATGACGAGATATTCTGGTGTTTCTGATTAAATCTGTACCGAACCTCATGGAAACACTGTCACGTAGACGCCAAAGACTCGATCCCTCACACTGAAGACAAACGTTTAAACTTGATGTGATCTCGGAAGACTTTCCTGATTAGGCAATTATCCCACACATATCAGAGATGCAGGTTTTATGTGCAATCACAGGGGGCTGTGTGCTGCTAATTTGTCCCCACTGTTCAACAAACAATGTGTGACTCAAAATGGACCATCGGGAGGCAGGAACAGCTCAGTTTCCATAGTAACCATTCTCAGACTAACTACTTGTCTGCGGCCGCTCTGTTTTTCTGATCATTTGCTCTCTTTTTGTCTCTCCTACTTTTTGCTGTTTTTTGTTGTGCTGCTTAAATCAACCGCCAAAAAGCTTTTTTAAATAAAGAAAGCAACAGGGATCGAGACCACACTGTAACAGGAACAGGATCAGGTGTGCTGTATTTGCTACACACATCTTTTTTTTCCCCCAAACCTTTCTATTCTCGAAGCACACCTGGCACAAAAGCTTCTCGTGGACAATCTAGCGCACCAACCCCTATTCCTGCCCTATATTTCATATTTAATCTGCCGCTCTGGAGGATTTCTTGGCCCAGTGCACTGTGTAATCTTGTGCGGCAGATGGTGGTGTGGCGGTGTCAATCGGATCTCTGGATTGGGACGCTGGAGTGGGGTAGAGTTCTCAAGGGGATTTGGGCTGCAGCGCCAGGATCGGTTTTGGCTGATCAGTCTCTATACAAACAGTGAGAAGGCAGACAGACACCTCACCTTTTGATTCCAGGCTAAGCCCAGGACACAGAAATAAAGTTGGAGCTCACAGTTGACATTGGACACAATTGCCAGTGAGGATTAGGATTAGCCCCGGATCATAAACGTCTTGTTCACTGTGATGTTTTACACAAACGCCTCACACACGCACTTTGGAGTCAGAAATTAACAAGTCTGATTGCACAGTCCTCTTGAGTTCTGGATCCCACGTAAACTTTTCTCAGCTTCAGAAGTGCAAAAAGAAGAATGTCACTAATAATCAATAGGAGCACGGCTAGTCCAACAACTGGTGAAGTGATTAGGAAATTACTCAAGGAACTTAATACTTGAATATTAATAGTGTAAAAGAGGCGAAATGAGCCGTCAGAACTACTGATCAGCCGCTGCGTACCTGTAGGATACACATTGCCCTATAGATTAAGTTAACATATATTTACATTCAATAGATACTACTCCATTCTCTGTTTTATTCTTGTAAAATGTATCTCATCACAATCTGTACGTCAGTCAAGTACTGATTCACGTCAACAGAAACTGAAACACTTTATGTAGAATAAATGTACACGTTTGGAAAATAGAAACACTGGCCATCAATTAGAAGTTCTGCCGGTCCTTAAAACGACATCCTCAGTTCATTTCAAAGGAGCATTCAGACGAGCTTATTAGCGATCTACAAAGCACATTACTGTATGTGAGGCGCCGCCAGTGTCCGCTTCTCTTTCTACGATAATGGGGGCTAGTGTGAACTATAGACAGTTCATTTGAATGGACAGAGCCTCGCATCTCTCTGCTCCAGCACCAGCTCTACACTTACCAGGCCAGAGATGAAACCAGGAAGTATTTGTCCTCTGAGGAAAAAATGAGAGATGAATGGGTCCCAGGGCAGCAGAATAAATGAGTGAATGGATGAATGAATGGGACAATATTGAATAGAGGAGGAGGAGGGAGTGGGGCGGAAGAGAACCACACATTAAGAGGAGCCGAAGAAATGAATTGGAAAAGAAAAAGCAAATAGTTTGAGGCTGAATGTCTGATATTGATTGATGTTCTTCAGAGGGAACACTAGATATGACAACAACTTTGAAAGACCTAAACAAGCAACTGTTTAAACCATTTACAGGCATTTTAAGAGCTCCCAGAATGATAAACAAGGATGAAGGGGCCTTTTAGCTTTCTCTGATTGCGGATGGTATTGTTGTTCTACTGCCCTCGTGTAGAAAGACAGCCCCAAAGAAAAGAGGTCTGAAAGTTGTTAATTTCATGTTCCAGTAGTTTTTGGAATAAATTCAACCACATCCAAATCACTCCTTTTTTCCTTCAGTCGCTTGTGGCAAAGATTAAAAGTCTTTAAAATAACCCTGTGGTCAAGTCTTTTTTCATTTACTTGTAACTTTAGTGAGAAATTGATCGAAAAGGTTTCATAATGGCAGCCCTGAGTGTGTAATCCAGCCGTGACAACCGAGCTCTCCAACCGCAGCAAATTGCTTTAAAACCTCGTATTTGTTGTATAACGTAGCCCATAAAACACACAACAATTTGAACACTGCCCTAATGGTCGTGTTCCCATATGATGCACACAAAGGAGCGAGGAGACAGAGAAGGATGTGGAGAAAAGCCGGGGTCTGTTCTTCTAAACATTTGCTTTGGCAGGCTCTGGACTGGCTGGGCGGTGCTACTCTGGTCCCCTGACATGCATAGAGCGGAGCCCCTGTGTCTTGACCATAAATCTGAATGGAGTGGGAGTTATCATACTTTCTCCCCCTTCTCCTCCGTGTCCCCTCCCCGACTAAAACCCTGCATTCCTCCAGACACGGCCTCGTACAAACAAAGTGGCCTGTTCCCACCACTCTGCATTGGGAAAGGCGATGGTTTGTCATGGAAAAATCCAGAGACATCTCAAGAGTCCGGTCGAGGTTTTTGTTTTTTCTGCTGTGAAAACGTGACTACACTGAGCTTTGGGAGCAAAAGTTTTTTTTTTAAATGTCTTTGTTTAACAGTGTTTAATGTTTATTATTGAGAGTTGTAGGCACGCACGTAATATTTTGGAGTTTGAGTTCATTTGCCATCAGTGGTTAAGTTCATGCTGTGGTTGGCTGATAGTTTAAGGTTTGAGCTCAGAGAAATAGCATTGATATTATTAGAGGTAGCTGTATTAGTAATGGTAATAAGTAGTCTAGGAGACAAGACTCACTAATCAAGACAAAGACCTACCTGAGACCAAGACAAGACCAAGACTTTTGAGGGTCCGGACAGAGACAAGACAGAGACCAGACAGATTGAGACCAAGTCAAAAATAAAACTGGATGGAGCCCAAGAAACATTAAAAAACTAAACATGTAATGTAAATGAATAAAACATGTACTATGCATTAAATGAACAATAATAAACAAATAACATTATTTTAGGATTATGATAACTTTACTATGATAATAAGTCAAGTTAATCTTAATTGCACAGGTTAGCCATTCAAACAGGTTAGCCATTCAAACAGGTAATCCATTCAAAACTAAGACTCGAATGTGCCCAACCTAAACCAGTGCATTCTTCATCTTAAGTGCTACATACATGACATGGGCACTTACAGGTGTTGAGTCTTGTTTACGCTGCTCGCTGCCTGCCTGGTGGCGCCTTCTTTAAAACACTTTCTCTAGTGGTCTACAACTAATCAAACTTTAATGTACTAAATAGCGCCGAGACAAGTTCAAGACACATTACATTTGAGTAAGTGACAAGACCGCCAAAGAGCTCTCAAGACCAAGACAATACCGAGTGCTGAACTCAGAGATGACCTTAAAAAAACGGTCTTGAGTACTACGCCACTAATAATACGTGTAATAACCACAGTAACAACAGTAGTAGTGCAATTAATAGGTGTAGTTGCAGAAAAAAGCAGTATAATATTAGTAGATGCAGAAGTAGATATAGAGCCCTAGTACTAGGGCTGCAACTAACTGGTAGTACTTGTAACTACTTAGTTATAGTAGTTATAGTAGAAATATATACCACTTGGTGGACCATTTAGTGAATCATGATGATGCAAGAGAATGAAGGAATTCGTTGACATTGAACCTAATCTCTTTTTATCCTTGAGGAATGATTTTCAGTCCTTGATCACCTCCGAGTTGCGGAAAGCCATTTCCTCGGCAGCATACAGAAATATTTTGTTGAAAAACACAAATCTCACAAACACGGCAAGACGGACCGACACAAAAATGAGCCATAGGCGAGAATTGGTAGAGGAGTCATTATAGACACCCTGGCAAAACATTCCATAGGAGTTTGCCTCACCCTCAAAGAGACTCTTTTGTGCTTATTGAATGCAGCGGGGTTACCGGGTTTCTCCCTTTAGGGTACACTGAATAATACCCCCCGCCTGGAGACAATGACCTCATCGTGACACCCTCCACTTGTTCAGTACAATCCCCATATGTGTTTGCACTAACCTGTTTTTGAGGAGGATTGTGTGGCAGACTGAGAAGCAGGAAGTAACTGGTCAAGGATGGATTAAGGGGGGCCGCTTGGAGGAATCCTCAGGAGGGGATGTTGGCCATTTCTCTCCACTGTCTTATTCCGCTGTTGTCCAAATCAGCTGTACATTACATTGGGAGTCATTTAACACAGTGTACACACACATACTATATTGCCAAGCCTTAGAAGAAGTGGGCTTTCAACAGGAAATTCCTTCACAGTCTTTCTGCTGACTAAGGAATCCAAATGGGAACAGTTTTGAGGAAGAATGTAATGCATACGGTGTGTTATTTGGGGTCTGGTTGGGGCAGCATATGCTCAAGACATTTGTGCATAAAATAAAATACAAATAAAAACATCATAAAATTGCCTGTATTTTTATTTCTAGTGACGCCAGAAACATTGATTTCTCTCTGTTCAATTAAACCAATTAAAATAAGTGTTAATTTTCCAGCCTTCAACTTGTCATCCTATGTTAGTTAGTTTATAGCTAATGTTTTGCTAGCTTAATTTGTATTATATGGCAGTTATTGACTAAATTATTCAACTGCGTGTAGATATATTGATACAAATGCTTGCATTGTGCGGCTGTAACTTATTATTATCGATGAAATTCAACAACAAAAACTCAAAATAATACTTTCTAGCCTTTTGTCCATGGGGCGTAAGGAGACGGCTCTGCACAGGTGTCCCTCCACATGACCTACATTACCAGCGCGGATGCCACCACAAAGACAACACCATGTTATATCGTTCAGGTCTTTGTGGGTGTCTTACCTCATTCAAACGCTACAGAGAGTATTTTCGATAGGGCTTTTAATCATCAGTTAAGCAAATGTGGTATTTTTTCGGATAATGATGAGGAACAAAGGTTTAGCCGCCGAACATGTGGCCAGAGCGAGACGATGATGCTGCGGCTCAGAGGAAAAGGAGTGGCACTTTTACAGACTTGACTCAATGGAGCAACACTGCCATCTAGTGGACATGGTTGACTGAGCACTTTTAATACCATAAATTTCCCTTCAAGGAACGTTCAAGATATTTTTCTAAACTCTTCACACCAGTTTATTCTGCTTTATTATTTGTTATTGATTATTAATTACAAGGAGAGAATACATATAATAAAAAAAAAAATCTTAGAAAATAAAAACATTGTTACCTAGAGCTGCATCCTTTTCTCACATTACCTAACTTTCAAGCAGATTTAGGCTTATATCACTGTTGTATCCACTTCTGCTCAAATATACATCTAAACCTGCTGACCTAAGCTGATATGGATGACATACATAGAATTTGCCACGAGTCCTTTAATGACAATGATCATTTAAAAATATAACCATACATACATACATTAGAACTGAAAGATGTGTCATGTTGACATGAAGATGGTACAGATGTGAATCATAAACATGCAAAACATTTTGAAAGAGACAAATAATAACATAGATTTGCATAATGAGATTGCAAGTAAATGCAATCCAAAGCACTTAACACATGAATAAAAGAGTTTATTTATATAAATATTACATCTATTTCTCTCTATTGTGTTTTATTAGGCCACATTACACATGAAAAAAACACAAAAGCTCGAAGCATTGCATCTTGGTCTGCATGGCACACTCCTGCTGAACTATTACTGTAGTTCCAAATATAGGCTGAGAAGACTGACTAATCAGGTTTAGTCAAGTTCTTTTAGATTAAAGAAAAAAAAAAGAAACCAAAAAGTGACTTTATATAAAAGCAGATTCCAACATTATACCTCAAATTCTCCTACCGTAAACATGTTGTCCCTCTATCCACATAAAACACAGAACAATGTAATTCAAGTGAAAAGTTTTTTCAAGGACATGTACTGTAATTAGAGTTGAGTCTAACTTTGAACTTAATTATGAATTTAAACTAGGGAAT
Organism: Eucyclogobius newberryi; assembly: GCF_026437365.1. NCBI lineage: Eukaryota > Metazoa > Chordata > Actinopteri > Gobiiformes > Gobiidae > Eucyclogobius > Eucyclogobius newberryi. The sequence continues at coordinate 16,715,098 of NW_027315846.1, forward strand.
GGGGTAGAGTTTGTTATTCAAAAATCATTTTCATTTTGTCTTTGATAAACTAAAATAATTACACATTAGTGCTATTTATAGCCTGCAGTAATTATGTAGCCCAAATAGCAATACACAATTCATTTTGTACAATGGACAGAAAGTAAAGAAGATCATATTCTTTTCTGTTTAAGGGAAACCTCTGGCACTGCTACTGTTGGCACCTTAGATAGAAGCCATTCTCACCATGTCATACAATGTTAGGCTGACCTGAGGTCAAGAAAACATTTTACTGTCTTAACTTCTAACTTCTGACACAGCCGTTGACGTCTCTTTGCTCTGGTCTTTGATTTCAGTTAGGTACAAACCCGCCAAAGATGCCAACAGCCATGATGGGTGACTTTAAGAGACAAGGAACACATTAAGCATGGGCCGTCTCCCGAGAACAAGTTTAAATGGAAAGTCACAATGCTCAATCCCAGTTTTCCCAGTCTTCGTCCAGTTGCTAAAAAAACAAAAATTAAAAGAATGTTTTAAATGTTTCACTTTTGAATAAATAATGATTAAGATATATTATAGAAAATAAATTATATATACCTCTCCTGATGCCTCAATTTTAGAAAGAGCCATCTGAACCTCCTCCTCCGTCATGTCCAGGTCAAATTCTTTTTCCCAGTCTTCACTAACATCAGTGCTCGACCCTCGAAAAAAGCAGCAAAGAACACATTATTTTTTTCCATTCTCCAACATTGTTTTGTGAACAATTTACCTTTTTTGCCATTTTTAGAAGGTGTAGATTTTCCACTGTCAGAATTCAGCTCAAACACTCTTAGATCCTGGGGTCCGTCTTCTTTTGCCTCTGCTTTCACTGTGGGTCCTGTCATTTCAGTATTAGCTTCTAGTTGAGTTAATGCTCTCTCTGGATTTGAACTTGGCTGATCATCCGTGTTTGTAATATCTGCCAAGGAGACCTCAGTCATTTTCTTGTCCAGCTCGGTGACGTGTAGCTCTGGCTGCACATCTATCTGCGTTGGTAGACTGACGCTGTCACTGCTCAGGGAGAGGCGTTCTTCAGTTGGCGATTGGACAGGCATTAGGAGAGACGTTTCTGTCAGTGTGGATGAACTCTGGTCTAGTGTCGGCGTTACGGCTGGTTGATATGAGGATGGGGTGGCGCAGAGAAAATCATCTGTAAAATAAAAAGTGTTACTAGTTAAATTGACATAAATTAGTTAGAGATGGCAGAAAGTTTACCTTCTTCCTCTTCTTCCCAGCCCATAGTCTCTGTATGTGCACTTTGCTCTGCTCTCTGTTTCAAAGCCACTCTTCGTGCCTCCTCCTTCAAGAAATATTTATAGTATTAAGAAATGCAAATTAATGTAAATGTTTTCTTGTCTCATTTGTCATTTTATCTCTCAGAAATAGGTCTGTAGTCCTTTATCTGCAGTAGAACCATTGTAAAGACTGACAAAAGCCAGCAGATGGCGTTCAAGACAACAAAGTGAAGAGAATTCTCCAATGGTAATCCTCTTGAGACTTACCTGGTCCAACTGGAAGACTTTGAAGAAATATCTCTGCCAAAACTCTGAGTGAGATACAGCAGCAGGGACCTACAAAGTTCACCAGAATTGGGTAAAAAAAAAAAAAAAATCAATCAATCTACCACAAAAACTGTCTTGTGAAATAGCAATCAAAGTTAAAACACAATACCATTTTGGTGTAAAGAGCTCGTATAGATGGACTGTTGACCAAAAGTTCAGAGATTTCACCTTTCTTCTCCTCCAAACTAAAACTACACAACCAACTGTCAAATTGCTCTGGGGGACCTGAATGAACAATAATGCTCAGTTAGAAAAATACATAAAACGTTTTATTTTACTTGCAATTTGAGTTGAACTAGCTGGATCGAATTTTTAATTAAATCAAATAAGTTAATAAGTCAGTACCACCAGTAAACCCTTTTCTAAATATACAATATTGTTTAAAAAAAAACAACTGAACTGCAATAAATACATTGCAGAATTAAAATCATTAAATACTATCTATAATAAAAAATAAATCCCCACTTTTGCAAAGTAAACATATACAATAAAAACAAAATGATGATTGCAAATTAAGATGATACATTACATCCTGTGCTAGGATGCAAGTTAACCTCTCGCTGCTCTGCCTTACCATCGGGTTCATTGCAGTATGTAGCGGGATCAGCCTGCAGACTGTAGAGACGGGCCTGTGAGTGAAACAATGTCAAACCCTTATTTTAAAAAGTAAAAAGCATTGGGTAAATGTCACTCCTCTATAGCCCTTGTGCTATCTTCAGAATAAAAAAAGATCAGAAATCAGAAAAGGTTTACTGCAATTGTCAATGAACAGAATTCACAAACATATGCACTTTCTTTGGTGATTCGGTGCAACATAAAACAAAACAATTATAAAACCTATATAAAGTTAGAAAGAAAAACAATTTAAATCGGCTATAGGATAAAATACAAAATAGGCCAACTATGTACACTATGTGGATAACCCACAGGCATCGATAGTACATCCACAAGATGAAAAAGTATTTTGTTGTTTTATGTTAAAATAATAGTGAGAGAAAGTGTTTTTAACCCCCACACAATCTTTGAGTGTAGCACAAGGGTTAAAGGTGTAATGGACGATTTTTCACCGATTTGAGAACTCAAGTCCCGTGCGGATGCAGAGAAAAGCCTCGCGGTTAGACGTGCGTTTGTTTATTAGCTCGACGGATTGCATCGCATCTCTCGTCTCCGTAGATTTCCGTCTCTTCTGAGCCAGAACTGTCTTTCTCCGTCTTAATTTTGTCCTGTACACTGAGGGAACTATATTGAAATGAATGATCCATGCGCTTAGACACAGGGAAACGTGCTGCTCTCCTGGGGACGAGCCGACGAGGCTGCAGGTGAGCAGTAGGTGCATTCTATGATTGATGCGTGGCAGGACTAATCGGCAGTCCACGCCACGAGGAAATGAGACTCAGATTTGGCGCCAAAAAAATTGTCCATTACGCCATTAATTTGGGAATAAACATGCGCTTTTACCAATGTCTTAAATGCTAATTGTTGTAGATATATTACTGTAATTTAAAATGTAGAGGTTATGCTTACCTTTGAACTGTCATAGACCTCTGTAGTTCCAGATGGTGTAGCCACTAAAGTGATTACGTCACAATCAATGGTTTTGTCGGGGGGCGGAGCCAGTGTGTCAGTGATCACACCTAGAAAACTTGAAAGGCTTTTTTTAACTTTTTCTGTGGTTTCAGTGGACCCTTCAACCTAGAAAACAAACAACTTTTAATTTTAATGTCACCAAAACACTACTCAATGTTTAAATACACTAATTAAAAATTTGAAACACTTACTGCGAGTTTGTTTTTAACAGCTGTGGCTGTTGCCACGATTGAACAAGCGGTGTCATGCTGCACCACAGTGCTGAACTCAGTCAGGTCTCGCTTTATGAACTCTAAGGCCTCGGTGGACTGCAAAACACAAAAAGCAAGCGGTGAAATGTGTTAAGATGCTCAGTTATCAGAGAACAAAAAGAGTAACTTGTGAATGCTACCTTGTCTTTGACAGCCTGGAAGCTCTGCTGAATCCAGCCTCCCCACCAACTTTCACTATTAAGAAACACATTTTACTATAACAGACGTAGACGTAGATTGAGAGGCTACCGAAATAGTCTCTTATATGGCCAAATAACATGAGACAATAATAATATTAGCTATCCGTTAAAACGCCACAAGCATCATACTGAGAAAGCCATAGCTGTTATCAGGCACATCCAATAATATGCGGATAAATATATGTTTGAATGCAATGACAGCTGGCTGTACATATTGCAAAGGAAAATGATACACGGATAACACAAAACTAACATTGTTCTTTAGGGATATTTAAGTTTAAGTGCCAATAAATAAAAGCTAAATTGTGCTATGCTAACATTAGCCGTGCAGTGTTTTTGTAAACAGAGGCACTTCCCGAACTGAACTCAGAGGTAAATAAGTTAATCCTCAGATACAAATAAACTCACTCGAAGCTAACAGATAAACAAATAAACAACAAACATATGTTCTGGGCAAATCAAACGTATCAAGTAGCATTGAAGGCATAAACTAAAAATATTTTTGCGAGTTCACGCTCACCCGTCGGCCATCTTCAGACTATGACGTCATCTGTATTTAAAACAGGCGTAAGGTGACGCAGAAAGAAACGTTAAATCCGCATTTAACTTAGATTAGTTTGAATTGTTGGCTATTTATTTTACAATTCAATACATAGAAAAAAAAATTACACAAATGATTTTGTGTTTTATTTATGTGTTTTACATTACGGATACGGTGGCCACGGAAGACAAAAACAGATCAAGGCATATCAACGCATTTTGTTTTCAACGCATATAGGCAAGGCCATGCAAGGCAAGTTTATTTGTAGAGCACATTTCATACACAAGGCAATTCAAAGTGCTTCACACTACAGGAAAAATGCATTAAAATCACAAAGAAATTACAGAAACAGAAATACAATAAAATTCACTAATTAAAAACAACTTAAGTCATAAAAGAGAAGAGTGCAAAGAAAAATCCTTTCAGTCATGTGCACAGCTAAACAAAACAGTTTTTAGCTTAGATTGGAACATTGTTAGAGTAGAACCTGTCTCACGTCTTCAGAAAGACTGTTCCAGATTTTAGCTGCATAAAACTGAAACGCAGATTCCCCATGTTTAGTCCTAAACAGCTAAAACATTAACGTGAACATCGAGTCTACATTCACCACGTAAGTAAAATTAATATATTGTTTATGTTTGTTGCTGTGTGAGTATATATATATATACGCATACATAGACAGATAGATAGATAGATAGATGGATAGAATATATATATATATATATATATATATATATATATATATATATATATATATATATTAGATTTATTTTACCTTTTTATTTTTCATTTTTTTATTTTCTCTATTCCTTATTAAGAATATGAGTATATGAGAGGTTCTGTTCATAGGAATTTTGTTTATAAGAGTTTTTCTATTAAGAGTGTTTTTTAAAACTTCCTATAAGTTATCTGTTCTTTTCTTCTGTATCTACTTGCGTCGCAACACCGAAATGTCCCCATTGTGTGGACAAATAAAGGCATATCTTATCTTATCTTATATAATTATTCTTTTACTTATTTTTTTATGGAGTGATCCCATCTAGTGAGTGTTGAGCATGTGGTCCTGTGCACATCTAGACTATGGACCAGACATAGGGACCCTAACACAGCTGCCTTCCTCTCATCAGTAAGTATGTTGTTAAATTTTGTCTTAGCTTTAGTGAATTTACAAATGGAAACAACTTCTGGAAGTGTGTATCTTAATTGAAGATCCCTTTATTCAAATGCTGCACAATATGCACTTATGTCCAGCAGCTATATGAATCCCCCTCCCCCCTCCTCATTTTAAACTCACTTAATTGGGTCTTTCAGACACCCAATTAACTCTGTCAATGCATGTTTTGTTGAGCCAACTTGGACCAGTACCCAGCCATTGATTGTGATTTGAAGCAGTTAACTTCTCCATCTGTCCACTCCCCACAGCTATGGAGTCATTGTGTTTATTAAGTGTCATCACTTCACGCTAAAAAAATTGAAATCACATCAAAATAAATGTATAATAGCCTAGTGTTATTTGGTTATGAGAATGGCTGTGAAAATGGCCTGCTTTGCATGGCCATGCTACTATTATTGAATTATTGAATAGTTAGTTGTCTTCAAAATGGTCTAAGCCAAGGTCATAGCCAACACTTCAGTTTTAGCATGAGCTTAAATTTAGTTGAATGGCAGCAGTGGCAGACTAACAGCACACAGAGGACATTCCCATATTGCATGATTTAAAGAGCATATCTATGACATGCCACACACATTAGGGAGACATCCACACAACAGATCGCTAATGCTACACTGTAGGTTAACACCATCTGCTGCTGATCAGAAAACACCAGCTTTGCACAAGTCAATGTCTCTAATTATCTATCTGGAGCAAAGGAAGACTGGCCCTCTCTAATCTGCACAATGTGTTCTGCTTCCCATTCCCACCTGTGCCCACATGAAGGGGGTGGAGCAGGGTCTCTGTGTCAGGGGACCAGAGACCAGGTGACGCCACGGAAACTCTGCTGCTCCGTTTGGCTGGCAGCTGCCTCCCCCCGCTGGGACATCCCACAGCTGACAATCCCCACTACTGACAGGGGCTCTTTACACTGTCAATAGCCTCATATATTAGAGCTAACCGCTTTTGTGGTGAGCAAGGGTGTCAGGGCTTTTGGCCCGACAGCGCTTGTTACCATGATGAAATGTAGATTGAATGGAGGGGGTCTGTGTCCCAGGCACGGTCCCTGGCTCCCTCAGCCTTTGTGTCCCACGCATGGCCATTGTTGTGTCCTATTCAGAGCTCGCAGAAGGGGCTGAGGAGCAGTGAGGACTCTTCTGACTCTTCATTTCTGCCTGCTCTGCAGCTCATCTGTCAGCTGTGGGAGGATAAGCATGTATTTTACACGCCTGATTTGTTGCTAAGTGAGGACCAGTCATTGTTTCTCACTAAATTATGTTCCTACAATCCAGTATTTTTATTACTTTTGTATACAGCAAAAAATGACTCTAAATTAATCTCTCAATGAAGAGAACCTAAATAGAGCTGTACCATTAACAGTGGGTTTTGTACCCGTAGAGTACCTGTTTTGAGCATGGACTGAATACAGTCTATAGTTCTATGGCATGTGGTACCTGAACAATAAAATAGAATGGTTCTGTTGTTAAATTGAGTAAAATACAATTTCTTTAAGCAAACCATAAGTAAGGCCCGAAGTCACTGGGATAGGCTTCAGCCACCCGCGACCCCGAAAGGGAACAAGCGGTAGAAAATGGATGGATGGATGGATGGATAAGTAAGCCTACCAACATTTTTTGTCATTAACTTTTCCCATACCAGAGAGGCACTCGGCATCCAGCCATAATCTGGTATGGCCGAAAACACTTCTTTTTTTTTTTTTTTATATTTTTGGGGGGGAGGGGGTTGTTTTGTTTTTTTGCTGCTGTATATTTGGTTTCACTAATGAAAACTTTGATGAGACAGTGACAAATGGTTGGCCTGGAGCTCAGGACAGGGTTGTGTCCCTCGCCTGCGTCAGACAAAAGTGACGCGCCGTCCTGGCGCCGTGTCGTCCTTTCATCTGGTGCCCCCCGTAGAGTTGAAGATGGATGGTCCCCTGGTCCAAAACTCACTCACTACTCCTGCTTGGCACATTGTCAGGTTTCTGTCATATTGCTTAGCTGCTTAAATATTTTAGGGTTTCTAATAAATTGCTGACACACAGTTTTTGTAAGATTTTGTTTGCGTTCTGAGTCCCTTGTGCCTAATTTGGTATGAAAATGCAAAGCATATGACATTCTACATTATGAAAGTTCTCAATCGAGTACAATAATAGCTTAGAAAAATATGTAAAATATCAAAAAATTTAGAAATTATAAGTTTAATTTAAGAAAATATACATTTTCACAAATTAACAAACCAGTTTTCATTTTTGGTTGTGTCACTGACATGATACAGTATTTGTAATGTAGATTCAGTGAAACAATAGACAAAAAATAGCAAAAGTTTGCAACATTCAACTAATATACATTATATACAATTTTCCACCAGCATTTTCAGTTCATTTGACAGTTCTCAACAACCTCCAATAAGTGTATTTCACTTGTTCAATGCCAGGCTGGATAAGGTGGACGTGGTGGTGGGCAGTGGCTGACACAGCGAGCAGGGGCAAGGCATGCCCGGGAAGTGCCTGAAGGAGTGGTGGTTCATATGGAGAGAATCCTTCAGGAGTGACGGGTGGAAGCCCAGGAAGCTGCCGGAGTGTGGAGGTGAGTGTGGAGCCGGGGCTGCTGTTACCGCTGGGGAAGTGTGGTGCTGGAGAGGCGAGCTGCCCACCAGAGAGTGCAGTGACTGGGCAAGAGGGTGAAGAGGGAGGTGGACCGCAGGAGCTGAAGGAGCCATGACTGGATGAGCTGGGGCACGGGCCTGTACACTGCCACCATAAACATCACCCACTAACTTCTTCATCTCCTCCAAAGAGCTGGACAGCATGAGGATGTAGTTGCGGGCCAGTAGCAGCGTGGAGATCTTGGAAAGTTTGCGCACCGATGGACCTTGGGCATAGGGCATGACCTCCCTGAGTCCGTCCATTGCCTGGTTCAGATCATGCATCCTCTTCCTCTCCCGGCTGTTCACCTTCAGTCTCAAATCCTGCACCTCCTCCTTACCAAGCTCGGACGTTCCATTCATCTTCCCCCCTGCACTGAGTTGCTCTGTTCTGCCTTTACCGGCCTCTCTGTGGTCCTGAAGATATGGGTGGAACATCTTGTTGGAGAAGAAGCTCCCAGCAGAATCATCTACCACAATGTCTGGGGATGAGGAGCGACTGCAACTGGAGCCAGCATCAGAATCCATGTTCATCCAGGGAAAAGTGTTGCAAAAGTAAAAAATAAAATAAGTCAGAAGAAGCTTGAAGGTCCTTCTAAGTTGACTTCTTGAGTGAGTGAGATATTCTGTCAGTCTGTGGGCCTTTGGGGTGTATTTATACAGAAGGCCCAACAAAGGAACAATACATCGCATAATTAGACACTTAGAGTGAGAGCCAATTGCAGAGGGGACACACTTTCACCCTTCGCACCCCTCCTCTCTGCAGCCTCAACCTCTCTTTCCCACATTAACACCCACATGAAGCCCCTAAACATTAACCAAACACACCATGTTCACAAGTCGTGTTAAGAACCACAATTAACAAGACTGTGGTAATGTCAGTACTAGCATAACATTTGAATTGAGTCCAAAAATATTGGAAAAAGTGACTTATACTATATTCATTTTACACATAATATGTATACATATAGAAACATCTAAACAAAAAATACCAGAAACCCTGATTAACAGTTTTCTGCTGTAATTTTACTGTGCTATCACAAATGACGGAACTTTGGATGTTTTCATAGTTTTGAAGATCATAAACTCAATTCTACTTATAATATAGTTTAAAAAGTAAGAGTGACCTTGTCTCCATTCTCTGGTCCCATGTTCATAATAGCAGATCTATAATGCCTGCAAGGTCTGATTTACATATGGAAGAGCTGTATTAAACTCTCTATGAGGCAAGTGAACCAGTAAAGAGCAGTGTTAATGGCAGACTAGGTCCAATTCAGCTGATAGCCACAGACAATAGCCCTGAGATCCATCTGACTGGGCCCCAAACAGTCTGCGAAATCACACCACTATCACCGCAGAGATGGGAGGAGGGAGTTAAACACATACTACTGAATACCGAATTATCTTTCAATGTGAGTACATCTAACTGTTTGGGAGTTAGGACAGCAAAATACAGTGGAATAATGCATTTGTTTGTCTGAAAGCTAGTTTATTTTTCTTGTACTAATGTAATCGCGTGCTTTGATTGAAAAATGTTCCCTCTATTTCCATGTATTTGCTGTCATTATTCAATATGTTAAGCTTGAAGTACAATGACACAACTTGAGAGAAACATGCTTTTAATAAGTCAGTTTGTTTAGTCTCCATGTAAAGTGGGAGCTCTCAGTATATTCACCGGACAGCATTACATGCTTCTAAAGCTGTGGGCATCGTTCATTGTTGGTACATACATCTGTTCAGTATAAAATGTCTGCATTTCAAAAAACTAAACCAATGTTATGATTTTCCTAACTCAGCCAACATTTAAAGGAACTCCCTTAAAGTTTGATAACTCAATCAATCAATCAATCAACCAATCTTTTACTGATAACACTTGTAATGCTGATTATTCTTAATAGCAAAGATATTGTACATAATGGCTATATTCTTTATATCATTTGGTGTTTTGCTTCCCAAAATTATTCCCAGAAATCACAATGAGCCCAACACAAGTCTCTCATTTGTGTTGCTTGTTTCAGTGCTAAAATCCAGTTGGTTGAAACCAATGGATCCTCTCTCACCACCTAAAGCCCAGCACCTGCACCAATCATGAATCAGTGCAAGTGCAGCTTCTGCAGCTCAGTGAGCCTGAAATTCTGAAAGCTCTGAACTTTTACATGAGACATGACCTGTCCAGATACTAAGGAGGAGAAACACTTGTACGTGTCCTCCATTTGCAGGTTAAGGCGCTGGCAAACAGTTCAGTTCTGACTGTTGAACCTTTTTGAACCAGTAAGAGCGCAAGCTACATACAGGTCCTTTAACTTTAGGGAGATTTAGTTTAGTTTGGGACCAACTACTCTTTAATATACATTACTGCTATGCCAAATTAGTTATTATTTCACAATCTCACACCGCCACTCCACTTTCAAACTACTTGATATATACTTTCACTGATGAACACCTTGAACATAATAGGAGGAACAGAAGTTAAAAGTGTGGAACCCCCACATGAGGGTGCTCTGCAGGGTGCTCAGGCTCAACCACCATCCAGACTTTTGATAATTGGAAAATCTCAGGAACCAACATGGCTTGTTATCTGGAGCATATGGATTTCCCCACCAGTGGCTCGGAGCCAAGATGGCGGCTGGACTGTGCCTCTAATTGGGTCAAGTCATAATTAACCATGGTAGAAACAGCGATCCAAGGTTTGAATACATGCCTTAGACCTTATTGCTGGTTGGATTTGTGCCAGTGTTTTGTATGGAAAGAATTGTAAAAAAAATGTCCACAGCCATTTAATATTTAATATTTGGTGACCCGCTTTGGGACCGTAACTGATGCTGCAGATTAAATTAATAGATAAATGGAGAAAAGAACATCAACGTTCAGACATGAGTCCTAGTTACATCATTATTGGGTTTATATATTTGAATACAGGGTTTCTATCTGCATCAGATGGCCGTAATCAGTGCACTCTGCAGTTCACTTGTGTATGCATGAGCCAGCTAACCCCTATTCTTCTTCCCCATCTTATTCTCATTCATGTGTTTATATAGAGCGCAGGCCACACAGAGAGACACAAGGATGCGCCAAGCTTTGAATTTTTACAAATGAAAGCGTAGCCACCCTCCATGTTGCAACATAATCCCGCAATTTTTAACTCTGCATTAACGTGTTTGACTTTCTTCTTTCTTGTCACCTCAGGACCCTTTATCCCTTTGACGCGGCAGGAGTGGCAGACTTTTGGTGGATTTGGATCGGCCATACGGGGTGCACTCCAGTCAAAGTGTGCAGGTGACCAGAAAATGAGGGCTTTGACATAGGCATATGCTTGTAGAGATAGGGGATCAGTCGAGATTAGGGGCCATCATGGCTCAATAAAAACGGTAAGCTGAAGGACAAACCCGGGCAGCTTCTTAGAGACTCTCTGGGCCATTGTTGAACTGGGTTGAGATCTTGTGCACACAGCCAGCTTTAGTCTGAGCATCTGGATATAAAAGTGGCTACAATAAAGGGCCCTCAATGCACTGTTGACAACAATAGTTCAATGTATCAAGAAAAAATAAGAGTTTACAGACAAGTGTTTGAAATAAACCAAACTTTATGTCATACTCTAAAACATGAGGGTGTTGCAGGCAAAGGCAATTATAAGATTGTGAGAGAGGGAAAATAAACGTTTCATCAAAAATGTACAGAGTTAAATATTTTCTCTTTTTATTTTTTGAATTGGTTGTTGTAGTAGTAGTAGATAATATATTGTCCCTGAAAAGAAACTGGTTTGCTTGAGTAAAAACATTGAATAATAAAGACAACAGGGCTAAAGGGTACATATGACATGTTTTACAGCCATAGCTTGGCTGTAAAACATGTCTTGCATTTAATGATTTACACTTACAAAAACATGCATTCTTACTGTGAGCTGGGCCGTCTCTCCGCAGATCTGACCTGTAACCTTGTCTCGATGGAGGTTGCGATTGCCCACGAGCAAAGTTACAAAATCCACCACTATTTTCTAACGACACATAGTATTCATTGTTTTCATCTCTCGGTTATAGGTTACATTTTGGGTACTTTTTCCAGTTAAGAATATACACGTAATATTGTTTTTGGTTTCAACTTGTTAATTACTATGGCAGCGTTCCTAATTTCTCATCATTCTGAAACCCATGCCTACTAACCCCTCATGATTAGCCAGGATTATTAGCATGTTAACACTTTCTTGTAAACATCTTGCACTGTCTTGCACTGGGCAGCAGTTGGCTTCTCTCTCCTGTATCTGGACAATGGTTGAAATCCCGCTGTTAGCTTGTACTCTTTCTATGACCATGAATCCAGAGTTCTTTTTGGAAAGTGTGTGTTGTACAGGGGCTGTATAAAAGTGTTTGGACAGAACGACAAGTGTTCCTGAGTTCGAGGAGTGCTGTCCATTGTCCCCTCTCAGCGCTGGGCCTAAGCACTCTGTGATTTATACATTTACTCAGCCCACAAAACAATTGCATTATATCCACCAACACTAAAAGACACAAAGGAGCTATGAAAATCCCCTTGGACGTTTATGAGCCACTAAAGAGTGCAATAACTTTCCCCTTCACCTCTAGGCGTCCATGCAGGGATGCTGATTGTGCCCTGAATAATGGAAGTCTAGGCCTGTTCCAAGAGAAGTGAATGCTTTTTGGTCAGCAGGCTGTCCCATACACTGGCCTGCTCCATGCTGTTAGAAGTTCATAAATTACCCCACGATTAGCCCTGGAGGTGTGGGGGTATGGGGACAAAGCAGGACCGGTCGCCCAGCAGCCCATGGTCAGGAGGCCAGAGTCCCAGCTCCAGATGTCAGCCTGAAGGTTGTGGCACCGTGGTTCTGGGCACAGAGTGAATACTGTCAGGAATGATGATTGTAGAACAGATGAGACCAGATGAGTCCATGTTGTGGCATAAGTTCAGTAATGAGGCGACATAAATGCTAAACGAAAGTGTAAATCTGCCACAATATGCAGCCCGTAGGAAGTAGGAAATCCCACGGTAACTGCCACATATACATCCACATTATTGTTAGTTTGCTCTTGCTGTTCTTCACTCTAATGTAGAATCTTTTGTTGATAAATAACAAAAAATGCAAATCAAATTGAAAGAGCTAATTGTTTGCAAATATAACTGTCTAGTATGAAACGAGATTGGTAATATTGTATTTCCTTAATAATGTTTGCTTTCGGCTTCTTATTATTGATATATTTATGTCATTAACAATAAAGTACAGCAATAATAATACGTTTGACTCTGTTTAGAGAGCAGTGAAAGTCACCATGCTTGAAATAAAGGTCTGAAGCACTTTTTCTGTATTTTATGGCAGAAAATGTATTTTAATAATTTTATTATAGACCAGTATTTTATCTTAGTTCTTGAAGGAAATGTCAACATATTTAAGAATGTTACATTTTGAACATCCATATCAAGAAAAAACAAGAAAATACAATAGTAATAATAATTGACGATACCACTATTGTAAACAGATTGTTGCCATGGTACCCAATTTTGGGGGTGCTCGGGGTGTGGGGTACTTGAGCCAAAACCACTGTAATAGACCTTCATCCCTCAAAATGACCAAACCTTTCTTTTTCCTGTTATCTTCTAACTACACTGACTTTAAGCTGGTTAAAGTGCCATTGCGGCCCATCTTGCACACTGCAATGAGCGATCATTTAAAATTAAATTGTTGGCCCTTAAATGATGTTAAATGTGTTAAGTGAGATGTCTGCGGCCCTCTACAGATGCTTAACACTCCACACCCCACACACAGGCATGTGTGTTAGCTCATTGTGCCGGTCACACTTTTAAACAGTTGGCTCCTCTGGTGCGTGGCGGCGTCTTTGTGTCCATTCTGGAGACTTCTGCCGCCCTGTCTCAAACCCCCTCCTCCTCCTCCCCCCAGTGTCCCTCCAGTGTCCTTTTGGTTTGGAGAAAACAGGACCTGCGCGCCTAATAATCTGCCTCCCAAAAGCCCAAGCACGACTCTGGCCTTTTCATCAGCGGCCATTGTTTCAGTCTGTTACCTCCGCTTGTGCTCCTTCACCACGGCAACACACGGCCCCCCTGCCTCCACTGCCCCATCTGTGGATAGGCCTGCCATGTGTCTCTCTGGAAGGGGGCACCACTGTATGTAGAAAGTACATGATTCTGCCCTTTGAGTCCACACATACTTAGCTCTGACCTCGGGGTCAAAGGGCACAATAGCCCAAGTGTTGGTGGCCGTAGGCACTCCTCATTGGCCCGTGATTGACGATGTGATCAATAGCCACTCCTGATTGGCTTGTATAAGGCTCTGCAGACCCATTGAATCGCAGCATGTCTGTTTTTTCAGCATGGCTTTTTAACGGTGGCAGACCTTGTTAGTGACACACAATTGTCCTCTTGGCTTTTCAGTTTGATGTAGCAGAAGGAATAAGTGTAATTTAGCTCAATGGGCACATGCCTTCTCTGAATTACAATAGTGTTAATGGGGATGTCCGAACACAGCATTCAATTGAAGCAAGGCTACAGTTGAAACACTTACTAATCACCATGAAGCACTTTTTTCAGCAGTTTTTGTTTTGTTATGAGAAAGGAAAACTACTTCACCACATACTGGTTTTACAGTACCAGGTGCCACCAAGAGGCTCTGTTACAGCAAAGAGTATTTCAGCAAAAGCATGACAATAGTTGTAAAAATTTGTTTTTACTGATACTTGATTTAGAACTAATAAGGATATCATATAACATATAACATTTTAGTGTTACAATTATTGTGAGAACATCACAATTTTAAGTCTGTTCACAATTGTTGGCACTCCAACCTAGAAAAATGTCAATGCTTTGCTTTCTTTATGAAAAACAAAGTAATGCTACTGTCACATGAACAGTCTGATAAAAAAGTACTATATTTTGTTTTGTCTTGTTTTAAATATAGATTTTACTGAAATGACCAGTATGTTGCATTTAGTTCGACTTTTTTTTTCATAAATTGAGCTGAAATGACTTTTTATGACTTTATGCTGTGGCCTGAATAATTCTGATTGTCGATTAACTGAATAATCTTGACATCCCTACTGACAACCCAACTTTATCTTTGGCAATGGCAACCCAATATGACTCCTGAGTCCTGAATATTAGTCTGGACATAAGCCACTTTAAACGGGGACAAAGGTTGGTGATATGGTGACTTTGATCACTAGCCCCCCCCATGAAATGAACTATATTTCTCTCCTGTTGTTTAGACTGGGCTCCACATCTGCCTGGCCCCAAAGGCTCAGCTGGTGATTAGTGTCCACATTAAACTTTAATTCACTATAAGTGGATGTGAATACTGATGAGAGGATCTGCCCTCCATCACATTATGACCACCACATGTCCCAAACACAAGTGCAAGCTGTAAGTGTGTCCCATAATAACCTGCACAGATCTGAAACGACTAAGAGGCCATGACCTTTGAACCCTGCATTTATGGAATATGTTTTAAGAAGCAAAGTGGGGGAAAGTGAACATTCAAACCCTTGATTTGTTTGAATCTGATCTTGTCATCTTAGTGCCAGCTGACATTTAGCTGTCTGCGTGAACCCTTATATTTATAATGTTTACTCTGTGCAACATTGTGAACATTTTTGTTAGTAGTATTACTGTGAGGAATCTGGTGTAGTGACATTATATAGAAAGGTAAAACAATATTATATCATACTTTTTTTCCCTGTATTTCCTTTTACAGACATCAGTAGGTCTAATCACCCGACATAATAAAAATACATTTTTTTTGTGAGGAGGGGAAAGTAACTAATAACACTTACAGTACTGTCGCTTCAGTTAGGTAATTATTATCTTCCATCCATCCATCCATCTTCTGCCGCTTTATCCGGGGCCGGGTCGCGGGGGCAGCAGTCTGAGCAGGGACTCCCAGACTTCCTTCTCCCCAGACACTTCCTCTAACTCCTCCGGGGGGATCCCGAGGCGTTCCCAGGCCAGCCGAGAGACATAGTCTCTCCAGCGTGTCCTGGGTCTTCCCCGGGGCCTCTTCCCGGTGGGACATGCCTGAAACACCTCCCGAGGGAGGCGCCCAGGAGGCATCCGGAACAGATGCCCGAGCCACCTCAGCTGGCTCCTCTCGACGTGGAGGAGCAGCGGCTCTACTCCGAGCTCCCCCCGTGTGGCCGAGCTCCTCACCTTATCTCTAAGGGAGCGCCCAGCCACCCGGCGGAGGAAACTCATTTCGACCGCTTGTATCCGCGATCTTGTTCTTTCGGTCACTACCCAAAGCTCATGACCATAGGTGAGGGTAGGAACGTAGACCGACCGGTAAATAGAGAGCTTTGCCTTTCGGCTCAGCTCCCTCTTTACCACAACGGTCCGATGCAGCGACTGCATCACTGCAGCCGCTGCACCGATCCGCCTGTCGATCTCACGCTCCATCCTTCCCTCACTCGTGAACAAGACCCCGAGATACTTGAACTCCTCCACTTGGGGCAAGGACACCCCACCCACCTGGAGAGGGCAAGCCACCTTTTTCCGGTCGAGAACCATGGCCTCGGATTTGGAGGTGCTGATTCTCATCCCAGCCGCTTCACACTCGGCTGCAAACCGTCCCAGTGCATGTTGCAGGTCCGGGTTTGATGGAGCCATCAGGACAACATCGTCTGCAAACAGCAGAGATGAGATCCTGTGGTCCCCAAACCGGACCCCCTCCGACCCCTGACTGCGCCTAGAAATTCTGTCCATAAAAATTATGAACAGAACCGGTGACACAGGGCAGCCCTGGCGGAGTCCAACATGCACTGGGAACAGGTCTGACTTACTGCCGGCAATGCGAACACAGCTCCTGCTCCGGTCATACAGGGACCGGACAGCCCTGAGCAAAGGGCCCCGGACCCCGTACTCCCGGAGCACCCCCCAAAGGACACCCCGAGGGACACGGTCAAAAGCCTTCTCCAGATCCACAAAGCACATGTGGACTGGTTGGGCAAACTCCCATGAACCCTCGAGCACCCGATGGAGGGTATAGAGCTGGTCCAGTGTTCCACGACCGGGACGAAAACCACTCTGCTCCTCCTGAATCCGAGGTTCGACTATCGGTCGGATTCTCCTCTCCAGTACCTTGGAATAGACCTTACCCGGGAGGCTGAGGAGTGTGATCCCTCTGTAGTTGGAACACACCCTCCGGTCCCCCTTCTTGAACAGAGGGACCACCACCCCGGTCTGCCAGTCCAGAGGCACGGTCCCCGAACGCCACGCGATGTTGCAGAGACGTGTCAACCAAGACAGTCCTACAACATCCAGATACTTTAGGTACTCAGGGCGGATCTCATCCACCCCCGGAGCCCTGCCACCGAGGAGTTTGCGGACAACCTCAGTGACTTCAGCTTGGGTGATGGATGAGCCAGCCTCCGAGTCCCCGGTCTCTACTTCCTCTTCAGAAGACGTGACTGAGGGATTAAGGAGATCCTCAAAGTATTCCTTCCACCGTCCGACGACATCCCCAGTCGAGGTCAGCAGGCCTCCACCCGCACCGTAAACGGTGTTTGTGAGACACTGCTTCCCCTTCCTGAAGCGCCGGACGGTTTGCCAGAATTTCTTTGGTGCCGACCGATAGTCCTCCTCCATGGCCTCCCCGAACTCCTCCCAGGCCCGGGTTTTTGCCTCTGCGACAGCACGAGCCGCGGCTCGCTTGGCCTGCCGATACCCGTCGATGACCTCCGGAGACCCACAAGCCAGAGTGGCCTGATAGGCCTCCTTCTTTAGTCTGACGGCATCCCTTACTTCCGGTGTCCACCACCGGGTTCGGGGGTTGCCGCCACGACAGGCACCGGAGACCTTGCGACCACAGCTCCGAGCAGCCGCATCAACAATGGAGGCGGAGAACATGGTCCACTCGGACTCAATGTCCCCAGCCTCCCCCGGGACATGGGAGAAGCTCTCCCGGAGGTGCGAGTTGAATACCCTACTGACAGAGGGCTCCACTAGACGTTCCCAACAGACCCTCACAATGCGCTTGGGTCTGCCAAGTCTGTCCGGCTTCCTCCTCCGCCAGCGGATCCAACTCACCACCAGGTGGTGATCGGTTGACAACTCTGCCCCTCTCTTCACCCGAGTGTCCAAGACACGCGGCCGGAGGTCTGATGACACAACAACTAAGTCGATCATTGACCTCCGGCCTAGGGTGTCCTGGTGCCACGTGCACTGATGGACACCCTTGTGCTTGAACATGGTGTTCGTTATGGACAATCCGTGGCTAGCACAGAAGTCCAATAACTGAACACCGCTCGGGTTCAGATCGGGGAAGCCGTTCTTCCCGATCACCCCTCTCCAGGTGTCACTGTCATTGCCCACGTGGGCGTTGAAGTCCCCCAGTAGAACAACGGAGTCCCCGGTCGGTGCACTGTCCAGTACCCCTCCCAAGGACTCCAAGAAGGCCGGGTACTCTGCACTGCTGTTCGGCCCGTAGGCCGCCACAACAGTGAGAGACCTGTCCCCCACCCGAAGGCGGAGGGACGCGACCCTCTCGTTCACCGGGGTAAACTCCAACACGTGGCGGCTGAGCTGAGGGGCTATCAGCAAGCCCACACCAGCCCGCCGCCTCTCCCCGCGGGCAACACCAGAGAAGTGGAGCGTCCAGCCCCTCTCGAGGAGATGGGTTCCAGAGCCCAAACTGTGCGTGGAGGTGAGGCCGACTATATCTAGTCGGTATCGCTCAACCTCCCGCACAAGCTCAGGCTCTTTCCCCCCCAGCGAGGTGACATTCCATGTCCCCAGAGTTAGTCTCTGTGTCCGGAGATCTGGTCGCCGAGGCCCCTGCCGTCGACTGCCGCCCAGATCTCTCTGCACCGGCCCCCTATGGATCCTCCTGCGGGTGGTGGGCCCACGGGAGGGCGGCCCCACGTCGCTCTTTCGGGCTGTGCCCGGCCGGGCCCCGTGGGGTAAGACCCGGCCACCAGGCGCTCGCCATGGAGCACCCATCCCAGGCCTGGCTCCAGGATGGGGCCCCGGTGACGCCGATCCGGGCGACGTGAACTGCCTTGATTGTGTCGTCGTCATAAGAGGCTTCTGAACCGATCTTTGTCTGACCCGTCACCTAGGACCTGTTTGCCTTGGGAGACCCTACCAGGGGCATGAAGCCCCCGACAACATAGCTCCCGGGATCATTCGGGCACTCAAACCCCTCCACCACGTTAAGGTGTCGGCTCAAGGAGGAGTGTCGGCTCAAGGAGGCAATGCAATTGAGTATAATTCTTGTCAGATACAGGTAATTGTAATTAGCTAAAATCATATAAGTCTTGTTCTAATTCCATAACCTCTGTCTGTGCTGATAAACACACAACTGCACCGATCACCTGACTTACCAGTGCTAAAAGAATATGCTGATTGTGGTTTAAAATAACTTAATTCAGCTTTATTTAGTACCATTATTCTTTAAAAAATCATCTAAAACTATACAAAAGTTGTGGAATAGCTACGTACTTAATACTTAAAATACAAATGACTTAAATACAAATGTGGCAGCAAAACTTGTAGTTAATGTATGTGCTGTACATTTACTTACATGTAGTACTCTTTCTACCACTGTATAAAACATTGTATTTTTGTTTTTTAAAACTGTTAACAATTACATCAACATCTCATAATTAGGTAAATACACAAGTTAAGTAAATATATTGACTTGACTGATCATGAAGAAGGTCAGATTTCATAAAGTGCCCCAGAATAAAGGCCAATGAAAAGCCCTGTATTTTTCATTTAGTTGTATTTTTTACAAGATGCCCAGGGTATTGTATTCCAAAATGTCTGGTATAGGCATTATACGCTAGAGCGTGATGCAGAATATGATGCAGGACTGTTGTTTGTAAGAAGTTGCTTTCTGCTGTCAGAACAAGTAATCAAATTAGGTGCTTTAAAATTATTTTAAAACCCCCATTCTGGCGGGCCTGTATAAACCCGGATGACATTTTTTACATTAAGTCCATTTTGTCCTGGGAAGGTAAAAAAGGAAATCAATAACCCACTTATTTTCAGTCAAATCAATTATTCTGAGAGGAATCTGGGTCAGTTTGTTCAAATCCAAATCTATGAATGAATGAACAATGAATAGGCCTTACATAGACATTCTGCCTAAACTTAGTTACTTTATTACACGTCTCTAAATCTTTATGTGTGCGTCTGTGCGTCTGTGTGTGTGTGTGTGTGTGTGTGTGTGCGTGCGTGTCTGTGTGTCTGTGTGTGTCTGTGTGTGTGTGTGTGTGTGTGTGCGTGTGTGTGTGCGTGTGTGTGTGTGTGTGTGTGTGTGTGTGTGCGTGCGTGCGTCTGCGTGCGCGTGCGTGTGCGTGCGTGTGCGTCTGTGTGCGTGTGTGTGTGTCAGACTTTAGAACCTTGAACTACAGAGTCTCCGTGCCATGACGTTAGGCCATATGTTCCACCGCCCCTGCGTTGCTTTAAGTGCCAGCGCTTTGGGCATATTGCAGCGGTCTGTAGAGGGAGGCAAAGATGTGGTAAATGTGCAGGAGATCACGAGTATGGGAAGTGTGACGTGGGAGCAAAACTTAAGTGCTGTAACTGTGGGGAAGAACATAGCTCTGCCTATGGGGGATGCAGGTTTAGCAAAAGAGCTGCTGAGGTGCATAAAATAAAGGTCTCTCAAGGTATATCCTATGCAGATGCAGTCAAGAAAGTTTCAAGTAACGAGTTTAGAGTAAATACAGAGAGGAGCCAGCGCTGCTCCCAGCCAGGGCGAAATGAGAAAGGCCAGCGTGGCTCCCAAGAAGTGTGAAGGTTTCAGGAGTGGAGGTCCCAAGTGTGCAGGTTCCAGAATTAATGAGAATACCCTGGTTGTGGATAGAGAGGATGTTGTACTCTTTATGGTGGATGTTGTAAACTGTGCTGCTCAGACTCAAAGCAGAACTGAAAGGATCAGGATCATTGCTAAAGCTGCAGGGAGATTCCTTGGAACAAAGGAGCTTGATTGGGCAGATATAGAAAACAGGCTAAAGGCGCTAAATGGGAGTCGGAGTGATGGGGTCTGCTTTTGGGGAGTCAGAGTGATCAGAGTGACGAGATGGGGGTGGGGGTGGTCTCCTGTCCTCGTCCAGTCTCGTAGACGCACGGCTACCAAGCGGCGACGTCAGTGGACATATTAAAGCCTATAGAATGAAGCCTAAAGAATAAAGCTGTACGGTGGAAGCACCGAACGTCAAAGAAGGAGAGGAAGATGAAGAAGGGTCTCCCTGGAATAAAGCCGGTTGTTGTTGTTGTTGTTGTTGTTTTATGGCGGTTGGCATCCGAGTGTTGCCAACCGCCATAAAACACAAAGTCACAAAGACATATCATGACCTCATGGGCTTTGTAACACCAAAGCAATGGAAGGAGTACTTTTACGGACTGCGACAGTCTGAGGACTGCGAAGAGTCTGGGGAGTGAGGTCTGGCGGTGGTGCAACAGCTGGATGCCAGCCGCCATGGGGCAACAACAACAACAACAGCAACAACAGAACACCAAAGCAATGGAAGGAGTACTTTTACGGACTGCGACAGTCTGAGGACTGCGAAGAGTCTGGGGAGTGAGGTCTGGCGGTGGTGCAACAGCTGGATGCCAGCCGCCATGGGGCAACAACAACAACAACAGCAACAACAGAACACCAAAGCAATGGAAGGAGTACTTTTACGGACTACGACAGAGTCTGAGGACTACGACAAAGTCTGAGGAATAAAGTCTGGCGGTAATGCAACACTTGGATGCCAACCGCCATAAAACAACAACAACAACAACAACAACAACAACAGTCTGAATTGGGACACATTTTATTCAGGCGTTCAGGGAAAATCAGATGTCCTTTTTAATAGTGGACTGTTTCATTGCTTTTGAACTGCTGTTCCTTTTAAATCTGTTATGTATATGTTTTAAATGTTGTAGTAACCCAGGAAGATTAGTCTCCCACAGTATTAGATATTGGTGCTTGATTTTCACTGACTAACTCTGTTCCTACTCTGACTAATTAGGTGTTGACAGCATGTGTGTCATGTGTGTAAGTGTGAAAGTGTACTCGCCTCCATCCGGGTTTAGAACAACATGTGTTTGCCGTATGTCTGTGTGTTCCCCTTGGTTACATCACTGTGTTGCTTTATGGTACCTTTGTTATTGATATATCATTCTTTGTTCCACTTTTCCTCCTGTGTCAGGGAGGACCAGGGCCTCTAAGTTTTAGCCCAACGGCCTCCCCTGCTGAGGCCCACATTAAATATCAATACATTTTTACTAGGGCTCATAAATAGTGATGGGGACAGGCCCTGGTCAAAGGGACAGGCCAGTGGCTCACTACTCTGGGCTGTTTGGGTCAGAGACAAGAGGAAATGGGGTTTAGTGTGGATAAAAGAATACAAACAGCCCACTGCAGGGAATCTCAGACGCACCTGTTGCAGCCTCTGATCTTAAAAGTGCAGCCTTGCCCCGTCACTGACCATCATTTTAGCTGTCAACTAGTCAGCAATCATTTTTTGTTTAGGCGACTTGGGAAATATGGTGGCAGAAGGCTTCTAGATAGAGAATATTACTTACAAAATATAATATTGATACAAATTTGAAATAGATTATTCTTTTTTGACATTTTAATTTAATAATGCCTCAGTCTTTGTTATAAAACATCTTTACATAATATGTAAAGATGTTTTATAACAAAGACTGAGGCATTATTAAATTAAAGTTTAAATTATGAGTTTTAGAGTCTGTATCGTTCACTTAACTATTACGATAATCAAAAGAAAAGCATTTCTAAATTAATTAATTCATATTAATCGTTGCAGCACTGTCACCGCAACTTGAAAATGTAAAAAGCATAAAATATTTGGCATTCAGGATGGAAATAATGAAACACAAATGGTCATATAGCCTAAGAACAGTAAATTTGTGTATAGTTTTGGCTTGTAATTTAATCCAATGCTTTTTAGTTTTTTATATATACTACTTCTACTACAGCTGTGAGCACACAAGTATACTACTAGACTATACACAACTACATTTACTAGACTGGCATTCCTCTCATAACTTTTGCTTAGACTTTAGACTGTAGACTTCATTGTCCCGAAGGGGAAATTCTTTTTCACAAACACAAATCTTGTTTTTTGTGTTTGGTACTTGTGCTTGTACCACTAGTGTCGTTGACTGAACTATTGCTTTTAACATGATACAAAATAAAAACAAGAACAGGACAAGAAAAGCTCAAAGATTTAAAAAAAAAAAAGAGAGAGAGTAGTCCTTGGAAAGTCTGGCATATGAATCTGTCTTAGTGCCCGGCAAATGTGTCCAATTTCAAATACACTGCAAAAGTGAGTCTTTCCATTTGATTAAAGTCCAAAGTGATTTCAGTCCAGTCCTTGAAAGTCAGCACATCCCTGTTATCCATCTTGTGGTGAATACGTTTTTTGTCCAAATATTACATTCCTCATCCTCAGGTATCTATACCATTTGTATTGTTAGAGTTTTACATCCGAGATACAATGTTTAAAGTCATGAAGTGTTCTCAATTAACAAACAAAAAACTGCGGATTGTATTATCTGTTAATTTGATGGGTATATATACATTTCTGCTTGTACAATTTTAATCTAGTGAATGAAGTCATCTATTATTCACAGTGTTTCATCTTACAAAGACTTTGTGTGTTGTGTGTGGGCAAACTGTGTCGGTTTAAAAGCCCTTAACAAAAGAGCCATCAAAAGCACAACTGCAGTGACTCCAGCGTGGCAGTACATTTGCGGGACAGTGGGCAGGAAGGGGTGGAGGACGGTGTGTGTCTGGACCCCACTTTAAAAGATTAACACTGCGCCCACAAAAGCACATACAGGGGAGCGTGTGGGCCGCTGCCTGGTTAACCATTGGTCCACTCCTCATTGTCTAGTTAGGCCCACGGCTTTGCCCCGCAGACGCAGATCTTGGCAGTTGGAGTGAGCCCAGAAACAATAACCTTCGGCGGGACAGGGGCAGAGATGGAGATGTATGAGTCCAGGGAGAGTTCGGGGGGTGGTTTGGGGGCGTCCAGAGTGTATAGCGGGACAGATTGGACACCGCACGACCCCCTCCCTTCTGGATATCGCTCCTTGTGTGTGATTTGACAGTGATAAACGGTACTTGCGGGCATCCAGATCAACAAACAGACACTGCCTCGTTTCCCCAATGCGGCTGTGGGCAGGCGGAAAGGAGGTGCCGTCCCATTAGAGCCTGGATTCAATGCTGCTAAAGGAAGGTGGGGGGGGTCAATGCTGCAGAGGAAACTCATCCCATCTCAAGGACCCCCAACCAAGAGGCTACAGCCCTGTTTTGTTTTCTTAAAAAGTGTCATAAAAACTACTCGCTTCCATAAAATTAGCATCTCCAAGCTGATTAGATTTCCTCTCCCCTCTGTGTGCATTTTGACCCCATCCCAACCATTCACTTTCAGCCCTTTCACAGTTTTATTGGACTTTTCAGAAAAAGGAAACTCATGTAGGACTGCACCCTTTTGCCCTCTGCGTCTCCTCCTCCATTTGACTTAACCAGGTCCAAGCCCTTTTAGAACAATCGCCTTCTGTTCCCGCAGCAAAGCCATGAGAATACTCTGCATGTTGTTATGTTAAAGTCTATAGAAAAGTTTGGATTGGTTGTGCGCTGGGTTATTTATGGTGCGTGGCGTGGCACATGCCTTTTACAGCGCGGCAAGGCTAGCCTCGGATTAAAGAGTAACCGCAGGGTCAAAACTAAGTGAGACAAATATTAGATAATACTTCCATACATCTTGCAGAATCTTGTTTATTAATGTAACAGCGGCAGACAGAGAAATAATCCCATTAACTTTGAATGGCAAGTCTATTACAGAGTTGCATAACGTGGCGCCCTGCTCAGATAATCACCCATGCACCGAGATAAGGGGATTTGTGATGCTCCAAATCTGAATGAGACAGTAATGTGCATAAGCTGCCCGGAAAAGTTGGTCCTATGGGGTTTTCACTAATCCAAAGTAGCATCTTGATAGAATACATTGGAAAAACTACACATTATGAAAATATGTTTCTATGAGTCCTATTTTCTACATGAACTGGACGACACCTGCAAGAGTAGGGTTATGAAATGTCTGTAATTTTCCAACTTGGTAAATGTCTATGGTGATTTTAAGCAAATGAACAGAAATATGAAATTAAGTCAAAATTAAGGTACAATTTATTGTCCCCGTAGGGAAATTTGTCCTCTGCTTTTGAGCCATCCTTCAACGCTGCTGGGGACACTTGTCAGGAGCAGTGGGACCCATCTCCATAGCTTGAGCTCGGCTTCGTCCAGACGACCGTAGCTGTTTTTTTTTTTTTGTCTGTGGTGCATGTTTTGGGTTGATGGAGTAAACCGGAGGAAACCCACCCAGACACGGGTGAAACAAGCAAAACTCTCCCAAATTAATGGGAGTAAGCAGGGTATTAACAAGGCTGTTTCTTTACATTCAGTGATATTCTGAAGCATAACATAATCAGAACCAAGAACCAAGTTGAGCAGTGACTCTAAAGATGAGGAGAGTTAGTACTGAAGTCACCTGACAAGATTCAGACACACTGTAAAACTACCAGGATCAAAACACTTGAAAAGTAACGTTTTGTACTGTAATGGGATGTCATTGGTGGAAAAAGTCATTTTGATTGGTTGAATTAGGCTACCAAATATACATGTTTGTAAGATTTATTTTTTCTTTTAAAGTTCACCAAAAAAATGAAATAAAAAAATGAGTATGTTTTATATCAGGGGTGATTAAATACTACATAAAATATCAGTTTTCTGTCAAATATAGGCGATTGAATCTATTATTTAATTAATTTCATGTCATCTTTATTAAGGATACAAGTGCAGACAAATGTTACAGACCAAAAAAAAAAAATAGAAACTAAAATCTTTCTAGGGGCCAGATTAAAACATGCCGAGGGCCACATCATGCCCCTGGGGCCACAAATGCCCACGTCTGGCCTAAGGGCAAAAAAAAAAAAAAAAAATATATATATATATATATATTTAAAAAAATATATTATTTGGCATGTTTGGGGGGCCGGATTATAAAGACAAACGGGCAGTAGTTTGCCCAGGTTTGTTTTATATTCTTACACAGTTGTCATTGAATCTATAGTTTTATCTTCTGATGTGATTGGGACCGTGGCGTTGCACTCATTTTTGTCTTTCACTTGAGTTAACCTCGCTATAGCTAACTTTAGGGGTCATGATCTGACAACCAAGGGGCCTGAGTGTGTACGTGTGCACAAAATCACACAGCCACAGATGCCATGTATTATTATTCATTCTTATCAATGGGATCAGCACTTTATATTGGTTATATTTTCAACAAGTATATGAGGATTTCGGGTACTACTTGGTTGATTTGCTTTCTAAAAAATATTAATGATTTAGTTTTTTTTAGATTTTTAAGGGACTGAACAAATTTGGACTCTGGTGGTTAAATTGGAATGATGGTCTGCCTTTGTCTTATACTTTGAAACGGGACCAACAAAAGCTCAGTCTTAATAATCTTTAACTACCTAAGTGATCTCACAGCCTGAGTGAGTCCTAAATGTCATGTTCCCGAGCGCTCCCTCAGCCCTGCACTGGGAGGGACACAGGAGGTTGTTAGGGAGGAGAGATCATTCATATTCGCATATCATGGGGAAAGTCAGGGTTAAGGAGTGGGAACGTAGCCCGGTATTGTGATGCTAAGGGCCGCGGGAGGGTGAACTAGGGTTCTGTTGGGCCCCCGACCTGGGACATGGCCTTTGATGAGACAGCCTGCGGGACATGGAGCTCCAAGGGGGACCACAACTCTGCCACACAGTCAGCGGGAGCACAGGACATCAGGGACATCACAGGACAGGAGGGGACAGGGCCTTTGTGGCTAAAGAAAATGTACGTGTCTCTGGGAGGGACCACTGAAAGGTCACATACAGGGAGCGCAGCAAAACAAACAGGCAATGAAGTGAAGGCATTTCTGAGCTTGGATGAGGAACAGGCTCAGTTTAGAAAAATGGCAGCATGCACAGTAAAAATGTATCCCTTAAGACACACAGAACTTCAATTGATTTGAAGAAGTCAAGGGGAAATAGTGGAGGGAATCAATACTGTGAATAGTGACCAAGTACAACCAACACAAAAGTACACTTAAAATGCTATCCTGCTGCACACCACTGTCTGGATGAAATGTTGAAAAAGTTTAAAACATAATTATTTCCCACTTATTGTTATTACTTAAGTAGGAGTATTTTAAAATTCATTACCTCTCACCAATGGTCGAAAGGCATCCTATTTTGAAACACTTTCCAAGCAGCTCAGCAGGTCTCTGCAATTATCTGTTCACTGCTTCCTGCCTTTTACGAGTCGTGATTAATTAAATGTATAATGAATTAGCTTGTAAGAGGGCCAAGGACTTTAGTATGAATTAATGCCTTAGTAATACCTTAGTTTAAGGATGACTTAATTGATTTGCAATTTAGTCATTATTGCAGAGCACTTTTGAACTGTTGTCAAGAGTTGGGGCGACAGGACCAAACCGTTTCCTTTGCCAGATCCCTCCCACTACACACCATTATATCCAAAATCTTTACAGGATCTTCACACCAAATAATCAAGAGATGAGGGAATGTGTTTGCAAAAATGGGGGAATCAAATTAGCCTCTCATTTCAGTTATCACCATTACAACTATAAATCATTTCATTGTCATTATTATCGTTTTCTCTTAAGTCTTTTAATATTCAAATAAAAAGCATGTGCATATAAGATACTTGTGTGGTGTAGACGTGACTTCAACCTGTTCAATATCATAGATGGGGCGCCAGAGAGTTTAATGCTCCAGGTCGCCCTCTAGCGGTTAAATATAACATTCCCACTCAGCTGTAGGTCAAAAATGCATTTAAATATCATCCTACCCCTTTTCATCTGTTATTCATAGAAGACATACTTTGTACCCTGTAGATTTCTGATAAAACCACACATATCTTATCATATCTTAATCACATGACTTCGACCAAAGGCTTAATTCCTATGTGAATATTACACCATGTTATTTTTACTCTTCTCATGCAGAATGCAGAGGAGACGGCTGATGAGGCATGTTTGATTGTCAAATGAAGAAGGAGGAAGACTGTTGCATAAGATAGCTGTGACTGAAGCGGTCTTTGCCTTTTGAAGATAAACCTACTGGGATTCCAACCCGCCTGGAATCACCCAACCAACACGTAGTAAGAATGATGTCAGAAATCATGTTAAAATGCAATTCTTACATTATAGCTCAAATAACCAACCTTTATTTATCCATTTGAAAATATGAATTTGTCTTGTGCTGTTGAGGTGGATTTATATTTCAGATGCACGTGAGTCCTACATCATTCATAATCTGAATGATGTAGGACTCTAATGCAAGAGGGGAGCTGGAGGCTAACCCTGCTCCAGTGGAGACCTGAGACACGTGGGAAATACAAATCAGCAAACGATATAAAACAAGAGGCCACAGGACAGAGAAGAGTATGGGATATAAGAAGCAATAGCGCTGTATCCATAGAGATGAATGTTATTATATCATGATATTAGGATGAGAATATAGGTTGCCTGCTGTATATTTTAGTTGCCTTCTGGACAGAGTGGCCAAAATTTGTATTTAAATACGAGTAATATATTTCAAAATAATATTACTCAAGTAGAACTACAAAGTAGTCCAAGAATGACTCGAGTAAAAAAAGTATTTAGGGAAGCTATTAAACAAGTAAGAGTAACTTTAAGAGTAATTGTCTTGGTGCAACATATAGATTTGTATTCATATATTTTCATACATTTTATATATTAAGTTTATGTCATTAGAAAGACAAAATATTAAATTCTAAAATTTGGTATTTTCACAGGATCTACACAAAATGAGAAAATATTTATTCATATCAGAGGGAGCAGTGAAAGAAGATAAGATGATTTCTAACATGAAGCTTTTGTCACAAAATGTTCTTATTATAAGAGTATTACAGTATTACTCAAATAGGAGTAAAAGTATAGTGTCAGAAAGTTACTCAAGTAAAATTTACTTGAGTAACTTTCTGACACTATACTCAGATACTTAATGTATCTCAGTACAACCCACTTCTGCTTCTGGACAACAGGGGTGGGTGATATGAACAAAAATGATAATCTCATTATCTTTTTGCATCATTCCAATAATTGTAACTGGACATACAATAATATGGCATCTGTCAGAACTGAGTTAAACACCGGGGCTCTCATCTCGTTAATAAAGTGTGCATTTGAGTGTATCAAGTCAACTTAAGTACAGAGGAATCTAGGAGGCAGTCTAAAGAAATTTACCAATACAAAAGTTAAAGTACTGTGCTTAAGTATATATATATATATATATATATATATATATATATATATATATATATATATATATATATATATATATATATATATATATATATATATATATATATATATATATATATCTACTCCATTACATTTTTCAACTGGGCAGAAAAGTAAAAAATGATTTCTGTATGGGGTTATTTTTAGGTCGTAAAGGTTTTGTGTCAAAGTCCCGGCTTTGAGCTAAAAAAATATATATACACAAAATACACTATAAACACTAAGAAATTAATTTAAATTGCTACCCTTGACCAAAAATGTGCAAATGTTTTAATCAAAATGACTACAGTTAACAGTTCTCAAAACCGGTGTGAAATACTTTTACTCTTACAGTACATTTTAAAACCATTTCATGGCTTCATTTAGTAGATTTGTTATGTACTGTTTTTTGCTCCTGCATCAGTACTAAATGTAGTACTTCATCACCACTGAATGTTACCACAAACATGCTACTAAAACCTGAGCTTAACAAAGTTCACATCAAACTTTGACAAGTTTGCTCCAAAAGGACATTGGCTCATTCCTTCCTGCATGTTTTAATTCTCCCTACAATCATTTGCTCCCAAAAACAATCACCATGTCACATTATGGACAAGATCTATTGCACATCAGAACGAGAATGGCCCATTCCTCACGGTGCAGGCAGTGGATTATTACAGAGGCCCTCTCGCAGTGGCAGATAAATTGTGATATTATTACCTTTCATTTCTCTGTAAATCCAGTGTTATAAAAGTGCTCTGCGTTTGATAAGGAGATGAAACGTCCCGGGGCACAGGAAGACACCTCCCTGTCCTCGTCCCAAAGAGGGATGCGGCGTAATTGAATTGTGATGGCAGTTTATCCTGTGCATAAAAAGATGAGGAGAGAGGAAGAGCTGGAGGGTTTGGAGCAGCCTTCCTTTGTGACGATTTTGAATGAGTTCAAGATTGCATTTGAATAAGATCAGAGAATATTAATTGAACAGAAAAAGTCTACAGTCGCAAGATGGATGATTGTAGTGTTTGATGAGGGAAAGATCGGCCATTCAGTGCAAAGGGAATAAAGCGGTGATCCTTATTGTAATCATGAGTTGTCTGCTCTAAATATTGCTCAGACTTTGATCCAAGTTTTAACCTTTTAAAACGTTGACTTGAGAATGACACTGAATTGTAAAAACATTTGTGGCCGGTTGGTGCCCGAGCTGATCGCAATGGACCTTTAGTCCCTTATAATCGAGTAGACATTAGTTAGTGACGGTTGCAGGTCCCTGTTTTCATTTTGAAACCTGGCATTTAACATTTTGAGGGAGATTTAACAAATTAAGGAGAGAGACTTTGTGACATTTGCATAACATTAAGACAAATTAAATCTCCCTTTTGGCCTTTTAACTTACCTTTAACAAAGGTAGAAAAGGCAAAATATCACTGGTGTCTTTAAATCCTCAATGTTATTTAAAACAAAGTGAACTGTAAGCTAATGGTTTAACTGTCTGACTGTGTGGAATATGAACCGTTTTTAATGTTATCATGTGAATCTAATCATTTATCAGTAACAATCAGGCACGATAAAATAACATTTCTCTTTTCCAAACAAAATGGAGTGAATGGATAATAATTTGAAATGTATTACCATCTGTGCGCAATTTGTTGGCAAGGCAGATGTTTCAAATGAGATATTGAGCTTGCATTCACCCCTAAAAATATATAGAAATAAATCGAGGAAGAATAGATATCGTTGAGCAAGTTCCAGTCATTGCGAAAATATTTTAAAAACGACTTTCTATTTTGTATCAGACATCAGTGTGACCTGAGCTTGTTCTTGGTCCAACTCCAGCTCTGACAGTAAAGGTCCGGTTCTGATTAATGTAATATTCATCTGTACAGTAACATCTCCTGCCTCGATCTCCCTCTCCGAGTTCACCCTGGCCCACACCACTACACCAATGTCACTGCGACTTTGAACAAGTATATTCCCACTCAAGCACCATCCATTTTACTGCCCTGTATGCCCCAGCTATTATTATGAGCGCTTTTAGCCAGCTCAGGGAGACGAAGAAACCTGCGGAAAGTGCAAAGTCATTAAATGCAACTTTAACTGTTTCAATTAATGACTTTAAGGTGGAGGTGCGACTCTTTGAAATGATTGCCTCACAAGTTTTGTTTGTATTTTTGCTGCAGGTCAACAGGGGGCGCTGTGGATCTCCAATCAGCAGGGGCTTGGAGTTGCCATGGCTTTGAAACCAGGCTTCCGTGAGATACTGTATTATTTATGTATAATTCTGCATGGAATGACACAAACGAATGAGAAACAGAAGTAAGTGGTGCATAATATGTGGGTGTATTATGCTGATAAAACAAAATACATATGTAAAAGTATCAGGGTTACACAGTATATGGCAAAAGTATTGAAATCACTTAATTGGCTGATGCAATAATTGATGTGGCTACAAATGAAATAGATCAACACCAATCATGAAGAACCTGTTTTATTATGAAAATGTGTGTTTTTAATGAAAAAGGCAGATTTTATTTATTTCTAATTAGCCTTGTTTTATTCTTAGTTTTGTCTGACCTATTAAAATATTGCAATAATATCACAATATTTTCCAATATCATGCAGCCCCCAAAAGAATATAAGATAAGTTAAGATAAGCCTTTATTTGTCCCACAATGGGGAAATTTCAGTGTTGCAACACAAAGTAGGTACAGAAGTAAATAATAAAAAACAGATAACTTATAAAAAAAAACACTCTTATAGAAAAGCTCTTATAAAACTATGTCACATGTATGAATGTGAGGTATATTTTGGGATGAAAAAAGAAAGAAAATAACAAAATCTTGGACAATTTGTCTCCAAGCAGTAAGTGAAATGTAGTTATGTTTCTGTATAGTGCCTTTAAATAACAATGCCTTTAGAAATACTGCCGACAATGCGTAAACAAATGCTTTAATAGGTGCAATATAACACAACATTGCACCTCAAAGACAGTTTCCCCAAAACCTTACAGGACCTGGTCTAGTTTTAAGACCAGAGCTAATAATAATAATAATAGTGACCTACATCTTTCTTATTTATTCCAGTGATTGTGTAACCTGCATTATCGTTACTGCAATACCTTCAACAACTACCACTACCACTACATCTGCAACTACAACTACTACAACTACAACTACTTAATTTAACTTAACATATACATTGTGTTGGACAGTGCTGAATGCAGTAAGCGTCTTGTTTGATATGAATAAACCCTCTCTAAAGCCTAAAGGAAATGAACCTAACTCTCTCTTGAACCTCTCAGCACTTCAGCTGAATTATGATTACAATAATGAAAGGCTTAGCAATAAATCATCACCCAAACAATTGTAACAAAACTTATGTAAAAAGCTTTCATTGCATTTCCCACTGGCGTTGTCAAATCTAATAAACTTGAGTACATTATATAAAGTGTGGGGCCAAAGATTTCTAGCTAAGACTGTTGAACCTGTCGGAGCAATAGAAATACTTTATTTATCTGAATGTGAAGGCGAAGTGTGTGTGCTCAGGAGTAAGACGCTGCTGTTGTGTTGGTTCTGACAGCGTAAATGCAACTTTTGCTCTCTTTTTTTTCCTCACCAAGCTTGGTTGTACACTCTGTTGTTTTTACAAATGAAAAGTGTTGCATCAACCCACAAATAAGCAGCGTTCAGTGTTACTTTGGGAAAACAGGCATGCAAAGATTTGTATCATTTTTATTATTTGGACTGTAAGTGTTTGGGCACTTAACAATTGCTTAATGGAGTATTAGTCAAACTTTTTATTAGGTGACAAATTATTTTTTTGAATTTATAAACATTTATGGACACAACTGCAGAAAGTGAGTGAGTTAGCTGGAGTTTTTGGAGTGATTGATTGAAGTTTTTTCTGCTTTTTTGGATAGTTTTATGTTTAAAGAAAGAAAGTAAAGAAAATAGGAAAAATATTCGTTTTGAGAGCTCTTCCACGATGCCTCGCTCCCTTTTAGTTGACTTATCGATATAAAAGGCATGTCTTTCGTCGACAAATATTTTTTTTAATATTCTGTAGCTTCCAAAAATCACTTAACTTTGAGTTTGAGTTCATTCATTCATTGATTTATCGCTCTCTCTGGAAATACATTTTCAAAATTAGTGTTGTTTAAAAGGTGTAATTGCGACATAATCACATTTTCACCATGTAGTTATCCGCATATGTTAAGGTAATATGGCCAAAAAGTCGAGGTAAACGGAATATCAGGGCAGAACAGTGGCAAAAAGGTGATATGGTTTCTCCAAAGTGCCACTGATGGGAATGCAGTGAACCGTTTATGTTTAATCACTAATAGCCACAATTGTTACATGACAAGTCCATTT
This sequence comes from Eucyclogobius newberryi, assembly GCF_026437365.1. NCBI lineage: Eukaryota > Metazoa > Chordata > Actinopteri > Gobiiformes > Gobiidae > Eucyclogobius > Eucyclogobius newberryi. The sequence goes on from NW_027315846.1 coordinate 16,748,773, forward strand.
GGCTTATTTGATCGCTCACATTACAGTTTTTATGGTTGGACAGTTTTGAATAGAAAAGCTATTAATTCACATATTCACATGCACATTCACATATTTAGGACAACAGTGATTACATGAGGACAAAAATAGCCTCTTGGAAAAGCTAAGTGTGTCTTGAAAGCAGTTTGCCATTTCACCAGCATAGCTTTTAGGTGAGGCGCAGCAGCTGTAATGCTTTGTGTCAGCTTTAGTTAGGCTGACCATGTGGAGACGGCCGTGTAGCTACGCACAGAAACACGCTGCTTCGCTTCCATTTGCCTGTGTGTCATTCTGGTAATTCCCTCTGATTCTCCACAGCTTCTCGTGGAACCCTCAACCCTAAATCACAGCGATGGACTACCCAATATTACAATCCTGCAATCTTTTCAATGACTTTCCGGTCCATAACCAGGCTGAGGTAGCGCTTTTAGTCCCGTGCACATATCAGAGCTTCTGCCGGGCCCTTGGGTGCTAACCACAGTGTGATCTGAACATGGTGGCATCAGAAAAGCTCGGAAGATTGCGGGTAATTGTACCAAAGTGCTCCTGAAACACATTTATCATGCAGTGAGATGGAGGCCAGAGCACATTGATGCAGACATGTGGTGCATGTGGCTGACAGACGCCTCGGGGGAGTCGGCGCGCAGGAGCTGTCTGATCTGATGTGTAGAGTTCACGTTGGGAGGATAAGAGACGATTGTGTTAAAATAGGATCGCTATCGATAGGAGAGCAGATCATTTGACCTTTATTTGAATCATGAATGAATGAGTTTATCTTAGTATGTTCATGTGGCAAAGAGAAACCACAACACAGAAAACATCTCCCATCAGTACATTTCCACATCCCTAGCAACGCACAGTTCAAGAACAGTAAGTGAATGTAAATGAAACACATATATAATAAAATCAAACCTAAATCCAACACAGACTGTACAGGTAGAGCAAAAATATACGGCAACAAAAGTATGATGCACAATAAGTGGCTCTGACTATGATTATTTACAGCGTATCTGTTGGTGACCTGGGACCAGTCAAAGTGCATTTTCACGCAAACTAGCAAACAGGTTTTTGTCAATAGTTTGTAGGTGTAGATTCGATTTTCAGGGGGTCTTCAAAGGTTTCTGAAAAATAGATCCAAACTAAACTGCTTGAAATATAATGAAGGGATGGTAAATTAATTGCTTCTGTAAGTATTTTAGAATTATTACTGTTTTATAACATCTTTATTAACCATGAAATAATATCTACAGGTTTGTCGGGTCAGAGAAGGATGTGTCGACAACATTTACACTGGCAAAAAAAAGTTTAGGAACCACTATATTAAAATGATGCAAAGGCAAGTTTATTTGTAGAGCACAATTCGTACACAAAGTAATTCAAAGTGCAAACATGGAAGTATAACCATTTTTCACTATTGTACACTATAGATAGAAGATCTTGTAAAAGCGCACACTGCATAATTTGAACCAGAACCACAGTGAGGGCTCTGAAGGTGCGATGTGGTGTATTTAATTCCAAAGTCAGTCTTTTATTATTTGTTTTGCATTTACATTTTAATGGTTTCGTGATGGACTCCGTTGCTTCACTGCATATTGAATGTAGAACACGCAAACAAACAATTATGCAGAGTATTTCAGATACTATACATTTATATTGGGTAAATTAAGAGTGCAACCTGCAGCTCTCTGATATGAGGCCCCTCTCTTCATTAACGATGTCTCACTCGTAAAGGTTAAGCAGGTTAATAGAGCTCGAGGGATGAGTCTTAAGCTTACTGGTTATGTGTCTCAGGAGAAGGCCATTTGTTGGGATGTGCATGGCGTATAAAACGTTCTGACTGCCGGCATGTTCGCTCCGAAGGTCAAGTGTGATCCAAAATTATGGGGTGGATTAGAAATGAAACTGACCCCTGCTTCAGGAGTGCAGTGCACACATAACAAGAACAGTCATGAATGGAATCGGAAGAATTTGACTAAACATTCAATAATGTTTAACAGATGTGCCAAAGAAATAAAGATGTTTGTGATTCTGTTTCATTGCAAGAGAGAGAGCCAGATAATGATCTGCTACAGGTCCGTAACAGAACAAATGTTCAACAATGTTAGATATTAAAGCTTCTAACAATAATGATGGTGTTGATCCCTGAACTGATTTTAATGCAGACTCCAGATCACTATTTTTTCGCCATAAGCCCAAAGTGAATATCAGTTTTGAGTTTAAAAAACATAGAGTAGGTGCATACCCAACTGTAACATTAGAAGACATTAGCGCTTGCAATTATTTGCATTATATCCAGAACAAATGAGGCGTGGGCGGAGGTGAAGCACCAGAGGAGAAATTACACATCAATAACACAAAGACAATGCAACACTAATTGAAAATATCATGTTTTCTACCAACAGTTTGTACTATTCTGCCTGTAAACAAGAGCCATTATAGGAATGTGAACACCCAAAGTAAATCCATCAGGGCCAATGATGACAGCACTTGGAGCTTTAGTGTCACAGACCGATGCCTGCTGGGGGAGGCGTGCTTATTGGGTCTCCACGGTGATGAGAGGAGAGTGGAGGTATCCATGGGAGACGGTGGGCGTGATGAAATCCTCAGGGACCAGTCAAACATAGAGAAAATTCCACCAAGAAAAGGACACGTTCTAACTAATGACCATGCACAGGGACTCGAGAGGAACAAATGCTTAGGAAATTTAACTTTTTTGTTTTCATTCTCAGTTCCTGGGTTGATTCACAGCTTCTACTTTACAGTTTTTTACGATTGAATAAACACAATTTCGATTGTTTTGTTTTGTTAAGCAAAACCCTACACACATTTAGCACAACCACAAACTCAATTAGCAAAACACCTTATCTCCTTTGCAAAATGAAACACTCTTGTAAAAACTCTACACTAATTGATCAAAACCATATTTTCTTACCATATGAAACACACATGCACGCTGCTGTGGAAAACCTTCAACACTTTCGGCTAATCCTGCTTCTAAGTGCATAGAGTCGTATGGGTGAAGTACACCGTGAATTTGCAAAACATGGCTCGGATTTGCACAACTGGAAACACAATCACACTGCTCACACTTTGTGCAAAACAATATACACACTTGTATGTGTGACTGTAGACACCACACAGGACACAAGACTAATGTCATTATTTTTTGTCCATATACTCAAGCCAACATGGCCAAATAAAAAAAGATTTCCCAGTTTTCATGAACATTACATTTTATCCAGTACAAAAAAGAACCCTCCCAAACTCCTCCCCCTCTTCCTCCTGCTTGAAGTCTTCCTCTTCCTCTACCTTTACCTCCACCTCGACCTCAACCTCTGGCACGGCCTCTGCCTCCTTCTTCTCCTTCTTCTCTTCCTCCTTCTCATCCTCACTCTTACTCTTCCTCTTCCTTCCATTTTGGTTCAGTTTGGTGAACTCACCTGCTGCATTTTTATAGTGCTTAAATCTGATTGGTGCGTCTACAATTAAGCGATCTTGTGTTTGGTCACCTGATGACAGTGTTCAATGAGCTGGCACATGGGTGTGGTCATTTGACAGTCAGTGCTTTAGAATTGCAAAGAAGTGACATTTTGATAAACTTCTGTGTCTAAATACATACAAGTGTGTTCAGAGTTGTAAATCACTGTGTGTATTGTTTTGCACAAAGTGTGAACTGACTTATTGTGTTTACAGTGGTGCAGATCTGAGGCCGAGTTTTGCTCCTTGAGTGTAAGGTTTTGATAATTGGGCTAAACTTTAGATTTTAGTGTTTATTCAATCGTAAAAAAACTGTAACTGCTTTTTATTTAACATTCTAAAGTCAACCATTATTTCTTAGAGAGAGAGAATTCTTTTACTCTAGCTGGATTAGTCGCTTTGAGTAATGACCCAGTTGCATAAGTTATCACTGCGCTTACTCTTGATTGGTTGCATCTAGATAACTTATTGTATTATATTGGCAGTATTTTATATGGGCTCACAGTGTTGAAAATTACAGAAGTCACTCAAGTAATTTACTATATGGGAATGCAAAGACACATGAACAAAGGAATCCCGTTCTGACAGCAGTTATTTGATATTTTCATTCATTGATATACAGTATGGTGACCAGAGAAGGCCCATCAATCATTCAGGTAAATTAAAGAGAACTTTAAATGGTTTTGCAGTCAATAATTGAGGAGTTTAGATCGAGGTAATTACATTTGCATATGGTGTAAAAAGATGAATGTTAAGTAGCTCACATACTGTACAAATCTTTTTCAGCTCTTAAGCCTGGACGCCACAACAGCAGTGTCTGTGTGCCATGTATTTCTCTACCTGCCTGTTGCGGCACTCGGGAGCACAAAGAGGTCAAAGGTTAGGGTTCATTAGTGTAGCCCTCCTGTGATCGCTACATTCTTCCATTACAATCCATCCTTTTCCTATATTTATTGATATGTCAGCTTCAGTTTCTACAAGCACCGCGACATAACAGTATTTGCATTACTTAAAGACAATTATGATTCAAATAGGTGGACGAATGTAAAGTGATGAAACACACATAGGGGAGTGGTCATAATGAAACCATAACCTTCACCGAAAATCAAACCAATTAAAGACTGTATTATGTTGAACAGCTGAGAATATTGTTTATGTTTTGTCAAAAGTGTCGGTCGGTCGGATGATGCTTTCCGTGCGCTGTATTACCCAGCAGCCTCGGGGCCACCTTTAGAGCTCTTCTTCTTCTTCTTCTGTGCACTACAACACATTACCAACTACTAAACAACAGCCTCCTCTTGGCCAGAATCAATACACTGCTCTCTTCACGCCACCTCTGGACTCCAAGTCAATTTCCCCAGACTTTGAGGATAGAGGAAGGAGGCAGGATAAGCACTCGCCTCTGCTGCTGAGCGGAGAGCTAAATCCTCTTTGTGGCTATTTATGTTTGCTTTCATCTTGGAGAATGTAGGAAAGACCAGAGAAAGAATTACTATTGGATGGGCAGATATAGATTGGTGTGCCTGTTCTGTAGGATTCTGTTTTCATACAGCTGCTGTAGTGGTCAATAGATTCCAAGTTTAGAAAAATACATGGAATGTGTGTTCTGTGTGTGTATAACACATTTGATCTACCATTTCCACAATATTCTTTATTTATTAAAATATGTGATGAATTTGTTCTAAAACAGACGACTGCTTTTAAACTGTATTGTATTTCACTTTTTATGCATAGCTAGCTGATCATTATCTAACTTGGGAGGGAAGCTGTGACTCAGCAATTTGTGACTTAGCAATTTGTAACTGTAACTGTTTTGTTTTTTTGTTTTTAAGTTTAACATTGTATGTTTTATTCCCCACTATTTTATTCAATAGAATCGAAGAGAATAATCTTTATTGTTCTCGAGAGGCACAAACTAGATACTGAAAACTCTACATTATTAAAAAATATATATAGATAATGTGCAAATAAAGTGCATACAGTTAATTCATATTTACATTCAAATAAGAATAATCATCCACTTTTGCATCAATTAATGACACAGAACTAAAACATTAAACATGTTCAGGTTCTTCCTCTGAGCTGTTAATGTACTGTTGTCCCTCTCTTTCCTCTGTGTGGCGTTTGGGGTCATGCCACTTCTTGAATAAACTTTGAATAAAACATTTATTCTTTCCTGACAGTTCTGTGGCAAGAGAGCCTTCAGTTAAATCCCTGTATGAGATCTTAACATTACAACGTCTGTAAATCTCTGTCAACTTATCCTTGCAAAAATGTATTAATTTCATAAAAATATCAACGTTTAACAATTATTTGTCTTTCCCACTTGTTCAAAGACATTTTTTTTGCTAGACAGTTTGCAGAATGCACAAAGCTCTTTATTCATATCATATCATCATTTCTTTTTCTCTATTTTTCAGTCAACAATTTGCATATAACTTCTATCTGAGTTCCCCATCACTTGTGTAGGTCAAGCGATGACTTTTACAATATAGTCCACAATATAATACCCCATGTAGATGACATTGCTCGTTGGTGATGCAGGTTGACCCTTATCGTCACCGTTAAAGCAGGGGACACTTGTCAATCCCCATATAATCTATGACACATCGACATCCAAGGACTTTATCTTGTTAGCACCGCGCTTCCTGAGCACGGACAGAACACCCGAAAGCATACAACACATCAATAATACATGCCGTGTGCTCCATAAACAACTTCTAATAAAGTTGAGGGCAACGTGGAGAATATTCCGGCAAGCAGCCTCAATACAGTACTAAGTTGATTAAAAGCTTTGCCCTACTTTCTTACATGGAGGATAAATCTTAGCAGTAAATAGGAAAGCACTTGGTCATATTATGGAAACAATATTTAGTGGAGTGAGGTTTTATGTTGCAGAGAATGTCACCCCAGAGCAGAAATAGAGTGCAATAAATCTGTGTATGTACAATAAAAAGAAGTGGGTTTCGCATTTGAGTGACATGTTGAAGACTGCACAGATCAATAAGTGTCAATAAGTCAATATGAATGAATCTAGAACAGCATTTTACACATGTTACATACCATTTGGTGATTGTGCAATAACCGTCAATATAACACATCCATGGCCATAACCAGTTGGATCATTTTCTGAATGTTGGGGGGGGGTTATTTGGTCCATATGCTTTCCGACAATAGAGATCCTGCACTCATGTGACTGAATTAATAGAAGACGCCATTAAGGCAGGGAAGATCTATTAAACACTAATGAATGGTAATAAACCTGAAACATCGCTTTTTTGTCAGCTTTGGCATTAAAGGGATCTGAAAATAACAATACATCTTAAAACGAATCAGACTGAACATTAGCATCCTTTATCTGGCACAAGTGTTCTGTTAAAGAGAATACGTTGTGTAGATTAGATCCTAAATCTGCTAAATCTGGACTGAATCCCTTTCCATCTTTCAGTTTCTCTGGAGATGTTTGTGAGAAAATACACTTTATTGTAAAACCCTTTACATATCATATTTACTGACATCGACAATTAAATGATGTGATCGTAATAAAATTGAAAAAAAAAAATTATAATGTAACTAATGTGAAGCTTTTATACTTTTATACTTTTTATGACAGCAGGCCAATTCACGAACAAACACCCTAATAATCATTGTTTTAACAAGTTTGAGATTTTGTTAAACATCCAATTATGAAAACAGTGTTTTTGTAAAGCATTTATGAGTTTTTCTACCCTCTATATCGCTTAATTAACAGATGAATAATGAATAGAATTGCCAATACACTCTTTATATTTTAAATCACTATGACACGACGGCTAAATCATTACCAAAATTTGAAAACCCAAATTCAAGCAGAAAATTCAAACAGCACATTTGTGACGCTTGACTTACTACTAGTCCATTAAGATGCAGCCTACAAAAGCATTTGTCTAGACCTCCTTTTACTAAGTAACATTGATTTCTTATTTTCCATTGAACATTGATTTCTACCATAACCTAAACCTTGAAGATGTATATTTCATATTTAGGTGAGAGTGCCTCATGTCTGTGTTTATGAAGGTGTCATTTGAAGCGGGTGTAATGTTCAAACGATTGGACTCAGTTTCAGCGGTGCAGTGGATGGTTCCGTGTCAGCAGATGTGGGAGCTGGTGACGGAGCGAGGCAGAGACAGACAGCAGGACGGCGCTGGAGTGAAGCCCTGGTCTAATGAGCCATCTGTAGAGACAGGTGCACAGAAGAGGCCTGGCCCTGACCTGCTCACTGTGGAGACGCCTGTCCTCACACACGCTCTGATATAGGGCCCAATATACTGTTCTATGTGATGCCTCTGGGACCAGTCCAAATGAATTAGATTCCCTTGAACTCTATATGGGGCGTGGTGATCTAACTAATGGTGACAGTCCATAACTGGTGAAATTGTTTTGGTATTCCATAATGTACAAATGTTTGGAAGCGACAACAAGCAAAAATGTACTGATCACTTGGGGCTGTGGATTACAAATGCATTTATTCCTGATTAATTTAACCCTGCCTGTCCACATTAGCATGCATATTGCCAAAGTGGTACAAATGAATGTACACCATCATTGAGGATGTCAGTTACTCATTGGACTTCAGGCAAATTGAAGAAACATCATCTGCCATAACTGTTTTGCATTTGCACTCGCGCGTTAGTTAAATTGAAAATAATATGACTCATGTAGAAGTAGTAGCAGAACAAGTCTCATGTAAGGGTTTTTTGTTTTTGTTTTTAATGTGGAGAAACTACTACCTGAGTAAAAATCAGATTTATGAGTTTTTGAGTTGTAATCAAACAGATAAAACATTAAATATTGCACAGATTCTTGTATTTCCCCACAAAATAAAGACAAAGATTAAACAAAAATCATATCTGAAAGTGTCAAAAGCTTAAATGTTCAAATCATTTAATGCTGTTCACATAACGCTTGTGTAACTATATACACATATATATAACCTCTTCTGACTACTCAAAGTCAGAAGAAGAACCAAACCTTCTACTTCAGAGTATTGTTACTTCAAACTAAATATGAGAGTAGAAATAGTAGAAATTAAGGTATAATGTCAAAAAACTACTTTGAAAAGTACAATGTCTTCAAAAACCTGAGTAAATGTAACTCAATATTATCCACCTCTGTAAATATCTGTACTGACAACATAGAAAAGTTACATACTACACCTTTAATATACCTAAACTGCTGAAATACACTGCTAAATACCATCCGCCTCACTTATGCAAATACAGTTTTCTCCCTCTCCGCTCACTAGTAAGAAATGTGCTCCCTCACTCACTCTCGGAGGCGTGATAAATCGGAGCTGAAGATGCACACCCCGGCCTCTCAGTCGATGAACAGTTAATGGAATTATTGTGCTTGGCGGCCCCCAGAGCGACCACATTATCAATGCTGAAGCCGGGGACTATTTTCAGTTCACTCCCTTTACATACCCCACTGTTTTGGAAATGGGGCAATGGGGATTTTACACAATGTGGCATAAAGGGATCAAAAATATCCTCTTTGAAGCCATGAAATGAATAGATGTCAATGTATGAATTGCTGAGGAATCGCTGCGATTGCGGGGGTCGGTTGTGGAGTTGGGTAAAGCCATGTAACATTAGATGATTTAGCCCCGCCTGGGTAATGACTGTCATCCATCCAGAGTTAGGCCAACATGGCTCTGTCACACAGGAACAAAAAAGCCACGGAGAAGATGAAGGCGACATGTGAAGTGCTGACAGTGCGGCGCGTGTGAGGAGTGATGTGTAAACGGGAGGAGAAGAATTAGAGAAATGACTGGAGGGTTTAAGTGGTTTTAACGTATGGCCATGTCAGAACTAGTTAGTCATTGCTTTTCTTTCTAGTTCATTACAATTACAACAACATTTACAGTGACGACTTGTACCTTAATAGAAGTGGAATGATATGATTTTTTTGTGTTGTCGAGATATAATTACTCAGGAAAGGTCAAATGTTGTCCTCTTTATGTGATTTATTCAGACACTTGATATGATCATTTAGTTTTGATACTAGTCTTAGTACTTTTGATTACCTTAAAATGAACAAAATACATTATTTGTAGGCAGACTGACTTTAAATCTAGCTGATATTGTTGTGACAAATATTTACTGCGGTGCTTGATTTAAAGTTTCAATACTTTCTGGTGGAAGGTTCACCACTTTCTTGTCTCCTTGAAGATGTAATTGCTTTGCCCAGACTGTGTCACAGTAAACAATCTTGAAGTGTTTTTTTATTGCAAAAAAACTGCATTGTTATTGAGTGAGCACCTCTCCACAGATCTGTCCTGTAACTTAGCCTGGTGGTTACATCCGCTTGTCTTCATGAAGGTAAATAATACTGTGGAATATTCTAAATGAAACAATACCACCGTCATGGAAACCCTCCACCAGAAATGTTATTGCACTTTAAAACATTCTGCAGCGTTTGCTCATATTTTTGTTTTCTTTTTTTATTACTATTTGCTTTGATCGGGTGACTCAAAACCATGCACTAAACATCATCTTTATTTCATGCCCTTTTCTAAACCCACAGTTAAGATTTTCTGCTGCCGTCGTCTTGTCAAGGTTTCTAGTTCAAGGTGAGGTGCGTCTAGAGGACCTTGATCACAATCTGTGCTGTTGCTTTTCAATAATTGTAAAAAGCCACCTCTTGTGCAATAACATATTTTTCACCACTTGCTGAAGCCTTGAAATCACCTGAAATCACCTTCTTGAGCTGCTTTGTATGAAATTGAAAGTGTGTAATACAGCCATAAGATTATCAGTATGTTTTCAGACGTTGTGTCAAAAGTCTTGAAGGATTTAGTTCTAACTTTCTTAAATTTTACTTACTTATAAGTGTTTGAAAGCGTTATAGAGGTAGTATGAAGGTAATATATTTTCAGCTGTGTCTTACATGTTTTTTGTGAGTATTTGAGTTGAAAAGTGCAAACCTGTCCATGTAAGTGATAAATGAGAGGACTGAAATGAGCATTTAAAGTAATTAAGACTCCCACATTAATAAGTCTTTCCAGAGCAAGAAACTTAAGAAACACAGATTTATGTATTTATCTAATTCCAACTTCCACCCAACTTGGTATAAATCCATCACAGCCATGTTCTCTTTTCCTTCACGCTGAAGTTCTTTATGGAGCAGCCCCAAACTGGCAGTCAATAACGCACCAGTGTGTCCTTTTGATAATTTATTGTAATGTTCTTCAGTTCATTTACACAGATCAGTGTAGCTTGGTTTTAATAAGGGGGCATGTTTTTCCAGTACAATTTATATGATTTTTCACACTGTAAAGAACAGGCAATTAGTTAAGCAAACAGATAATCAATGTCCCATTACAAATGTCTGGTGCAAATGCTCCGAGCCTCAACACACAAAGTCTCAGAGTCTGGCAGAATGTATATTGATGCCTGAAGTTGATACATTCAATTAACTTAAAGGCTGAGCACAGATATTTGATTACCCTCGCACAGAGGAGCCCAATAAGCTTTTATGTATCTAAAAGCACATGATTTGGAGATGTGTTCTTGGCAAGGTAGGTCTATAGTAGTTGACTGATCATATTTTTAAAATAAAAGTACATTCATTCAGTGAAGATGGAACATATACTGTATGGTTAGGTGACCTTACAAGAAAAAAACATTTTCCATTGTATGTTAATGGTTTTCTGTTGCAGAAGTATTACATCGTTCTAGACAACATTAATCTTGTATTGTAAGCTCTTTATGATAAATGCTGCAGTCGAGCTACGTGTATTGTGGTGGTCGAAAAGACTAAACGAATGCTTCTTGTACAGCATCCATCTTGAACACTGCACTTTTCTGCAAGGAGACATGAGTCCAAGTCCCTCATCACTTTCTGTATATTGAATGTGAATGCTGTACTGAAGCACTTTTCTTGAGGCTTGGCTTTTACATGGGCAGGGACAATGTCCTTGGCTAATTGCTAATTGCTAATGTGCCATTAATTTCTGCCAGTTAAAAGCTACTGCGGCATTGCAGTCAGCCACAATGGAACACGGGGTTAAAACTGTGAGTGCATGAGTCGAATTAAAATTGTTCATAATTACTTCTGTCACTCAGAGCATTATGACTGAATGTGAATTTATTCATAAAACGTCCTAACCCTGGTCTTAGAAAAGCCATCCCCTTTCTACAGGTGAAGCCATTTCTCCTCTGCATTGATCTGCTTCTCGGGGTGTGCAGGACATCAATAAGGGCCCCTATCAGTAGTCCATCTGGCCCCTAGCCCCATCCCGTCATGCACATCGCTCAGAGAGACACTTCTGTGACACCTGACACTCTTACAAGGTTAAAAGCATGTGCTGCAGTGCTGGCTTCAAAGTAAAAGTCTGTGTACTACCAAAGTCAGGTTCAGGTCAGGCCATTTCATGGAACATTTTGAAGTTTAATACTAAGGGTTGAGCAAAGTCCTGTTCTTCTGCTGAGATAAACTATGTTTTTCAGGAACTAAAATCTCAAAAAAGTATTGTTTTTAGCTTGTCATGACGAGAAGTTATGTAAAAATTGTCTTGCAATCTTAAAAAGCAATGAATGAGTGGATCAAGTTTGGAACTCTGAAAATGCAGGATTACTCAAACTGAATGAATGGAATGAAACTCGACTAAAATAGACAGGTTTTGATGACAAACATTAGACTGTAATATAGCAGTTGAAGCTGTCCATTCCAAACTTAGTTCCCATTTCCCTTACCTCATATCTTGCATATTTTTACATACATCTGCAGGGATAAAAGACCTTATAATGTAAAAATCATTGTTCCTATCATTTTCTATGCAGTGACTTGGCCATAATAATTCACAATTTAAAAATATTCCCAGACCAAGAAGCACATTCATCCATTTTGCACTTTCGGTGACCTATTTTTTTTCTTTATTTCACACACTTTTTCCAACTGTCATTCTAGCCTCATTCTACATTCTCCTTTCCCTAGACACTCGCCACGTGTCTATTCCTCCAGCTACGCTGCCATCTTTTTCACAGAAATAATTATTAAGCAAAGTCTCTTTAGATATGGGGATTCCCGCCTTTCCATGTAATCCCTTCAGTGAATAAAACCAATCTGATCCGCCATTATAGGATTCAAATCATGTAGGGAATAGTCATGTTCAGCCCTGTGTTCTCTTTAAGATCAAATGTTCCCGAATTATTTTTAGCCGCTTAAGAAGAAGAAGAAGAAGAAGAAGAAGAAGAAGAAGAAGAAGAAGAAGAAGAAGAAGAAACATTTCTACCAGGAAATTGTAAATTTACTTGGTTTACAAACTGAAGATGGATTAGTTTAGGGGTACAAGTTTTATTTGTTTATATAAAAATGTGCAGAAGTTTTATTTGTTCTAAATAGATGACCAATGAAGTTTTATAAAGCAAATAAACCTTCAGTTTGTCTCCCTGACATGTCTTTGATCTCCAAAGTCAGTGGACTGAACCGTCATTTTAAAACTAAGACTTATCTACCAAATGATTAAAATTAAATGAGCTCATTAATTCTCCACTTTTGCCAATTTGTCATTAGATCCTTATGTCACCTGTTTTGTGCGTCCTCTGTCTCACTCTCAAAAGCAAACATTGTAAATCATTGACTGAGGTTTGATGTATTTTCTTTTAAGCCTGATTCATTGTTGTTGCTGTTGTTTTCTGCCTCCTCGGTTTCTTTTTACAGCTCTGCTTTGCCAAATTACTGTCATACAAACCGCTTGTGAGGCTTAAAGAGCCCTCTGGAGTAATGTTAAAAAGTGCACGTAATCTGTGGTTGGAGTTGTTCCTTATTCCCACTAAAACAATGCTGACAATGTTAATATGAGAATAACGCTCCTGCAGAATTTGCATGTTCACCACTCCAATGCACTTTCAAAACTAATGGACTTTTTTCGCCGTAATTGGAATTAAATTAGCATTGTTATTGTAGTTGAGACCAATAACTTCCAATTCTCTTCTAATTCTGTTGATATTGGATTGATCAAATGTAAATAATGGCTTGAATGTTGCGATTTACAAGTTCCCAGAAAAACAGCTAAATCCAGCAGGAAAATGTTGTTTGCAAATATGAAATGGTCTTAAAGGTGCATTATATAACGTTCCTGCATGGAGATTTAGTCTGTAATCTTCCACACTAGGGCATTTAACCTCTTAACCTGCATGAAGACAATGAGGTGACACTCGGCCAAGTTACAGGTCAGATCTTTGGAGAGGCAAGCCCTCTCAAAGTAAGTAATGTATGTAATGTTGTTGGTTTTTTTGCACTAAAACACCAGTAATTGAATAAATGTTTAAAGCCATCCTGTGGAACCTATCAGGAAAAGCCAGTGGCGTTCCTCCCACCCAAAAAGTTACATAGTGCATCTTTAAAGATAAGAATCAGTATGGTGCCATGGATGGTTGATTGGACATGGCTTTTCTACTTGGAGTTTGTATGTTCTCCTAGTGTCACCCAAACCTGCATGATTAGGGGTCATTTGTTTTTTCTGAACTGCAAATAATGCAGGACATGCAGCACTTATAGGCACAGACTAGATCAATATATATCTAGTCCTTATAGTGAACTACTTAAAGTGCATTTGACAGGTTGGACCGCAAATTTCCCTAAAATGTAGTGAACATATTTAGGATTTGTTTACTGAATGTTTAAACGTGTCGTGTTGTGTAAATTGTCCCTGCATTTTCGATGGAATGTCTGATTAGACAGTGGCATTCTTTTTAGAACTCAGATCTACTTCTATCATTTTCTGCAACTTGACTGATGGAGGACTATGATCAATATTTACCACAGGGACTGTCCCACCAAACTTACCGGTAGTTATAAGTATAAAAACATGAGAATTTGTCATATTCACTTTAAACCGAAAGTCATTTTGTGAATGATCCACTTTCTATTTAAGATGCTGTCATGGAATTAGACATACACCAGATGCTATTCCGTAACACATCGAGAACACAATTCATCTTAGAATATGAAACGACACAGAACAGACATTTGTATGGCAAGCTTGGGAGAAAACGCTGGGCTGTGTCGGCCAAGCCGTTGTAAGGAGCCTGGCTGACCCTCCTGCATCTCACCCCGTTTTTTCCCATGCTGGTTGGTTTTATTAGATATTCTGGAATAGGCGGGTCACATTTCTCATTGGTCAGCCTCACATCAAGGCACTTGGTATTTTTCCGTAGAGATCAAGCCTTGGGTAAACATTACCCAAACTCCTCTGGGCTGTCACCCCCCCTCCTGGTAAACATTATTTGGCCCATCTTTACGACCCCTTCACAAATGCAGTTTGTCACACACCCGTTCTTCTCTTAGACTAATGATGCAGATAAAATATCACTATTTTGCAGATAAAATACATCACAGAAATATGATATATATACATATAATCATATGTTCACATTTTATCACATTTCCCTCCTGTTTATCAAAGCATTAGTCTACTGTCTCATATGCCAAACACATTACTCTTTTCAGTTTTCAACATGTCTTTCATATAGGTGTTAAAATGACACTTTTACACTCAAAAAATAATGCACAGTCTTTAAACATTGAACACACTTCTTTTCTTTCGGCCCACAACATGTCTACAGCATTACTGTCCTAAATTTTGAGTCAGATTGGTCAATCTCTGTAATTTGACAAACAGACAATTTATCTTGTCTATAATTTTGTGCGGTGTGATGGGAAATATAGAAGTACAAGCGGAAAGCCCTTAAACACGCTGCTCTCTGGTCAGTCACTTTGACTCGTCAGGGACCTCTCTGGACACCCCAATAGAATCAAATACATAGTATCAGGTGCTACTGGAACCAGATTGTCCATTAACGTCTCGCCCTTGACCCTGCGGTATGGTTCTGGGTGATGCTGGTCTTTGTTATGACCATGGCTGGCCACAAAAGAGATACATAGGCACAACGTCCCACTCCCTTTGCCTCCAAGTGCCCTCAGCACTGTGTCCCCACACCACCATACGTCCTCGCTTGGTTTCTTAAGAGACCTTCTTCCGCTGCTTGCTTCGGTCACACCTATGACACATATGAACTGGTACATTTCCCATCTCAATTCATAATCTCATTAACATTACATGTAGTTATGTTGTAGCAGATAAAAAAACTCTCTTAGTTAGTGTAAACAACAGTGGCTGTGGTGTAATATGCCATTGTGTTTCTTCAGCTACTGTCATGTCAATTGTACATTGTACATTATACATTACACATTTCATAACCTTTCATGTTGATCACTTATTGTCTTCCCTCTATTCCCCTGGTCTGTGTATGTTTCATTTACCGGTATATACAGTTGTGACACACCATTGTATGTTGATCGATTGTCCCGCTTGTCCCGTTTGTCCCATTTGTATAATACAGGTGTTCAGCACCCATATTATCGTCATCGCTGTGATGATGATAACTGTTGATTCTTTTTCCACAGAGTATGGTACTCTGCGCACCGTAGCCTCTGGCTCTCGTTCATCGTAGCAGAGTATAGTACTTTGCGTACTGTAGAATCTGTCTCCCGTCCATTGTAGCAGAGTATCGCACTCTACCGTAGACTCTGGACAAAACTCATACAAACGAAGTCCTGCGTCTGCGATGTTATGGCTCTGGTGCTGTGTTGTCCAGACATTTCTCTCACTTTCCCATGAGAGCACCCATGATCTCGTCCCTCCAATGGTGAGGACGACACAGTGTGGCTCCGTCCACTTTGCTCGTCCACTTGGCTCGTCTCTGTAAACACCACATCTCCAACACGTTCTGCTGCGGTGATAAACAAAGTCTTTTCGACAGTTCAGTGTATTTCAAACAGTTTTCTTGTTTACAATTTTTTTTTGTAATTATTGATTCGGAATATTTGTTTACACGTACATATCCCTCCTTTTTGAGATATGGCCTTGCCCATTTCTCAAACTACTACATTTAAACAAAATTCAGTAATCCAGATAGTTTACTACGTTCACTAATCCAGGATGTAATCAAGGAAGAGATGGAATTACGTCTGTCTCTCCAACTCCGCAATGTCACCTCTTGACCTTTCACAGTTCAGTGGTCACATCCCTGGTTGAGCCCCCCCCTTCCACGGCGCTGGGCCCCCCCTGTGTGTCCAATCCGACACTGCCAAACCTATCTGTTTTACCACCATTTGTTTCAAACTCCAAATGTTTCAAACTCTAAATGTTTCAAACTCTAAATGTTTCAATCTCTAAATGTTTCAAACTCTAAATGTTTCAAACTCTAAATGTTTCAAACTCTAAAAGTCTCAAACTCTAAAAGTCTGGTGTCCACGTGTGCGCGCGTATGTATGTATGTATGTATGTGTGTGTGTGTGTGTGTGTGCAATACAATTACATCAAACAATAATAATTATCTCAATAATTCCCCCGTTGAGCTGGCCTTAAGGGTCAGTTCACAACTTAGAATTTTTCACATAATTAACATAACATTTCACATCTCCTCTGTTTGTGTGGCCTGAATAAAGTCACACATCTAATGTAATATGTGCTAATCTTTTATACGTGCTTCAGGTGAGTTTCAAACTCAATCTCTCACACCTGCTCATGTGGTGCTTTACAAACATTGTGTATTAGTTTGTTCTAGTAAGTCTATATGTGTATAACAATCAAAATGATTCTAAACCTTCCCCTGGTTATAAGACACATCTCTTGTATCAACCTGTTTTTCCCCTTGTTGCCTACTTTCTTTGTCTTTCCTTTGTCTCTCTCTCTCTGTCTTCCTCTCGTCTTCCTCTCTGTCTCTCTCTGTCTTCCTCTCTGTCTTCCTCTCGCAACGGAGGAAACACCCATTTCCAAATTTCTAAACCTGCTTTTTCTTTCTCTCTTTTCACTTACTCTTACCCTCACTTGTAACCTGCTTTTACTTTCTCATTGCTGCTGATATAACAATCAGACGCTGCATCCCCTGGGATTCCAGTTAGTTGTCTTTAAAATATCCCTGTCATTCTGCTTCTAAACTGATGTATTGATTCACCCATCCCCCTGTTTAGTTTTCACTGGTTTCATAACTTCTATAGCGTCTAAATTTAGATGATATTGTCTAATTTAAATCTATTCAATTCTTGATTGAATCTCCACAATCCTTCAGGTATTTACTTTAGAATGTCAAATTCTTTCCCTGTTAATGTTAACTTTTCCTATTACTCATCAGTCAACCCCCCCTGAGGTGTTGCTCTTAATTGTCACTGTGATACGTAAAGATAACAACATCTGCTCCATCCTGAGTCCTCCAGATTCTTTGCCAGTCAATAGCCCCTTATCTCTGACTATCCTTTATGACTTGGTGTCGTTTGCCTTTAGTTAATGACACATTCATGTCTTTACTGGGAGGGCATTTGCACATCACTACTTAACTTATTCCCTCACTTACGTCTACATGCAATACGAGGTTTCCTCATGATAATACAAATAAATAAGTTACTGATATAACTTTTACTATCACTTTACTTACAGCCCGTTCTACTCCTATGTCCAAAAACATCAGTAGTCTCCCATTTACCCATATTATCACTTCCAGGCCCATGCCTGTATTTGATCCTAAATTTAAAAACACTTCTGTCTTTTCGTCCTGTACTTTCATCTAGTCATGCATTAAGTCCAAAAAGATAATTTTCGTCAAGTCCAAAATTAAACAAAACAAAATGTAGCTTTGTTCTGTGCACACAAAAAAACACGATACTGTAAAAACACAACTTTTGTCTTCTATGTCGGGGACAGGAAGTGTCCTGTTTGTGATCACGTTCCCCAAAAAATTGGTCATCTATAAAAATCTGAATTGATCTTTATCTCTTATCAAGTTTAATAAAATCTTTATAATTGACTGTTGTCAATCAAACAAAACCCTTAAATTTGTTCTACAGACTAATATTTAAAACCAGCTGGGTTTAGTTCCTCTAATTCATTCACGTTCAGAGCGTCCTCTGAACTGCTTTCTTCCCATTCTCCTGCCTTGTTGACCCCCCTTATCTCCCCCTCTCTGCCACGTCATCTGAGCACGCTGGAAGTCTCCCTCCAAAATCCTCTTATGACTTTTCCTTTGTCTTTTTACAGTTTGGGGTGATAATTCTGGCATTATGTGGTCTCGGTCGTCTGAGAGAAATGCTACTTGCTTTACAGACACGTCATATCTCAAGCTTCTAGTAGAATTTCTTATTGATTTTCCACCGGAGATAATGCTAGGTGTTTAAAGATTCACCCGTGACTGCAAATTTTAGATCTCTCAGAATAACGCCTTGTGACCCTTGTATGATTAATTGTGATTCACACTTGTTAGTTAATCACTTATAAATCCTCATTCACACATTCACACTTCTCTCTTACTTACTTCGCTCGTGCACAGCGCTTACATTCACTCATCTTTATGTCAGTAACAACTCGGCATAAAGCTTCATGACTTTCTTTCGGTGAGAAACTTAACTCGTGGTGAGCAATTTAACTCCTTTATGTGAGAAATTATCTACACAAAGCCAACCCCCAAAATATTTCCTCAGTAACATCAAACTGGGCATTTCCTCAGTAACACCTAACTGGGCATTTCCTCAGTAACACCTAACTGGGCATTTCCTCAGTAACACCTAACTGGGCATAAAAGCCTATAATATTTTTCCAGTAAATATCAAACTAATGCATAAAAACGTTTCATGGCTAACTCTTTTTCACACACAAAATTTTGTCTGACCTTCTTTGTCGCCTGTGTTCTCCTGCTGCTTCGAAACGACGCGCTCTCCTCGCGGAGAATGAGGTGCGATGGGCAGCCACGGGAAAAGTGGACTTCCTTCTGCTGTGCACACAGACTTTCACCGATTCACTCGTCAATCTCCGCGAAGGGCAGCTGGTCATCCGGCTCGAAGGACCAGAAAATGTCATGGAATTAGACATACACCAGATGCTATTCCGTAACACATCGAGAACACAATTCAACTTAGAATATGAAACGACACAGAACAGACATTTGTATGGCAAGCTTGGGAGAAAACGCTGGGCTGTGTCAGCCAAGCCGTTGTAAGGAGCCTGGCTGATCCTCCTGCGTCTCACCACGTTTTTTCCCATGTTGGTTGGTTTTATTAGATATTCTGGAATAGGCGGGTCACATTTCTCATTGGTCAGCCTCACATCAAGGCACTTGGTATTTTTCCGTAGAGATCAAGCCTTGGGTAAACATTACCCAAACTCCTCTGGGCTGTCACCCCCCCCTCCTGGTAAACATTCTTTGGCCCATCTTTACGACCCCTTCACAAATGCAGTTTGTCACACACCCATTCTTCTCTTAGACTAATGATGCAGATAAAATATCACTATTATGCAGATAAAATACATCACAGAAATATAATCATATATTCACATTTTATCACAGATGCACAGCGCTTTTGTCCGTTGGCTTCATTTTACACACGCAGTATACAAACGTAGCCCAGCATAACACTAAGGACATACATGCTTTCTCTAATCTGCCCCTGTCAAATGCTGGTTTCACGAGCCACACAGGTCTTTAACATGAGGAGAGTGGTGCTGAGAGAACATTGTGCTGCTGGAGTGAAGCAGACGGAGCAGCTCTGACCTCGACTGCCTCGTAATGAGCCCCCAGAACAGCCACAGGACTCGGCATATGCTGGAGCGACCCGGGGCAAAGAGTGAACCATACTGACCTGATTCTATGGGCATGACAGACCACACAGAAACGACCATTTTAGATCATTAGTGGACACATCATTCAAAACGTTCAAAGTAGAAGCAGTACATTGGACATATTTGACATTTGCGTTATATGTCAATACAGTTTCTTGAGGATGTTCCTTATTTAGCCAAACTACCACAAAGGGTTGTCCAAAAAATGTACAGTATACCTAGATACAAATCGAAAATATTTTGAAACTAGATACTCAGTTAAAAAAGAATAGTGCAACCAACAACAAAGTGGACAACATTTGGTCTTCCCTGAAGAGTTTTACAATGGTCTTCTTGATTTATCTTCAAACTAGTGGCTATACGACCACATGACAATGAAACTGACATTATATTGTGATGAAAGTGGCATTCTCTCTGAAATGTATTGAGTATTGAGTAAGTACTGGAAAATGCTTACCGGTAATTGATCTAATTTTCCCAAAGGATATGTTACATCAAACATTTTCTACAATGTACCATAGATTCCATCAGTCCATTTGCTGAACATAATATTCTCATCCTTTTGCTTCTTTTGCCTATTTCATTCACAAAATAGGACCAGTGTTTTCCGCACTTCCTCTCTGTGTGTGTGCACAACTCATAAATCATACACATTATCATCTCCACCACCTCAATACAACTCCTCTAAATGGAAATGCACCGCCTTTGTTGCAGAGCTTACTTTACAAGAAGACCCACATAAATCAAGGTTGTTAGAAAAGCATAGATCGTAGCCTTGGAAATTCTGCAAGATGGAAGATAAGGCCAGTCAGCAGCAATGTTGATTTAAGAAGGATGTACAATTGATCAACTGTATATTTTATTTGTTTGCATAGTTTTGTACTTCCACTGTTAAATCATTAAGTATTTAGCATAACAATATTTCAAAATATATACACTTATACACTTTTTTAAATTTTGAAATAAAGCTATTTACTTCAATACAAATAGCTTCCTCTACCTTGTTTATACCTCAGCTGTAAATACAAAACCAGCCAATGGTGCTGTTTACTTACACTTTTTATTCTCAATTTCTCAACTACTTACTTTATACATTTTAAAACTTTAAAATTGCATTATTTCCATATTTTCATAACACATTTTTACACAGCATGTTGTGAACTTCACAAATGACACAACTTGAACTGATTGTGTGACCATTAAATATGAAAAGAAAATTGCAGTTGTCACCAAACTATACACAAATCAGTAGTTTTGTTTTAAATTATTTTATACTCGCAATGGCTTCATACTGTATGACTTTATGACAAAATTTTATGTTTTCTGCTTGTAACATGCACAATTGCCAGCTAGTTATAGTGGATTTGATATTATTTTATTCCCTGAAGTGGTTCATTTTGAATACAACTGAGTCAAAATATAGTGAAAAGGAAAATCACCCTCTGATAAAAAAAACAAATAATTGAATATTATTTTAACAAAAACTCTTTTTAGATCCATGTCTTGGATCCTGTTATCCTGTTATGTTTTTGGATTAATTTGTGACTATTATGATTTGTGACTATTTCGCACAATTGGCACCAACAACTTACATCATTGTGCTTAACATTGTGCATTCAGATGTACTGTAGTGTGTGTGAGGGGGCGTAGGAGGCAGCAAGAACAGACTGCACTATATTTAGCCACAATCTGGAATAGCTAGAACACTGGGGGTTATGTAAATGATTAATATGTACAATTATAACAAGTGTAGTGTAAGCAGCATTTCTCAAGGCCACTCACTTCACTGTGACTTTCCCCGTTTCAAGTGGTCATACTTGTGTTACAGTAATGAGCGCTCAGAACTAAATCACACTACATCTGCTGGACACTCTCACGCAGACTCCAAATCAAACTTCATCAACACAAGTCTTTTATTATAAGCCTTTATAGACTTTTTTTTTTTAATCCAACAGTGGAATAATGGCTTTTTCGTTTCCAAAGTGAGAAAGCGCTGCATTGGCAAAGAATGGTACAGTTCGTATTGAATTAGTATGACACATGGGCATCGAAGCACAAAGAAAGCAATCAATTTAAATGAGGTCTTAATACAGTGAAGGCGAGGGAGAAATAGAGCTCCCAAATGGGGAATATAACTCACTTTCTCTGACTGTTTATCACTGGTCGGATGTGGCAGTGGTTGGATTGGGTGTGTTCAGAGCAAGGCACCTTCATTTGTTCAGTATTTGTATGAGTACAAAGAACACATTTAGGAGTTTCCATGTCTTTATATCCATTTTAGATGAGTAGAGATGACAAAATTTGGGTCAGAATGTTTAATTTACAGACAGGGTGGGCCTCAGAAGAGCTTAGAAGAAGGAAAGCTCGTAACGTGGCCAATGAAGAAATACTGGCTGAAAGTGAACTTTTAGTTTGGATCTGAACTCTGAAATCATTAACTGTGATGAGAGTTCATGAAGTTTCCAGTTCCACGGGTGAGATGCAACGCTTTTCTCATGTTTTCTCTCCCCATAAATGTATTATATAATAAGCAGTACTCAGTGAAATGTGGATAAGGGAAGGACATTCAGCAAATTGTCTGAGCCAGAATCACACTCACAGCGCTGCGACCGGCTGCACATCAAGCCTGTAATACGTGCTATCCATTCGGCCACTGAGCAACACATACAGACTATTTATCAAATTATTATAAAAGATTTCCCTGGGTCGTGCACAGCTGGATCTTACATTGTTCAAAGTCGGTATATTCAGTGTGTATAAATAAGTTTAAAAAAAGTTTGAAACTGAAAGAAATCCAATAAATGATGTATTAATATTGCTTGAAACATAATGAAAGAAGATCAAATATTTGAAAAGGACCACAAAAAGTTCACGTTAAGCTCTGATTGCTTGGGGAAAATGGTCAAAGATTTGATGTGATTTATGTGTGATGTATTACAAATCCACACATACAATTAGTAGTTGATTCAAAGGTTTTAAAATGTGGTTTACTTGGATAAATGAGACTGGAGGACAAGATCAGTCCCTAAAACAGAAGAGAGCTTTGTTTTGACAGACAGCTCATTAAATACAGTGAGTCACCATGAGTCATCAGGTGACTGAGGCGACCAGCCTTTCCTGTGCTCGCAAACAAATTACATACATACAACTGTAATATCCCCTGTACAAAGCTATTTGTTTTTCTGCACATTCACTCAGGATTGTTACAGTGCTCTGCTTAACAGAGGTCGTGCCGGGTGCTTGCTCCATTTCCTCATGTGATTCCTCATTATTCACGCCGTCAGGGTTACAGTATTAGACTTTTACAGGGTTAGAGTATCTACAGGAACAGCCTGACAGAGAAGCTCCATTTCAATTATAAGTGGTCCTCCAGGGTCCAGAGTGAGCAGCGAGATGAGGTCATTTTATTCTGGACTGGTTTATGACTCATATAATGATTTACAAGGGTGTTGTTGTTTGTATGTTGCTTATAATAAAATCTTTGTTGTTTTTTCCTGGGGTGGGTGCTCAAAGACCAGCGTCTGGTGGCCGGGCCTTTCCCCACGAGCAACGTGGGGAAACGCCCGGGGCCAATACAGAGAGATTCAGGCAGCAGTCGATGGCAGGGGCCTCGACAACCAGATCTCCGGACACAGAAACTGACCCTGGGGACATGGAATGTCGCTTTGCTGGGGGGGAAAGAGCCTGAGCTTGTGTGGTAGGTTGAGCAGAACTGAATAGATATAGTCAGCCTCACCTCCACGCACAGTTTGGGCTCTGGAACCCATCTCTTCGAGAGGGGTGGGACGCTCCACTTCTCTGGTGTTGCCTGCAGGGAGAGAGGCGGTGGGCTGGTGGAGTTTGCTAATAGACCCACAGCTCAGCCGCCACAAGTTCACCCCAGTGAATGAGAGGGGCGCGCAGAGTACCCGAACTTCTTCCCTGGGAGGGGTACTGGACAGTGCACCGACCGGGGACTCCGTTGTTCTACTGGGGGACTTCATTGTCCACAAGGTCAACGACAGTGACACCTGGAGAGGAGTGAAGAAGAACGGCCTACCCGAGCGATTCAGTTATTGGACTTCTGTGCTTGTCCTGGTTTGTCCATAATGAACACCATGTTCAAGCAAAAGAGTGTCCATCAGTGCACGTGGCACCAGGTTATTCTAGGCCGGAGATCAATGATTGACTTTGTGTCGTGTCATCTGACCATGTTCTCGACCTTCTTTGTCGATGCGGCTGCTCGGCACTGTGGCCTCAGGTGCCTGTCGCGGCGACAAGCCCTGAACCCGGTGGTGGAAACCGGAAGTAAGGGATCCCTATCAGGCCTAGCTTGTAGGACTCCTGAGGCAGTTGACAGGTGTCAGCGGGCCAGGTGTACCGCAGCAGAGGAAAAAAATCCGGGGCTGGGAGGAGTTCGGGAAAGGCCATGGAAGAGGACTATCGGTCAGCCCCAAAGAAATTCTGGCAAACCGTCCAGCGATGCAGGAAATGGAAGTGCTTCACCAACACTGTTTATGGTGTGGGTGGAAACCTGCTGACCTTGACTGGGGATGTCGTCAGACGGTGGAAGGACATTGTCACGTCTTCCAAAGAGGAAGCAGAGACTGAGGACTCGGAGGCTGAGTCGTCCATCACCCAAACTGAAGTCACTGAGGTTGTTGGCAAACTCCTCAGTGGATCCGGGGGTGGATGAGATCCACTCTGAGGTCCTAAAGTTGCTAGATGTTGTAGAGCTGTCTTGAGTGACACGTCTCTGCAACATCGGGTGGCGCTCGGGGACAGTACCTCTGGACTGGCAGACCGGGGTGGTGGTCCCCCTGTTCAAAGGTGTTCAAAGGTGATCCCTCTGTAGTTGGAGGGTGTCATCAATTACAGAGGGATCACACTCCTCAGCCTCCCCGGTAAGGTCTATAGTCGGTTTGCAGCGGAGTGTGAAGCAGCCGGGATGAAAATCAGCACCTCCAAATCAGAGGCCATGGTTCTCAATCGGAAAAAGGTGGCTTGCCCTCTCCAAATGGGTGGGGAGTCTCATGAGTGAGTGAGGGAAGGATGGAAACGTGAGTTTGAAAGGCAGATTGATGCAGCATCTGAAGTAAAATAAAAACTTAACAAAATTTGGGTTAAAATATTTGTCCAGTAAAACCTAAAAATCATGTATTTGTCTTTTTATTAAAACCTCCTATTTAATAAACAAATAATGTAAAATATATTAAATGTCTTTAAACCAGGCTGTGATATCACTCATGTATGAGTGTTTTTTATTTGGCAAAAACACCTTGTATTTTCTAATTTTATGATATTCAGAGGTTAATTCCAGTGAAGTCACATTATTTTCCATTTCAATTTAGCCTAGAATGTATTTGTTTGAAAATATGTCTGAAAATTGCAACGAATTGGGTGTTAAAGAGTATCTTTCCTGGAGGAGGATCCGTCACTCACTTGTCTCCATGGAGATGTTGTCGCTTTGCCTCAAGATGCCTCACAGTACGACATTAAACTTATCTTTATTCTTGGAGACAGGCAAACAACAGTTATAGAATATATATGTTGGATAGCAATTTGGAGTAAAAATAACAAATAGTCCCTAGTCTCCTTTCTATGTTTTGATTTCCCACTTATTTATACCTTGCATGAATCTGAGCTGCTAAACTTTTATTCTAAACTGAGCAGTGACGCGGATACTTCAGCACTATAACAGGTCGTGTTTTTGTGTCGTTATTTGGAGCAGAGGACACCAGCTGCTGCTCTGGACCCGCACCTCTGTCCTGTCACACAGCACAGCGCCGACCTGCTGAATAATCACTCTTCTGCAGGTGTGGAGCTGCTAAACTTGGAAACGCACTCATGTCCCAGTTCACTCAACGTCCTGAGTATTTTTAGTAAATTGATTTCATTGAGTATTTTTAGTTTGTACATTTACAGCACAAACAAGTCTTGCAATACCTCAAACGATAAAGGTAGCTGTGCCCGCATCACAAACAACGTGCAAAAATGTGTGATCTTAGTATAATAAGCCCATAGGTAACAATACCCCGTTGTTATATATATTTCTCCTCTTCGTTTCAAAGACGTCTGAAATCTTGATCCAGATGTTTCGATACAGATGGAATAATGGATAAAAGAACATTGTTTCTTTTGGTGAAAACAAACATCAAGGCTCAGGAGAGTATGAGTTTGAAAGTAATTACACTGTCAATTTCACAACAAAAATTGCAACAGCCTGCCAATACACCCTTGAATATTAAGGATGACTGTAGAAAACTGTGCCTGTGCTTTGAAAGTCAGTGCTGCCTCCATTTGTCCGGGTAAATCACGCCAAAAGTTTGAAATCCCTTTAAGCCTTTTTAAACAGCGTGGATTGAATGATTCAGCAGTGTTTGAGTCAAAAGCTGCTCACTACTTTGTAATCACTCATTGAGCTTTTCGGTTCCTATTGAGAATACCTCTCTCTGGTTTCTGCTCTGTCTTACTATTGTAAGATGTAGGCTACGGTGCTTTGAAAATTGTGAAATATTTACTTTTACCATTCAGTTGGCAACATTTTTTACTCATGAAGTCTATTCACTAACAAAACAGGTAGATTACAGTGACGACGGCAATGTCTTATTTTGAATGTGACTATAAACATTGAAAAAAGAATCTGTCTTCTACATTAGCATTAACTTTAACATTAAGAGAAAAGAGACATCTAGAGTCATTTTTGTTTCACTGTTTTGCCATGAAAACTGTTAAAATTGCAATTTTAATGGACACAATTAGCAAATTGCAAAGTAAGTACCATAATTTCCTCCAAAACAAAAAACAAATATCCTGTTTGAGTCTGCATAAAAACTGCTAATCCTGTAGTTTAGATTTGTACAAACATTTTCTGAAATACACAGGATTTTTTAGTTTGTCAGTTCCAACTACTGCCAGTTTTTCAATTCTCTTGTGGTGAACTTTGAACAGAATACTATTCCTCAAACATAATCACAAATCTAATCGCAATACTTCGCTATTATATATTTTTTCCAAATCGTGCAGCCCAACTGCAAAGTGCCATTTTCTCACAGACAAAATACTTGCACATGTGTTTGTTTTTACCGGATTGAACATATTTAATCAGATGAACTCCCAAACCGTCTATTTATTTGAAGTCCTGCATTAATCATGGTCAAAAAGTCTGCATCATTCCTCTCTATTCCTTTTTAATTCCCAGCAGTGCAAAGTTGCTTAACGCCGTGACTTTGGAGTTCACTTTCAGGGACCTTTCTCCAGGTTTATCTTTCCCACCTCCACATGTCCATCCATTTTGTTCATCTGTGTCTAACACCATCCATACGCATCACCTCAGAAGATTTTTTTACCCCATCATCCTTCACTGTCGCCCCCTGCCTACGCCCATTCATCACCCTCTACCACGTCACCAAATTTCACCAATGACGTCTTTCAAGCAACACATTCTTCCAGGGGGTTCAGCGACTTCTCCGAAAATGACAGAATTTTCAGGTGAGAATGAGAGAGAGGCTTGTTAATTATGAGGAAAGTATAAAAGGAGGAACTTGGCACACCTCGAATAGGAGGGGGATTAAACAGGCAGGACCGGAGCGAGAGATTGAGACAGCTTGTTTCACCTGAAGGAGAATGTGCTATGTCATATCTACAATCCCCCACAGTGGCACACATTTGAAAGAGAACGCCTTGCCAGAACACTTTCATCAACCCATTCTGCCACTATAGTTGGCTGAAATCACTTTGCCATAACCTTTGTACTCTTTTCTGTTGTAGTAATTGGCCGACAGCGTCTTCTCTGCTTCTTTACGATGGAAATGACTCGTAAAACAGTTGCATCTTCCGTAATGAATGTTCAGTGGAAGGCTTACGCTCACAACTATAACTAACTGACTATAGCTTCATGTTTTTTCTGTACAATTGCTGTTTCTAAATGCACAACAAAACTAAATATCTCATCCAGAACATAATGTAAAAAAGTATGCTTCTCAATCAAATATAATATTTCATCTTTAAGACACATGAGGAACAGTTTGACTATTTCAATGCAATGATTATCCCACACAGGACTTATTGTTCATCCTGTTGGTCTCAGGCCAATGAGACTGTGCTAAAACTTCTCAGATCTCTCTATAACCAAGCAAGCGTTAAAGGCAATTGACGAAAAACCCTTTCGTTTTCACCATTGCAACATCCTTAGCGAATACAAAATACTTAGTTTTAACAATTTTGTTTTATTTTCAA
Source organism: Eucyclogobius newberryi (assembly GCF_026437365.1). NCBI lineage: Eukaryota > Metazoa > Chordata > Actinopteri > Gobiiformes > Gobiidae > Eucyclogobius > Eucyclogobius newberryi. The sequence goes on from NW_027315846.1 coordinate 16,777,139, forward strand.
ATCTAAGAACTCTATTCAAAACCCTTAATAATGCTGCTCCACCTCCCTTGAATAATTATGTCCAACCTTGCTCTGAACGACTTGTTCAGAATTTGCACCCTGAAAAGATCCTCTGCCTTCGCACAATCTGCCTTATCTTTTTTAACTATCAAACAGTGGAATAAACTTCCAGATAGTTTGAAATTGTCTGTTGATATTCATAACTTCACTCGAATCTTAGCTGTGTTTTTAATCTGTCTGAACTAATTTTTCTAAACTAAACAATATGCAGCTGACATGATACGGGTCACAGCCCAATTTGATACAAAATATTTCACAAGACAAACTTATAAATCATGTTCAGAAACCAAATGAGGTGTGATTAAATATGCTGTGGAGTTTAAAGAGCTTTTTAGGGACGGCCTGATATTAATTTTTTGAGTTGATTCTGATATCCAATATTTGGCTTACTGCTGTGGCCAATAACCAATATTTGCCTATAAGTCTCACAAATCTAACTTAAATTGAAGTGAAGATTACAAATGATCTTTTCACTATAGTAAAAAAAAAAAAAAACTTGGGTAGACATACAGCCATATTTTTTGCCTTCTATTTCCATTTTTCATTTCTTATGAGTCTGTTCAAAAAGGAAACTCTGGTGCACCGAGGACAAATGGGGCACGACACAGGGAAACATTGAGTCTAAATATCTAATATTGACTGACTGATATGGGGAAAAATGGTTCAATATCAGCCAATTCTAATACTGGAACCGATATATTGACCATCCCGATCATTTTCTTTTTTTTAAATCAGCTTTAACTCTTCGAAAATGAACACATCCAAATGAGAATGAACAAGGTGACTTAAAGCGCTCCCATTCTAATACACTGCACTATACTCACTCTGTCTCCTGATGCCTCCATTGCCTTGTAAGAGGTGTTTGCGCTGATGCTCGAGTACTTCTTAGATCAACACGTAGGCGCTTTAGCACACTTCTGTCTGTTTGGGATGGATTTAAGGCCTTACATGAAACCTCTCCAGGGACCCAAGGGTTTAGTCAGTATTTTAATTGTGGGAGAGAATGAGTGGGAGGTGAAGAGCACTATGGAAGAGAGCAGGAGAGTAAAAGAAACATCATGTGTTTTTTTGATTTTTACAATTATAATTCAAATCAACCTGTCCTTGTGGATTTAAAGTTGGTTTTAAGCGGGTGAAACTCACGCAAATTGAGTGAAGGAATATATTGTGTGAAAGTCTAAAAGTGAGAATGTATCGGAGCAAAGGTGTATACACAAACACTTTCACACAGACCAAGAGCAGAGGAGTTCAGGGCCGGGAGAGTGAGAGTAGCCCAAATGTAGATGGTGAATTATGTTGTGTTTTAGTGAATGCTCCCACAAACACTACACTCTGCCGGACTCTTCCCACTGATGAATTCTTTGTTTGGCCTCCATTGGGCTGGCTACTGTTTATGTTTGGATTCTTGGCAGTTTGAAATTGTAAAGAAAAATATAATTGGTAGAGCCTTTTAAAAAACTCCAAACTGCATACAAATCATCAATATATATCTGAGAATGTGTGTGAATGTTGCAGTAGCAAAAGGGCAAGGCATTTGACCAAGAGTACAGCACACAATGCTGGTCCTTCTGTACAAACCATCTCGGTGCGCCCACACTTAAGGTTCTTTATTTGATAAATGTACATTATTGCACTAAGGCTCTGGAGAACCTTCAATTTGTCACAACTTCAATCTTTCTTAGTTTTCTCTATTCCTGTTACCAAAGTTATTTTATGGTTTTGGTTTGACTGTTTTTCAATGATTATTTTAGGATTGAATTGAGCATTTATGCCTTTTGAAAGAAATATCCAAATTAGAAATCCAGAATCTTTGAAACTTATCATTATTTGTTTGAGATTGGGTCCACAAACTTGTCATATTATTATTTGTCCTTAAAGTCAACTGACAACAGCCATGCCTTGTTCAATAGTTTGATAATAGCACCACTTTCTGAAACTAATGTGAATAAATGATTTCATTTTGCATATTTGTGCTGACAGAGCAGAAATCAAACGTTGTGCCAGTTTTTGTATCATACGTATCGGTAATTACAAGAGATATGAACTACAAACCAGGTCAACAGATCTACAACCTGACAGTTAAACAGTACAAACCCATTTTAGAGTGTTGGGATATCATGTGAACTCATTCTATTTGGTGTAACAGGAGTTACCGAATTATTTAAAGATATCATTTTAACATCTTGAATTATACTTTTTGATTTAAAAAACAATAATCCAATCAGGCTCCAATACTACAGTAAACTATTCAAATAAACAACAGAAAACCCGATTTAACATGTTTTAACACTTGTTTTAACATGTTCTAAGTCCATTACCACTTTAGGACTACGACAAAGTCTGAAGAATAAAGTCTGGCGGTAATGCAACACTCGGATGCCAACCGCCATAAAACAACAACAACAACAACAACTACAACAACAACTTTAAATTTAATTCTGCAGTGGGGGTCAGTTGCATGGTCATTTTGGGGGCCTGACCTGAAAAGTTTGTGAACCCCTGTCCTAAAATAATTATTGCTTAGAATTAAAATAATTTCCAATTGTTCTGTTCTGTGAAGGAAAGTTTCTTGAAATTATTACAGTTATCATCAAAAAGAACATTAATTAAAACATTTTTTTTCCTGTTCTTTGAAGCACTTTGAATTGCCTTCGAATTGCCTACGAATTGTGCTCTACAAATAAACTTGCCTAAATAAAATATACAGTACGAGTCACAAATTGCAAGAATTAAGTCATTCTCCTCAAATAGATTCTTATTATAAGAAGCACAAATCAAAATCTATACCAAGGTCAGAGATAGTGGCAGTCCCATTTAAAAGGCGGCAGTGACCCCTAAACATTCACCTGCAGAGATACGTCAAATATATTGCGTCTTTATTACTACCCCCCCACCCTCTGTCAGGTCCAGTCCACCCCATGCACTCCCATCATTCTCCCCTCATGAATATTTACCAGTCCACTGCTGATGATGTCATGCTTCTGCAACAGTGGACTAGTTTGGCTGAGTGCTTTGTTGGAGCGCTGGAACCGGCCTGCTGCTGTAGATCAAGAGCGAGGAGTGGCAGAAGCAGAGAGCTGCCCACAGAAGATCTCTCTCGATCAATGTGTTTCATCTCACAACAGTCGATACGCAGGCAGCAGGACTCCGGGCTGCGCTCATAAACACTTTGGAAAATGTGTGATTTCAGTGGGAAGAGTAGCTCAGGTCATCAGCACACAGTAGAGTGGGTGTGTGGTAGTAAGAGAGAGAAGAAGAGATGTAGAAGTTCAGAACTGTTGTGTTGTAGACATAAATGTACATTATTTAAAGCCATACAATCAATATTTTTCTCTCAACAGTAACAGAAATGCACAAAATAAGTTATATTTGGTATCTGTTATGTCATGTAGATCCCTATAACTGTCATGGCATTCTGTCTGTGTCCTTGGGCAAGATACTTCACCCACCTTGCATGTAAATGTGATGGAATAATTAAGCAGTGATTGGAAACCACACATGCAATAGAGCGGCTGTGGCGACTGATAAGTTAAACAGGACATTTTATGCTAAATCAATTTTAATGAGCTTTTAACCTTGTCAGAATCAGAATCAGAAAAGGTTTATTGTCATGGCAATGAACAAAATTCACAAACATAGGAACTTGCTTTGGTGATTCAGTGCAACATAAAACAATGAACAATAAGAAAACAACATATATAAAATCAAAAAGTGCATGTAAAGAAAAAACAATTTGAATTTACTATAAGATAAAAAAAATAAAAAATAGGCTTAAGTTACATCAGTGTTTCCTCATCATTAGTTTACTCAAAGTTGTATTTTGTATTTGATTCATGAATATTTGAGTAATCCTGTATTGTCCTGCAACTGAGGCTCGAGTGCTCTGAAAATTCATGTTTCACCTAATCCACATTCTTGAACTTTTATTTGAGCAATTTCTAAAAATAATTTGTAAAATGTCACATAGCCACTTGACTACTTCTATTGTTCAGTACTAAGTGAAAAAACATAAAATCTCTCCTTTAACACTGACATTGTAATTGATGAAAGTGAATAAACAATCAACTAAATGTCTATGATTATGTTAAAAATGGAAATGTATTGAAGAATTATTATTGTGTTGGAATCAGTAGGCAAGGCAAGGCAAGGCAAGTTTATTTGTAGAGCACATTTCATACACAAGGCAATTCAAAGTGCTTCACAGCAGGAAAAATGCTTTCAAATCACAAAGAAATTACAGAAATACAATAAAATTAACTAAATTAAAAATTATCAATCCAACTGATTTTCTAAACTAATAAAATCACAAACAAAAGAGAAGAGTGCAAAGAAAAAATCCTTTTAGTTAAATGCGCAGCTAAACAAAACAGTTTTTAGCTTAGATTTGAACATTGTCAGAGTAGAAGCCTGTCTCACATCTTCAGGAAGACTGTTCCAGATTTTAGCTGCATAAAACTGAAACGCAGATTCCCCATGTTTTGTCCTGACTCTGGCACCAGCAGGAGGCCGGTCCCTGAGGTCCTCAGAGTCCGAGATGGTTCATATGGCACTAACATATCCAAGATGTACTTTGGTGCTAGGCCATGGAGAGACTTGTACACAAGCAGAGCTGCTTTAAAGTCTATTCTCTGAGCCACAGGGAGCCAGTGCAGAGACCTGAGAACAGGACTAATGTGATCATACTTCCTGGTTCTAGTCAGGACCCGAGCAGCAGCGTTCTGGATGTACTGCAGCTGTTTTACAGCTCGTTTGGAGAGACCAGTGAGCAGGCCGTTACAGTAGTCTAATCTACTGGAGACAAACGCGTGGATAAGTCTCTCTAAATCTGGTTTTGACACTATATTTTTGATTTTGGCAATGTTTTTTAGATGGTAAAAAGCTGCTGATGTTATTGATTTGACGTGGCTATTAAAGTTCAAGTCTGAGTCCATTATTACCCCCAGATTTCTAATTTGGTTTGTAGGTTTTAGAGCGAGACTCTGGAGGTGACCGCTAACACTTTCTCTTTGTTTCTGTGGGCCAAAAACGATTATTTCAGTCTTGTCTGAGTTCAGCTGGAGAAAGTTGTTTTGCATCCACAAACTGATCTGTTGGATGCAGTGACAGAGTGAATCTACTGGTCCATATTCACCTGCCGATAGTGAAACATAGATCTGAGTGTCGTCTGCATAATTGTGATAGGACACATTTTCACTGCGTATCAACTGACCCAACGGCAGCATGTAGAGGTTGAACAGAAGGGGACCCAGGACTGACCCTTGGGGCACTCCACAGGTCAGGGTCATGTGGTCTGAGACACAGCTACCAATTTCAACAAAGTACTTCCTGTCTTCCAGATAGGACCTTAACCAGTTTAGGGCAGTGCCAGTGATGCCCACCCAGTCCTCTAGTCTCTGTAAGAGGATCCCATGATCGACAGTGTCAAAAGCAGCACTCAGATCTAACAGAATTAAGACTGAGGCTTTGCCCGTGTCAGTGTTCAGGCGGATGTCATTTGTCACCTTGACAAGAGCAGTCTCAGTGCTGTGATGAGGTCTAAAACCTGACTGAAAAACATCAAATGAGTTGTTTATTAAGAGGAAATCTGTGAGCTGTTGGTAAACAACCTTTTCAAGGACTTTGCCCCAAAATGGCAGATTAGAGATGGGCCGGTAATGACTCAGTACTGCGGCATCAAGACTGCTCTTCTTTAGGAGAGGCTTTATGACCGCAGTTTTCAAAGACATTGGGAATGTTCCAGATTGAAGCGACATGTTAACTATGTGAGTGAGTGGTGCTAACAAACTGTTCAGCACAGACTTTAGAAATTTGGTGGGTAACACATCAAGGCAGCATGTAGATGAACTCAGACTGGTGATGATCTCCTGGACAGTTTTGTCAGTTACTGGTGCAAAGTGAGTCAGCTCTAAGTGTCTTGGTGGTTTTAGGGTAATTTTTTGCATTGTGGGATTTATAGCATTTTTAATGCCCTGAACTTTGTCATTAAAGAATAATGCAAACTCATTACACTTGGATGTGGAAATGAGTTCTAACGGCAGCTGAGCTGGAGGGTTTGTTAATCTGTTTACTGTGGCAAACAGGACACGCGAGTTGTTACTGCAGCTTCCAATTATTTCAGAAAAATATCTTTCCCTAGTTCTACATAAGATTAGGTTGTACATATTCAGCTTTTCTTTGTAAATCTCTTTTTGAACCTGGAGCTTTGACTTGCGCCATTTCCGTTCGGCCCTGCGGCACTCCCTTTTCTGTGCCCTGACCGAATCATCATTTCTCCACGGCGCCTTCTGCTTATTTTTAACCATTTTAGCCTTTATAGGGGCGATGGTGTCCAGAACATTCAAAACACTAGATGTAACAGAGTTCAACAAATCATTTACATTAGAACATGAGACATTTTCGAAGTTTATCATTTCCATAAACAGTGCACCTGTGCCATCACTTATGTGTCTCCTCTGAACAACTGCAGGACCAACCAGAGGTTTGGGAGAAACAGACAGGTCAAAGAAGACACAGAAATGATCAGACAGAGCAACATCGATCACATTAACATTTGAAATATTTACCCCCTTTGTAATTATGAGATCTAGAGTGTGTCCTTTGCTGTGGGTGGGGCCTCTCACATGCTGAGTAAGACTGAAGGTTTCAAGGACAGTCATTCTCTGATTTTGCCTCTATAATCTGTCATAAATAGAGTCACTTTGTGGCTCTGACTGATAACAGTACAATGGCAAGCTTCAGCAGCAGCAGGCAGAGCATTTGCATTGTTTTTAAGTTCAAGAATTAATGTGGCATTTTAGTTCATCTAAAATTCCAAACCTGGATTATTGTTTGGTGTCAGCAGACAAGAGGCTGCAGCAGATGAAATAAAGGTGCACTATGCAACTTTTCACCATCACCAAGATTTTCTCTTCCATTTTTGTCTTAATCTACATATATTTGCACTTTCCCACTTCCTTTTAAAACCTGCACAGATGTGAACAGTCAAAAAATAAAATAAAAGATTATTCACAACATATGTATGTTGTATGTTGATGTAACTGTTTACATGACATTTCAATAATCTGATCAGAGTTTGCTATGTCTGTAAATATCCAGTGACAGGTCAAGTGCTGATGCAACATCACTTTAGAGCTATGGACCAAGCGTAACGTCAATAACTTTACACTATTGTTCCAATTGGAACCCCTTGAGAAATGATTACATCGAACATACCAATCCCATTCTATAGCCAAACAGGCTTTTACAGACAAACAATGTGCCCCTCCACTGGGCTGCATCTCAGGGGGAACAGAGCTAACGTCTACAAAGACATCAGATTTATCGCTACTTTTCCGCTTCATCTGTGTTTAATGTTGGAAAGTGTAGGGCAGATAGCAGCGGGCCAGTTCTCCACCGTTAAATTACCCGCATGGGCCGCTGTGTGTTTGTGCTGACTTCAAAGATCATTAACGCAGTGATGGTCCAGGGCATAGCAACGGCTACGAGGTCCCCTGTATCACAATGTTCTCACAACTGCTAACGCTATCGGACCATTTGTCACTGACACAAATTCACAATCGGCCATCTAGGTGTGGTCTATCATTTAGATGAAATACAATGATAAACATCCGTTGTTACATTGTAATAAAAATATATTAAGTTCAATATGAGTTTAATCTGGAGATCCACCCACAGGAATATTGTTCATGGCCATCATACCAGACAACTCCAGAGCAACCAATTATTAACATTTTGTGTATGTGACACTGAAACTGCTCTAGATTCAGTAGATTTGTATACAGTGCACTGCTAATGTTTTAAACAATTTAGAAGGCAGTGTAGACACTTTTTCTGCAGCACCATCTTTGCACTACAGTGTTTTGGCCCAAACAAAATATCACACTTTCTAACTCATGCCACTTTAACAATTATATAAAACAACAACTATTCTTTGCACTGCTCATTTTTTGCATTTTTCTCTGACCGACTGTAAATTTTGTAGTATTCTTATTTTATAAGGGAATTCTTAGCATGCCTTATTTCATAAATATTGCTATTTTATTATTACAGTTCAGTGACAATGGCAATACACATTTTTCTGATTCTGAAATGACCAGAGCCATAGACCCTCAGTGTTGGTAAGAAAAGCTCTTAACAATCCCATTGGTGCATTTGAAGAATCACACGAACAACCTCCTGCAAAAAATGTACTTTGTCATCTGGCTAAGACTTCTTTGTATGTTTCCAAAGCGTCACCTGCAGCAGCAGCTGCTACACTTGGTTTGGCTCATATTGACTCTGGACGGCACACTTCCACTGCCATGACAAATATGGTTATGATTCTGCTCCTGCAAGTAGAGCTACTTGCATATGCCACCAACCATTCTTCACTGTTCCCCTCATCAAGTTTAGCAGTGCTCACTGTGCATGAGACTATAAAGGCTGTTTGCACAGTGGGATATAAGTAGACTCGATTCATTTATTTTAGTGCAAGAGAATGCAGAATGCAGCCCAGCTATAGTGTTTTCTTTGAAAATGAGGTTTAGTGAAGGGTGTATAGGAAGTATGGGTGGTAAGGAAATGTTTTAAGTTAAGCTACTGGAAAAATTAAAGCCTATTTTGACATAGGCCTTGGGTGGCTAAAGACACAAAAAATACCAAAACGAAAGCATGACTATTATTATTTACATTTTTATTGAACTAAAAATGTATAAACACATGTTTTCTTGCGGTGAGCAGGGCTTGCATCTCCACAAGCCTGACTCAAACTAGGCCTGGATGAGCCTCCTGCTTGTATCCTTTAATGCCCAAAGTATGCAATTAAACTTATCCATCTCCAAAAGGAATGTTCCAAAGTATGGTTTTAACTTTACATTTCTATGGATACATGCAGGTGACTTTCCTCATCCAGAAAGTGGCACAGTGTCACTTTAATTACACTTGGCTATAATTATTAATAATGGGTAAATATGTATTATGTGTAATTTTACCAACCACAGGCTGTGCAGTTTTGCAGGCTGCTCCATGACTCCAAACACGCGGAGGGTGCAGGTTTGAGTGAGGGTGCAGGTTTGAGTGAGGGTGCAGGTTTGAGTGAGGGTGCAGGTTTGAGTAAGGGTGCAGTTTGGAGCGAGGGTGCAGGTTTGAGTAAGGGTGCAGGTTTGAGTGAGGGTGCAGGTTTGAGTAAGGGTGCAGTTTGGAGCGAGGGTGCAGGTTTGAGTAAGGGTGCAGGTTTGAGTGAGGGTGCAGGTTTGAGTAAGGGTGCAGTTTGGAGCGAGGGTGCAGGTTTGAGTAAGGGTGCAGGTTTGAGTGAGGGTGCAGGTTTGAGTAAGGGTGCAGGTTTGAGTGAGGGTGCAGGTTTGAGTAAGGGTGCAGTTTGGAGCGAGGGTGCAGGTTTGAGTAAGGGTGCAGGTTTGAGTGAGGGTGCAGGTTTGAGTAAGGGTGCAGTTTGGAGCGAGGGTGCAGTTTGGAGTGAGGGTGCAGGTTTGAGTAAGGGTGCAGTTTGGAGTGAGGGTGCAGTTTGGAGTGCAGTAGTTACTTTGCATCGTTCCGCTGAGCTCGTGGCGCGTCAGAGGCAGCGTGCCATGAATCGAGGTGCACTGTACAATCATTTCAACACTTCTTGGGGACACAGCCAGCGGGCTCCGCTCCGCTCTCCGGACCTCTGGAAACAGCGCCTGTTTTAGCGCGCGGAGACAACTTTACCTCTCCCAAGGTACTGTGCACACTTTAAAAGAAAATGTGCGGCTGCGGTCAAACTGTCACCACGTGGGTTACTGAAGTGGAAAACTCGAGTTAAGAGTGCTTTTATCTTTGCACAGGCTGGTACGGCGAGCGTGTGTGCAACTGGGGGCTATGCATATTTAACCGGCTGCAGGCTGCTGTCATTTAAAAGTACCGCTCCTTCAATATCCCATGCTGTATGGTTGCGTTTCATTTTTCATAAGCTTTGAGCATGCATATTGAGGACTAAATTATATAATTTCTGTGGATCGCGGTTCAGTCTCGAACTTGACTCTGGAGTCTGCAGCAGCATCAAGACAGCAAGCTGCAAGACGAGAAAGTGCTGCTCATGTTTGCATTCATCCCCACAAACAAAAGACATGACGACTGCCCGGGCTGCAGCTTAAACGAGTAGGTGCTGGTGCTGACAGAAAACCGCCCCCTCCAGACACGTCCGGGCTGCACATACAGTCGGCGGAGAAGAGGCAGACGACGCGGACGTGAATGCCGAGCCTCCGCGACGCGCCGTCACCACAGCGGCACCTGGACCACTGCGCGCCGGCGGAGAAGCGCCCACATCCCCCGGAGAGAGTAGATGGGACCGCACGGAGCGCCAGCATGGACAGAATTTTCCGCCTGCTCGTCCTCAGCTCCCTCGGCGTCCCCCCTGTCTCCGCGGGTGAGTCCCCAACAGCCGTGCGCAATGTTCGGCAGGAATTGCGCGGGGATCCGGTGGCGTCTTGGCGTGGATCGGTAGCAGCGCGGGGCAGAATAGTGCGTGAAATATGTAAAGGTTTTATAGAGTGTCATGGGAAGGCGGTGGAGCTGGACATCTTTTGGGGGATGTAGAGGTGGTGCTGAATTTGAAAAGGCTATTGTCTCCTTTCATTTTGTGGCAGGCTACATCAGTGGTTCAACATTTTTTGTTTTGTCTGGAGGATCCACTAAGCTTTGTCTCACACTCTGAGTACATAAATATGTTTACTCTTGCAGGATTTTGTCAAAAGCCTTCTGGTATTTTCTTGTTTTCATGACACGGATGTCCAAAATCCTCCAAAACGTTTGCACTGCAACTTTTTTTATGCCTTTATTTTTCATTTCATTTTAAAATATGAAAACATTACACGTGCATTTGCTTGGTTTGGAAACACTGAGCTACGTTATTGATCTCACTTTTTGGTTATTTTCTTATATGGATGAAAATGAATCTGAAATGTGACAACAGCTTGTGTCTGAAGATGCCGATGGGCAACAGTGGCCTTCACAATAGAAACACTGCTGATGAAGAGCGTGGAGGCCATAATAAGCCTATCTACCTATAAAAACATCCCGACTGCTTCCCAAATGTCATGTGCAGGACATAAACAGAGGAGCTGACATGTACATGCTCCCTCTGTGGAGACTCATCTCTGCTTCTCATCCTCCCACTCCTCTGGCTCTTGCTGCTGGAGATGGATCACTGCACACTGCACACACCAAGACCTGAAGCTCCACTTGCATTAGGGTCGGCACTGTATTGTTGCTTGTATTTGGATTTAAAATGCAGTTGTAGCCATCGATTGTGATGCTCAGTTTGAAAAGGAGATCCGAAGTGTTAAGGTGCATGACATGTAGCATATTAAAGACAGTGTGGTGTTAGACAGTCCAGTTCTTTAGCTCTCTAACAGTGTAATGGATCACAGCCATCTGGATACTGTAGCAAAGGGCCAAAAAAAAAAAGGTTTAGCTGTAGTTTGCACAGTAAAGAAGAGAACAAACAGTAACTTCTCCTGCATTTTGAAACACACTCCAAGTATAAGCATGTTTCCTCAAGTTAGCCTTTCATTATGAGAAGATGCTGCTTGGTTTTGCATCATCGTTTCAAGTCCAGTTTCTGATAGTTGGCAGAATGTTTCTTCTCTCTCTCTCCTCCATTTTACTGTATACAATAAAAAATGCAAACTAAATAAATGCATTAAAGCCTAGGTGTATTTAAAACAATGTATACTTTCTTTTGATTGCTTTATGTGTGGGTGCTACTTGTAGATTTAGATTTGCCTGTGTTTATTTAAAGATTCTTCCAGTCACCTTCACCAGAAAAACAAAACAAGTCAATTCCAACTGGATGGAGGAGAAGTGAACCACGAATTAGTGCTTCACCATTAGTGAAGCACTCTGCTGACATCTTTACTGTGGCTGTCCTCATAGCCACTCATAAACAGCTAAATGAGCAAAGTAAATTGTAATGTAAAACGATTTGGTCACACGTTTATCTAAATGAGGCCATAAATCCTGCAGGGCTTAGTCCGCTAGCTGCTGCCCCGAGTTTAATCGAACAGAAAATCAATGAATCAATCAACAAATAGTGCATTGATGCAGGCCCCGGGCGTTGTGCTTTGTTTGAAAAACGACTCACTTTAATGAATGCAGGAAGTTATTTTTATCAAATGAACCTAAAATATCGGATGTTGGCAGTCTCCGTCCAGTTAGAAATTGCCTGAGTAAATGGGTGGAGTGCCAAACCATTGAGTTATAGGTTCAGACTGTAGCCATCGCCTCTTAGAAAAATTGCCTTAAAAAATACCATCAGTATAAACCTGAGGCACATCAAACTTGAGTGAAAACAGTATGATATTTGTGTACAATTACCAATAAACAAAAGCAATTTACATTTGCAAATTGGGCTTAAATTGGGACATTTGTATCTGTATATCTATCAGTATATACAGTATAGCTACTTTTATTTTAAAACAGACTCAGGAGTTTTTATGGTCACAATCATTTCTTTCATTCCTGTGGCCGTTTGTCCTCTGGGGTTACCATAGCAATTAAATGCTGTCTGTGAGAAGGGATATATTGATGTTTAAAGCCAGCTTCCCTTATTATTTGTAGTTTCGCTGTAAAAATCACTGACCTTACATTTCCTTTTGTTGACTGATGTGTCCCATTGTGATACAGTAGTTTAGTTGTGTGTTCTTCTATAAAAGACAAAACTATACTACTAAAGAAGACGAGATGGATGTTCTTAAGTGATACAGTGGTTGCTGCTGCTATCAAATCAAACATTGCTAAAAAACCTTTAGCTCGTAATAATGATTTGATATAATGAAAATGATTTTAATCTGACATTGTTCTTCTTAATCTTGACACATGGTATCAGCCAACTTGAAAATATCTAAAGAGTACAAAGATATAACATGAAACAGGTTTATTTTACTCACAGTAATTCACCCTGGAGAACAGAAAGAAGCATTTAGCAAGCTTTATTTCATGAGTTATTTGGCGCTCAGACCCCAGCAGAAGACATTGCAATTATGGGCGTGTCATGGTAGAATTATATTCGAATTCTCCCCCCAGGGTCTGGAGACTAGTGGTGGTAGATATGAGGACGAGGGTAGAGAGGGTGATTAGGACGATGTGAGGGATGCAGAGGAGGGGCTGGGGAGGTGGTGGGTCATAGCACAGACTGAAAGTGGCCGAGCCAGCTGCATGAGGGTTAAAATGGGGCAGAATGTGCTGATTGGGAGCAGAGGAGGTGCACCGTGCCACAGGGAGGAGTAACTCGGGTGAGTCGATTGAGGCTGGAGAGCAGGTTAGCCCTGGTGTAGCGAGTTAGGTTTTCCTGGCTGAATTTACGCTAGCGTCATTTGTGTTCATTTTTATTTAAGTAACAGCAACAGCTGCTGCTGCTGCTGTTGCTGCTGCTGTGGATCTGAAGCAGCTTTTGTATTGAAAGCTGAATCATCTAGTTTCAGTGAACACTGCGTTCCTGTTATCATCTGTTCATTAGTTCTGGTTAATCATTCAGACACAATTAGCGGGTTATAATTATTCACACAAAGCTAGAATCAATAAGTGCATTTTTCTTAAAGCTGCAGCAGTATGTAGTAGAGGTGGGCAGATGATTGAAATATCAATAATAGTGCGGATGTTGTTTTGAAGAAGCTTTTGAATATTGAGCATATAAAGAAAAAATGCAGCAAACCTTGTATAATGTGATATTTTTGCAGTTTTGTGGGTCATTTTACAGTATTTTTTTATGTATCTGAGTTAAACCTAAAATACTATGACTGGCCACATTTCAATAAGCATGCTATGTAATTTGAGTGACAAGACGATGCCTTTTAGAAGAAAAGGTCGTTGCATGTTAAGCCTCTCAACCTCTCAATTTGGCTCCTAAATAAATGCAGTGGGCCCCTGTGGCAGGTTAGTCATTGATCACTAATGAACACTTCAATTCAAAAAAGGTGATAGCCATAAAGTATTTCATAAAAGGGTAAATTAAACCCTTTGATAGTGATTATCTTTGTCATTATTCACAACAAAAAACAAAAACTCTAAAACATATTGAATATTTGAATGTTGGAACCCTGAGAAACTCATTAAAAAGGCAAGTTAGGCTAAAATAATACCAAGGCTTTGAATGTCTTCAGACGTTCCACTATGTACTCTCACATCCGGGGTAAATCCTTGTTCAATTTGAGGTTGGATGAAGATAATTTGTACCAATTATAGAAACCACATAAAGATGGAATTGCTGTTAAAATCATACCTGCCTAAAGCTGTATTGGTGTCAGAGTAACATTCCATAAAAATAAGAACGACACAGGAGGCAATTATTTTACTCGCGCAAGGAGAGAATGCTGGAGGTCTCAGTCACAGGACGTCGCTAACATCTCTGAGCTCTCTCTGCATTTTCTCCTCAGTTTTATTGGTTCAGAGTTTAGCGGTCCAGGTTCAAAAGTTGACAAAACCGTCCACATGTGGTTAATGGTCCCAAGATAAACACACACACGATGTTAGTTTCCACAAATCCATGTTTAGACATTAACATCAGCTTCTTGTCTTGGCAAGGTTTAATATCTTCTGCCCAGACATGATTTAATGTCTAAAAAGATGAATCCGCTCTGACAATCTTTTACTGAAATGATTAATACAAAAACACTTATATGAGGTTATACTTTCATTATATATCGATACAAAAAAGACCTATGCTTTATTTACATATATTCCATCAATTAGACTTTGGACATTTTTATTTTGTACGTTTAGGATGCAGATTACCTACAGTGATATTGTTCTGGTCACTGCTGGTCTGTTTGGTGGTGTGGACCTGAACCCTCTCAGTGTCAGTGTGGATTCACAGCTCTTTCCTCCACTCCTCTCCTTCCTGGCTCCTTCAAACGTCTCTCAGAGTTCTGTGAGCGCATACAAAGTGTCCAAAGATACAGGTCGAGGAGGGTCGCTCACAACACAAGTGAATTTTATTGTAGTTTAGACTCTTTAGCATATACAGGAGCTGATTCCATAACTCAGGAGCTCGGCAGCTAAACACCTCCTACTGTGCCTGTAGTGACTCTTTGGACCACCAGAAGTCATTTATGCCTTTATATGTCAGAAGAAGGATTTTTAATTCAATTCTAAACTCAACAGGGAGCCAGTGAAGAGACTCGAGCAACGGCGTAATGCGCTCTTTTCTTTTAAGTTACCAGTTGCCTTGGACGCATGGGTTTGCCGAATGATGACAGGACAAGTGACGTAATGATTCATAATTTAAAACAAAAAATTCTGATCCTCAAAATGTTGCTTATAACAGGAAGCTGAAACTCATGAATACTAGATGGAGCCATTTGTGGAATGAATTGCCTCCACGTCTTCTGTACTTGTATTTAATGTAGGAATGTAATCCTTCAGTTGATTAATCAGTCGATGGTGTCTTAGTTGAGCAAATTCTTGTAGAAGTCTAAGTCAACTAATGATTTTATTGGGATTTTATTTTATTGGGAATAGCAAAAAAGATGGAGTTTAATCTGCCTTTTCACTTCTGAAGATACTGTTTACTACTTCTCTGTGTACATAGTTTTGAGAGCCAGAGTCAGGCAATGCTCCCGTTTTTGTCGATTAAGCGATGCACAGGTTATTTCTTAATCGACCAAGAATTTATTTTGTTTATTATAGAAAAAATAAATGAAAAATATTGAAAAATGTAAAACGTAGTAATTCCTTTTCAGATTAATTTTAGCAAAGTGATTTGAATTAAATGGCACAGAATGTCACTTTGCTTGAATCCAAAAGCATGTATACAGTTTCTCTCATATCAAACCCATTAATTAATTCTTCCGTCATTTATGCACTGATTGGTTGATGTTATATATATAAATACATTTCTCACAACTCTATCAATTGCGTTATGGACATTTACTGAAGAACCTTGATGTATTTTCAACAAGCCCTCACCTTTCCTCTCTTCTCCAACAGCAGTGCACCTTCTATTTTTATTTTGCGCTGTGAGGGATGCAGGTCCCAGATGGTGCGCTTTTACATCTGAACAGTTGGCAGTCGAAAGCCCCCGGGAGAGGACCTGCGCCTCTGTCCCCCTCCTGGTGGAAGTAATCCTCTAAGCTCAGTTTCAGCTTTACTGGGAGATAAAAGAAGTGTCCAAGAAATATCATGAAGCCCAGGTTATACTTTATAAACTGTATACTGGCTACATCATTCATGCAGAATACAGTTGTGGGGTAGTGGTAGGTGAAATTGCATCTGACGTCACTTATCTCGCCTATGGTAGCTTGACAGGGACAAGCTCAGACCAAATCAAGTGGAAACAGTTCAGATGACGAGGTTTCACTACTGTAGCAATACAAACAAGTGTTTTATCATGAAAGCACTTACCTTTTCGGTGCCTCATGTGTGTCTGTGCTTGGTCTGCTCAAGAATCAACATTACAGGGACAGTGGATTCTCCCCTGTCTTTCGCTCTGAATGAGTATTAAAACCTTTTGTTATACATCTGGTGTATAACTGCTAAAGGCTGGAAGTCTGATTGTAAGTATGTACTGTAAAAGATATGGTCATTACTGCCTCTTCTCATTCTGTATCCCCTTTCTTGTGTAAACTGGAGCCCATGCACCATTGCCTCACGTTAGCATGTTCCATTAATGACATTGAAGCAGTGCCACTTGTTCAGTGCAATGCAATTCCTGATAACAGTGCCATTAACATGCGTGTTGTTGTGCAATGCTATGTTACATTTCGATAATGCCGTTTGTAGACATTATAATGAACTTTTTGTCTGTGTCATTTGCGAAGACACCACTTACTACTGGCGTCTCCTTTCCTCTGTGGATGTGTGACTTTCCTCAGTGTCAGCTCTGGAGATGTTACTCCAGCAGCAGCTCTCTCTTTGTGAAGAGAGTGCGAGAGACAGAGTGAGAGAAAGAGATAGAGTGAAAGAGATGGATGGGAGAACTGTTCATCTTTAATCTCAGTATTTGCAGCTCCAGCTGTGAGTTCCTTTCATAATCAGCCACTCCCTGCTCTCTCTTCGCTCTGCTGCTGGAGAAAGCCTGCTCCTGATTTCAAACCAGATTTCTTTAACATCAGTTTTGGGAAATAATCAACCAGCATAGGCTCTTTTGGCTGACTGATGTAGCTGCTACCCAGTCTTTCTCATTGATGTTCATTCTGTGCCTTTTGACGTTTATTTATTTATTCATCATTTATTTGAACCAGGGTGAAAGTGGCTGTTTTTTATGGTCCCCTGTCCTTTCCAGTAGTGGAATTAATTTACTAATGCGTGAAGTAAAAAGCTCATTTCTGCAACACTAATACTCTCAGATGTTAGTGTGTTTGTGCCGGATGTGCTGGGCTGTAGCACGGATCAAAAAAGGATTACATTCACATTTGCACCTCCCTTTGTGTGAGAATTTAATTTGTTTGTTAAACAGATCAAACAATTAATTCACTTCTGTGTGCATTGCAATATAAAAACATGAATAGTATGATTAAACCAGTCATCCAAAATAATGCACTCTGACGTTCTAATTGATTGACCTGTTGATTTTATGTGCAATCAACGTAACAGTAATGGTTGTAGCAAACAGTCCTACTTATTGTTCTTATACAGGAGGGTCTGGAACCAGTCCATAGAGCACACTTACAAATATAACTCCATGTTTTGTAAATATATAACTTATTTTACCTCAGATTTAGTGCTTTGCTCTTTGTTTGTCAGTCCTCTCTTCATGTTGGGTTATGTTATTGTTCCACCTGTTGATTGGCGGAATCAGGGAGACAGGATACGCTTCCACAACATATGTCTTTGTAGAAGTATTGTAAAAGCACGTGGTCTCGGCTGACGAGGCATGCAAACTGGCAATCCCATGTTACAGCCTCTTGGAGCCTCACCAAACACACTCATGCACAAATACAACTGTGAGAATTGGAGAGCGCAGAATGCGACGCTCCGACATCGATGTGGTCTTGTCCGCTCATCATTTAAAACATGCACATTCAGCTAAACCAAATCTCATCACCCATTACCCTGTTATCACCTCAGATCAAACTGCTCATTAAAATTGCAGACTGCATTTACCGTGCTGCCCCAGTGGTACAAGAGGATAATTGAATAAATGCCCCTGAGAACATTCAATACTCGTTTCATAGGGTGTGGGTTGTTTATTTGAAGAGATAACTGTATATTTCCATATATGTATTTGTGTTTTTATCCTCCATTCTGTTACTTTATGTGAACATAGTTTTTACATCTACTGACCTAATATCAAAACTAACTTTATAAAACTTTAAAATGCAGATGATGTTAGACGCAGTGGATCTCTATAGTGATCGCGTAATATAAATAATTACCATTATTTGCAGCTATTGGTAACAGAAATGAGTCAGAATCCGCTTTTCTCTGTCTATTCTTTTATTTCTATCAAAGAGTCTAGACTGTGATAGTTCCATACTCTAAAAAACTCTACAAAAGGAACTGTTCAGAAAATGTCTGGATGAGCTGCAGATGAAAAGGAGAAGAGTGCCTGAGATGGAGAGACTGTAAAGGAGTGCTATTGTCACTGAATTGAGCAAAAAATTATGAAAATGTGAACTTTTGTTATGATGGTATAATCAGATATTTAATCAACAAGCAGATACAAGAAATGTGATTCCATGATGCTATTTGGCATGTCACAAAATCACATTTTAGTGTTTGGATTATTGTTACATCACGATTAAACAAATATTCATGTTTGTATCAATGAAATTTCCCCATGTGTGGACAATAAAGGATTAT
This sequence comes from Eucyclogobius newberryi, assembly GCF_026437365.1. Classification (NCBI taxonomy): domain Eukaryota; kingdom Metazoa; phylum Chordata; class Actinopteri; order Gobiiformes; family Gobiidae; genus Eucyclogobius; species Eucyclogobius newberryi. Next base: position 16,795,952 of record NW_027315846.1, read on the forward strand.
CTTATCTTATCTTATTATTGTGACTGTGACAAAACAACATCAAAATATAAAATTTTCTTTCATTCCTGTGGTCTAACATGTTACTATTCCTCGAGTTTGTGAGCAGCTTTAAGAAATCAAACTTTCTGAAAGGCAAAATAAAGTTAAATATGACAAGCAGCCAGATAAATAAAAGTTATTTACGTCCTTGTCCATTTATTAGAAAAAACAAGGACGATTAACAAGATCAGAAAAAAGAAAAGGCAACACAGGAAAATTTTAAATCTGCTAAATCTAACCACTGCAAAAGGGCAAACCACAATATGGACTGGGACAACACAAAGATAGTAGGAACAGAGGAACTGTACAAAGTACAACAGATGGATTTGAGAGGCTGTTGAAATCAGGACCATCAGTCGAGACAAAGGAGCGTTTAGTTTGGCTCACACATGGCACTCACTTCTCCAGAGACCGTGGGGTCAGTCTTATCGCTCTGTCAGACTGACCACACCTGCCAATAACATCTGATAAAACACACGTCACAACATCAGACGAAGGCGGAAGTCCTACTGCCAAAACATGTCATGTAAATGAGCTATCGCTTGTATACCACTGTCTTGTTGTTTTTCTTCATTGACAATGGCAATAAACTCTTTCTGATTCTGATTCTGTCTTTAAGAAGAAATGTGAGATTTATTTGAAAAAGAAGACTTAATTTTGCTTCTAAAATTGTCACAATTATTAATTTTGGTTTCTACGAATATATTGTGACCTGAATGATCACGATTATTGGTTAACCTATTAATCTTGACATCCCTAGATTATATTCCATCTAAGTTAAAGCCCTACTATGCAATATTCCAAAGCAACAAGAGCTCCATGGTGCCTATTACCAAACAGTGTAACGAGTCAGGTCCATGGAGAGGCAAACCCGCTCATAGGATACATGTTTTTTAAGGTGATGAAATAAATGCTTTTATTTTAGTCATCTTATCGGCTGAAATGTTACACAGTGAGGTTTTAACTATAAACTGGGTGATGGCCTGGTGTTGACCTATCAGCTGATGGGTTTACTTTAATGCCAGACTACTTAACCTGTTGCATTCACTTTGAGCCAATACTGAGCCTCCTGGACTCCTGTGTCCTTAGATCTTTACTATACTGTAAATTGCTTCGCTGGGGTAAAGGTTGGACACTACTCTGTGACTGATGCGTTCTCTCCTAAATGAGACACGTTAGCGCCTCGTGTTCATTTCACTGCCTTTGTCACACTGTCTCATCCCCGTGTGTCTACTTTTGTGTATCCGCTCCATCCACAGAAGGCGGAGTGTAATTCTGACGCATGCAAGGACAAATTCTGGATGCCTCTCAAATAGCAAATTAGGTATGAATGAGGACCTATGGATACAACCCCGAGGGGCGTGTGAATATGGCATATTTCAACACCCAAAATGAATCCTCACAGCGGTGCCGTCAGCATGTTCATAATGAAGTGCTAATTATTGGCGGCTAATTCCCTTTGTGGCCTCACACTCTTAAACCATAATGGCACTGGCAAATTTGATTAGTCAAACTCATTTTGATGCATGCCCACCTGAGGCTATAATGTCTTCTTCACAGTAACGCTTTACTTATCGTTATCTCTAATGAGCTAAGGAGGTCCTCAATGTAAATGTGGCAAAATAATTGTATGAATAATTAGAAGAGGAAGTAGTAACCCTCCTGGACTTTATTTAATGTACATAATAATAATATTATTCAAAGAGTTCAAATCCAGGACTCCCATGGAAAAAAATCTCAATGGGACTGTCCTGGTTAAATACTAAGGACAGTTTATCCCTAACACAGACATATCTCTTAAACCAGTTTTTATTTGCTCTTAGGCTTCCTGCTGAATTGTCCCAAATCATCAGACAATGTATGTTTTCTGTAATTTCATTGAATCTACCTTCACAAACCTAATATTAAACATTTTTGTATGCCCCATTGAGGTTTTAAGCCTGAAAATAGGTGGCTCAGTCTAACCTGAGCTACAGTAAATTAACATATTTAAATTATTCACTGTATTAAATTATTCACTGTACTCGCCTCCGACGGTCCCTCATTTGCCTGAAGAGTGGCTCCAGTTCGCCTCAGACGGTCCCTCATTTGCCTGAAGAGTGGGTCCAGTTCGCCTCAGTCGGTCCCTCATCTGCCTGAAGAGTGGCTCCAGCTCCAGTCTCCCTCGTGTCCGTCTGTCCATCTGTGAGAGTCGGATCTCTTCTTCACTGGAACTCCTCCAGGTTTCTACGCTTTTTTCCCAAAGAGGTTTTTTTTTGTAGTTTTTCCTGGCCGAGAAGGAGAGTCTAAGGACAGAGGACCCTGGGACATCGTCCCTCGCCACCACAGACATTGTCTGACTCCCTCGCCACCACAGACATTGTTGATTCATTTCTCCCTGTGGCCCTCAGAGGCAACTGTTGTTGTGATTTTGGGCCTTACAAAAATAAATTGATTTGATTTGATTTGATTTGATTGACCACATGGCTCTCTACCGGCCTTCTGGTTCGTCTGTGTTTCAATATGCAGCCCTTGATGAAAAAGGTTTGGCCCTAGCTCGAGCCTATTGAATCACCCCATTCTACTTTGCATTCGCAGTGTCATTCGGCTCCCAAGTGTCTGGATAACAATTTAGTTCCAAAATGTGGAAAACATTACATTTCTTCTTCTCTTCTCTTCTATTTTTGTATCATCCCAAGCAAACATCATAACTTCTCTCACATCTGATCTGCATCTTGTGCCTTAGTAGAGTCCTTATTATGATATTGTTTTTAAATGTTCTCACTTTCCCATGTAAGATGCCATTTAGTTTGATGCAGGATGGACCATGTTTCTTTCCTGACACCTTGTGTTTTGTATCTCTGAAATATAATTTTCTGTCATTCTGATCATTGTTAAACTCATTCACCTTACAATAACTCATGATGGCTCAAAGTCACCCCCGTCTCTCACAGAGCAGCTGTGTTCATTCACACTGAGCTGTGCTTTATGACGACAGCTGCCTGGTGTTTCATTAGAGCTCACACTGTCACTGTGACTGTCCACTCAGGAGGAAGCCAAAGTGATGTGGGGACATGGGGACACTCATTACTTTATGGCATTGGCAAACTAATGTGGCACGGTGGAGCGTCTCTGGTGTGATAAACTATTGTTCAATCACCCATCGACTGCACATCCGGAGCAAGAGACAGTTTCTTCTATTAATCTAATATTCTTTATACATATATATATATATATATATAGCCACTATCCAGGACGAAGCGTACACCAAGGGCAAGGCTCCTACAGATGACGTGCTCAGTGAATGTCTCAGACACTGGGGAACAGAGGATGATGAGGTGCTGGAGGGACCATCATGGGAGGACAATCCCTACATGGGATGTACCACCGGAACATAACTGAAGTGGCTGATATCACAAAATCCTACCAATGGCTAGAAAGAGCTGGTCTGAAGGACAGAGGCCCTGATCATGGCAGCACAGGAGCAGGCCCTGAACACCAGATCAATTAAGGCCCAGATCTACCACACCAGACAAGACCCAAGGTGTAGGCTGTGCAAAGGGGGCCCTGAGACAATCCCGCACATAACTGTAGGGTGCAAGAAGCTGGCAGGGACAGCATACATGGAGCACCATAACCAGGTGGCTGGCATAGTGTACAGAAACATCTGTGCAGAGTATGGCCTGGAGACCCCAAGGACAAAGTAGGAAACACCTCCAAAGGTGTTGGTGAACGACCGAGCCAAGGTCCTCTGGGACTTCCGGATACAAACAGACCGAACAGTAATGGCGAACCAACCGGACATAGTGGTGGTTGACAAGGGTCAGAGGAAAGCCGTGGTGGTGGACATTGCAGTACCATGGGATGGTAACATCCGGAAAAAGGAACATGAGAGGAGCTGGAGAAGGCCTAGAGCGTGAAGGTATCTGTGGTGCCCGTAGTGATCGGAGCACTGGACCGAGGACATCTCGGTCCAGAAAAGTGCAGTGCAGGAACAGCAAAGCTATTGCGCAGAACCCTCAAGCTCCCAGGCCTCTGGTGGAGGACCCGAGCTTGAAAAGGGATAAAAAGAGACCGCCTGCGGAGGGTGAGGAAGAGTTTAAAAAAAATATATATATATATATATATGTATATATTTGTATAATATACATACTTTATTCTTTTTCTTAACATATCTGCACCATAGCGGTGAGAGGAACCGGAACATCATTTTGATGCTAACACATGATTGCATCACAACATTTCTTGCCGAGAGCCTTTTCCTGACAAAATACAAATGTATGTTCCCAAAGTGCTATGTTCCCCCATAGCTACTTCCAAATCATAACACTTAAAATATGGGAACCTAAAGCTGTGTGAAATTAGAGAAAACCCTCCAAAATACTACATTAACTGGAGTAAAATCAATAAATCCAGCCACTAATTTTGTCAATCCCAAGCCTGCATTAAAAATGAGAATGATGGTTTGCAGTGTAAAGAAAACAACAATGATGAATCAATATGCTTTAAATAACCTTATCTTTTACGTGTACGCGTATACGTTTTTCTTAAATTTGTTCCATATTTTACTAGTCACGCATCACAGTTGGAACACCTTCCACACCACATGCATATTGAGTGAGTTTAAACTAATTTCACTTTTCTGCCCACAGCTCCTGCAGCGGGTGCTTTGATCTGATGTACAGGCCGACATATAGAGATTAAAGCTGGGCTGTTGTGTTTATGTATTCCCCCGGTACAATACATCGCCAGTAATTAAGTCTGCAGCCTTTAACTCAGACACGCACTACCAGAGTCACACTGCTAATTATATGGAAAACGTATCATTATTCTCCTTTATCTAACAACCTTTAGTGTAGGTGTGGTATGAAGATGGGGTGCATTTTCTTATAGCACAGGTCAAATCTGGCTTATTTCTCACATGAATTTAATTTGATCAGTAATTTTCTTCAACATTGGAGCTCAAAGGGGATTAATAAAATAATAATTACACTTAATGAGGGCGCTAGTAACAGTGCTTTCAATTAAAGGGCAAAGGGCGGCGCCTGTGCAGAGTAGCTGTGTGTCTGTGTGGAAAATGTTTTTTAGCTTCTAACCAGCTTTGATTGATTCAACCATGTTTAAGTAATCCTGCATTGTCCTGCATTCAGGGCTTGAGTGCACAGAAAATATGTTTTCCCTCCATCCCGCCCACTTTTCTGTACTTTTCACGGAATATTCAAAACATTTGAATTAGATGTAGGGTTTTTACATTCCTCGACAGCCATTAAAACAAATCTGCTGCTTGTTTTGGTGAAATGACTAATATATAACACTTTTTTGTTCTTGTCCTGTTTGCAGATAGCCTGTCTCCTCCTGTCAATGTGACCATCAGAGAGGTGCGAGCCCGGTTTGCTGTGGTGACATGGGACATCCCCGAAGGAGACAATGTGATCGGGTTTGCCATCACACAGCAGGTAAACAAACCCAAGGCCTCGTTAAAACAAAACAAATTGAATCAGGTTGCCAATCAGAGCTGGCTGTTGGCTGTCATGTCGGGTTTTCCGTACTGTGTCTCATAATCAGGACAGTTAAACAGTATTAAGGAAATTATCACAGAGCTTTTCCTCTTTTGAAGGCTGTTTTGAAACATCAAATCAAATCAAATCAAATTATTTTTGTAAGGCCCAAAATCACAACAACAGTTGCCTCTGAGGGCCACAGGGAGAAATGAATCAACAATGTCTGTGGTGGCGATGGAGTCAGACAATGTCTGTGGTGGCGAGGGACGATGTCCCAGGGTCCTCTGTCCTTAGACTCTCCTTCTCGGCCAGGAAAAACTACAAAAAAAACCTCTTTGGGAAAAAAGCGTAGAAACCTGGAGGAGTTCCAGTGAAGGAGAGATCCGACTCTCACAGACGGACAGACGGACACGAGGAGACTGGAGCTGGACCCACTCTTCAGGCAGATGAGGGACCGACTGAGGCGAACTGGACCCACTCTTCAGGCAGATGAGGGACCGTCTGAGTCGAGCTGGACCCACTCTTCAGGCAGATGAGGGACCGACTGAGGCGAACTGGACCCACTCTTCAGGCAGATGAGGGACCGTCGGAGTCGAGCTGGAACCACTCTTCAGGCAGATGAGGGACCGACTGAGGCGAGCTGGACCCACTCTTCAGGCAGAAGAGGGACCGTCTGAGGCGAGCTGGACCCACTCTTCAGGCAGAAGAGGGACCGTCTGAGGCGAGCTGGACCCACTCTTCAGGCAGATGAGGGACCGACTGAGGCGAGCTGGACCCACTCTTCAGGCAAAAGAGGGACCGTCTGAGTCGAGCTGGACCCACTCTTCAGGCAGAAGAGGGACCGTCTGAGGCGAGCTGGACCCACTCTTCAGGCAGATGAGGGACCGTCTGAGGCGAGCTGGACCCACTCTTCAGGCAGATGAGGGACCGTCTGAGTCGAGCTGGACCCACTCTTCAGGCAGATGAGGGACCGTCGGAGGCGAGCTGGACCCACTCTTCAGGCAGATGAGGGACCGACTGAGTCGAGCTGGACCCACTCTTCAGGCAGATGAGGGACCGTCTGAGTCGAGCTGGACCCACTCCTCAGGCAGATGAGGGACCGTCCACACAGGGCAGGGACCACTTCACCAGGGGAGGGGCATCTGGGTCCACAGGTCCTCAGGAGTGAGAGAAAGAAAAGAAGGCGGTGAACAATTTGCAAGTGGAATCAAAAAATAAATATTGTTTGATAGCATAAGTAGTCAGAAGAAGAAGAGGATAGTGCTCAAGCTGTCATACTTCCCCCAGCATAGTTACTCCTAGGGCAGCGTAGCTAAAGCTGTGGGTTTATGTTTCTGTTCCTAACTAGTCTGACCATAAGCGATTTCGAAGAGGAACGTTTTAAGCCTGGACTTAAATGAAGAGACTGTGTCAGCATATTTAACATGGGTCGGGAGCTGATTCCATAACACAGGAGCTTGGTAGTTAAACGCTCTACCTTCTACTGTACTTTTAGAGACTCTTGGGACCACCAGAAGGCCGGCATTCTGAGAGCGAAGAGCTCTGTTTGGATGATATGGTTCTATAGCATCTTTGAGGTAGGATGGGGCCATGTCATTTATGGCTTTGTAGGTCAAGAGTAGAATTTTGAATTTGATTCTAGACTCGACGGGGAGCCAGTGAAGAGACTTCAGCACTGGCGTAATGTGCTCTCTTCTTTTTGTTCCTGTTAGTAATCTTGCTGCTGCATTTTGAACCAGTTGAAAGCTTTTTATGGAGCTTTTAGGACACGCTGCAAGCAGGGAGTTACAGTAGTCTAATCTAGTCGTTACAAATGCATGGATAAGTTTTTCGGCATCACTTTTAGGCAGGATTCTTCTGATTTTGGCTATGTTGCGCAAATGGAAATAGGCTGTTTTACAAGCTTGATTTATATGAGCTTTAAATGAGAGCTCCTGGTCAAATAAGACTCCAAGGTTTCTTACAGTAGAACTGGAGGCTACACTGACATTGTCCAGTGTGACTATCTGCTCAGATAGAGCGTCTCGTAGATGCTTAGGGCCAAGCACAATGACCTCGGTTTTTTCAGGGTTAAGAAGCAGGTAGTTTAGTGTCATCCAGGTTTTTATCTCCTTCACACAAGTACTAAATCTGTATACTTGATCGCTCTGATCAGGTTTCATTGATAAATACAGCTGAGTGTCGTCTGCATAGCAGTGGAAGTTAATGTCATGCTTTCTGATAATGTTGCCTAATGGCAGCATATAAAGAGTAAACAGAATTGGACCGAGTACCGAACCCTGTGGCACACCGTAAATTACTTTAGAGCAAGGTGAGGAGCTCTGGTTTACATTAACAAATTGGAACCTATCAGATAGATAGGATTCAAACCAGCTGAGGGCTGTTCCTCCAACACCTACATCACATTCTAACCTCTGCAGTAGAATGTTGTGGTCGATGGTGTCAAACGCTGCGCTGAGGTCCAACAGAACCAGGATTGAGACCAGTCCATCGTCAGCGGCTAATAACAAATCATTTGTGACTTTAACTAGTGCAGTTTCAGTGCTGTGGTGGGCTCTGAACCCTGACTGGAAAACTTCAAATAAGTCATTGTCCTGCAGGTGGCGACAAAGCTGTTTTACTACAACTTTTTCAAGGATTTTAGAGACGAAGGGAAGATTTGAAATAGGTCTGTAGTTTACAGACCTTTAACGGCAGCTGCTGTGTCGGCTGTGTAATTGTAAGTAATTGACAGCCAAAAGTGTGAAGGTGTAACAATTGTGGCATTAGATAAAATTATCATACCACAGAGTTAATTTTGCTTTTTTTTTTTTAGCTTTTTAAATTTTTGTAATATTTTTTGGCCCTTGCGCTTTATTAGACAGGACAACTTTAGCGTAAAATTAGGATGAGAGAGAAGGGAGGACATGCAGTAAATTGTCGGAGCCGGGATTTGAGCTCACAACGCTGCATTTTCATCTTAATGATTATATGTAGTGCCATGTTAAATGTACAGTGTTTTTTTTTTTTTTTTTAACTTAACAGATACGCAATATCCCAACAAAGAAAAACTATTATAGAAAAACAGAATTATAGATATAAAACTAAGGAGGAAGTCTATAAAACAGAAGCTATCAAAATGTAAATAATTCAGCTTGATAAAATTCTCTTTTAAAAAGTTAATATTAAAAAATTAAAAATTCATTTAAATTTAGTTTTAGGGACATACATATAAAAGTCCTTTTAATTTATAATTTTATTTTAGGGTGTTTTTTTACTTATGGGTTTGGAGTACAAACTGACCCTGATGCTTCGCCTGTTATTTCCCTAAACCCTGGAAATAACAGGATTACAGCTTTATTTTTATGTACAACATATTAAGCAGCTTGAGAGTTCGCTTTTATAAAAGGCTGTGGCTGCAGAGCCGCGGCGCGGTCAAATAACCCAGCAGTTTCAGGAGCCGTGGCACGGCCATATAGCCTCATGGCTAACCCTAACCCTAACCCTGACCCTAACCCTAACCTTAACCTTAACCCTAACTCCAGCCAATTGAAGCCAATCGTAGATAGCAGTTATTTAACTTATTCCACCCCGCCCACTTTTGCCTATTCTTGCCACGGATCGGCAAAGGTCGAGCAGGAACTCCGTTCACCTAAATGTAAAACTAGGTAAAAGTCTCGCCGCTAAAATATGTAGATAGGTAGATAGATTTGTGTAAAATGTCCAATGTTCATGAGACCAACAAGTCAACAATGCATCGATTCCCTGGGCGGCCTGAAAACGACTTTTTAGTTTGTGTAGAACTTATTTTCTCCCGAGGTTGGTGGCCCTATGTTAACTAAAACACCTGAGAGGAGAGTTATGTCAAATGTGGAAGCAGATGTGGAGCAGATGTTTCAGTATAAAGTGAATGGGAGCCAAAATCCGGCTGTAATCCCTTCCTATTTGAACTCTGTTACATCTAGTGTTTTGAATATTCTCGACACCATGGAGAAATAAATCGGTCAGAGCACAGTGTGGCACCGGGCTGAGTGAAAATGGCGCAAGTCAAAACTCCAGGTTCAAAAAGAGATTTACAAAGAACCATTTTAAATGTACAACCTCATTTTATGTAGAACTAGGGAAGGATATCTGTTAGAAGAATTTGGAAGCACGTCTCCAGTTTGCCACAGTAACAGATCAATAAACCCTCCAGCTCAGCTGCCGTTTGAACTAAATTCCACATCTAATTGTAATGACTTTGCATTATACTTTGATGACAAAGTTCAGGGCATTAAACGTTCTATAAATTCCACAAATAAAAAACCCACAAATGATAACCCTAAAACCACCTTTAAAGCTAACTCACTTTGCACCTGTAACTGACAAAACTGTCCAGGAGATCATCATTCGTTCATCTACATGCTGCCTCCATGCGTTACCCACCAGATTTCTAAAGTTTGTGCTGAACAGTTTGTTAGCACCACTAACTCACATAGTTAACATGTCGCTTCAATCTGGAACATTCCCAAGGGCTTTGAAAACTGCGGTCATAAAGCCTCTCCTAAAGAAGAGCAGTCTTGATGAGTAATTACCGGCCCATTACTGCCATTTTGGTTTACCAACAGCTTTCAGACTTCCTCTTAATAAACAACTCATTCAATGTTTTTCCAGTCTATTTTAGACATCACAGCACTGAGACTGCGCTTGTCAAGGTTACAAACAACATCCACCTAAACACTGATGCGGGCAAAGCCTCAGTCTTAATTCTGTTAGATCTGAGCGCTGTCTTAACACTGTCGATCATGGGATCCTCTTACAGAGACTAGAGGACTGAGTGGGCGTCACTGGTTGAAGTCCTATCTGAAAAACAGGAAGTACTTTGTTGAAATTGGTAACTGTGTCTCAGACCACATGACCCTGCCCTGTGGGGTGCCCCAGGGGTCATTTCTGGGTCCCCTTCTGTTCAACCTCTACATGCTGCCGTTAAGTCAGTTGATATGCAGCAAAAATGTGTCCTATCACAATTATGCAGACGACACTCACGACAGAGTATTGTCCTCAACAGCCGTCATTTATGTTCTTCAAGTATATACAATTATTACATTAAAAAGGTATGGATGGCACCAATAACTTATGCTAACTTAGTTTGTTGTCCCTACAGAAGAAGGACGTGCGCATGCTCCGGTTCATTCAGGAAGTCAACACAACCACTCGCTCCTGTGCATTATGGGACTTGGAGGAGGAGACCGACTACATTGTGCATGTTCAGTCCATCAGCATGTCTGGTATGAGCCCGCACAGCGAACCCTTGCGCTTCAGGACGCCCAAAGACACGGACACTCAGGTCTCTAAGAACAAAGGTAACATGCTGAAAACATACCCTACAAATGTCAACTACTGAGTTAAAATAGCACACTTTTATTACCGAGTTCAATAGGGGGTTTGGGCTTTTTGACAATCTTAACTGTTTCCTGCCAAAGACCAATAAAAATCAATAGCGGCAGTAAGCGTGAAATGAATTCTTGCACTGGAGCACTCCTAAAGCTCACCCTTGCTGACCACAACTCAAGAATAAAAGAGCTGAGGTGGGTGTATACTTGACTATATTGATGTGTCTCTGTAGGCTTCACCTGCATGCAGCCCGTCCACAGTGAAGCAGAATGAGGAAAGCATTCATCAGACAGGAGCTGGTCCGAGCTGTAGGGGACAAACGATCAATAGATTCTGGCCCAAGTCTTCCTGCATCTATTTCTGTTCTCATTCACACTAATCTTTTATCCACGCTATTACCTCAACTACAACCGAGGCAGTGTAGAGCCACAGTGCACTGTGCACAGACAGGGACGCTAATGAGAAATTGTACTTAACCGTTCAAGTGTGAGCCACTATTTTGCAGTAAATGCTCAAGCAACAAATGTACCGGTATGTGGCTGAAAGAGACGAAAACGTAAACTCTAGTTTTCATTTATTTACTACATGTCAGGCGGACTAGTATATATAAATATAAGTATGTATGGACCCCTTGAGGCCAAACACACAATCCATACAACCTTTCGTTGCAGTAAAAAGTATAATGCACAGTAGTTATGTTCAGCTTCCTGTAGTGTCCCAAAGAGCAGAAAAAAGAACAATGCACCGTTTTGTTTTGTTGAACTAACTTGTGTACAGCGGATGTTTACAGTTTATTTTTTTTAATCATTGTGCATATGTAGTAATAAAGAAGTCCATGTTCTTTGTCTTTACTCTTTTCATACCACATTTTGTTGTTTCAGACGAAGTGACCATGGAAGAGGTGGGTCAGGCCACACAGCTCCGAGCGGGAGAGCTCATCATCATTGTGGTGGTCCTGATCATGTGGGCAGGTGAGGATCCACCCCCTGCTGAGCTGGATAATAATAGAATACTGTGGTCAAGTGGTGTAATCTGAAGGTGCTCAACACTGTCTCTGCTTCAGGTGTGATTGCTCTGTTCTGCCGCCAATATGATATCATAAAAGACAATGAGCCCAACAACAACAAGGACAAAGCCAAAAACTCCTCCGAGTGCAGTACTCCTGAACATCCAACAGGGGGGCTGCTGCGCAGTAAGGTATAACCCACCCCCCTTTCCCCGGGTGCTCCCTCCACGGCGCTGGGCAGGTGAATCGTCCTGGCCACTTCTATACTCAGAATACTTCCACTCCATGCACAGCCATAGTCATCTGAGCCTCTTCTGCAGAACAATATTGTTTAAAACTGCCCTCAGGATCAAGTCACAGTTTCTTTTTCATACTATCTATCTTCAATCAGCCCCAAACAACTTTTGATCTCTGTTACTTCAACATCCAGACGCTGTAGCATCCCTTTTGCTCATTGCATGATTGTAGTAGCTCCCTCTGAGCCTGCCTGTCCTCTCATATCCCTCTTCTGTTTCCCCCAACAGTTTGCCAAAAACAACAGGATGCCATCTGTCAACATCATCGAGGTGTGACTGCCACAGACTTCAGACTTCAACTTGTTGTGATAAGGCATGTGTTCTCTCTCCTCCAGCTCAGTGCAGGGATGTGCTACTGGATCAGACACACTATAGGTCCGACCGGAGCTCTCCACAGCTCCACAGATCTGTGTGCTACGGGACAGGCAGTGGGGACTGGTGACCCCAGGGACCAGAGCTGATACACAGAGCCTCCTTATGTCACTGTATGTTAGTGGTCTCAACACGGCACCTGTTTGTTCAATGTCAACAGTGCTCATCTTCAAGTGTTTTACCTGTAGTCATTAAAAAGGTGCCACCAGAACCAGTGTTGTGGTTCTTGTCTTCAGACATCCTTTTAGTTGAACTCCATCCAGTGGAATGTGGAGTTAAGTCCAGACTCTAAGACTGACTCTAAAAGTCATGAGAGTAGAAGAAGGTCCCTCAAAGAATGCCCTGTGCTGTTGATCGTGGAAAGACTCACTACAATATAACATTCCAAGTCCTGGATGAGCCCTTTATACTGCTGTGCATTTGTTTGAATATTTTGTGTTTATTGTGGAAAAACACACATGGAGTCATTATTTAGTGCTGAAAGTCCAAAGGGTTAGATCCCTCATATCAGCAATAACAGCCTTCAATGGAGTTCTTCAGACGCCTCCTCACAAGCATGCACTGTCCAGTGTCCTGTGAGAGCGCATGCATGAGTACGGACACTAGACACAAGCGCGGTTACCACTTCCTGCTCAAGAACAAGGACACACGTGCAGCCTTTGTGCCTGATTATGATGTCTTGAACAGATGAACGAAGGGCTTCTACTTTTCTCAGAACCACATTTGTGTAGCAACCACAACTACTGTAAAAGGGATCAACTTTTGCCATATAGTACTGTACACTGTAATGTGTAAAATACTTGTTTGACCTGGCTGGATCAGTCATTTAGCTGTTTGGGCATGACATGTTCATGTTTTAGGGCTGGTTTTATTTCTGTAGTAACTGCCTTAATGTGTTGTTCTTTTACTTAAGTAGATGAGCTCCATTGTGCTTAAAAAATGCAAAACTATGTAAATATTTTTCCATTATCTGTATATAGCAATTTACCATTTTGAGTGCCATGGAATGTGACCTGAAGCGCTAAGAACTGATATACAAATCCTAATTTGAATATTCAGATTCTAGCGCCACCTATTTTAAACTACATATTTGAAAGAAAGTTGACAACTATTTCTAATCATTTTTCATCTAAATCCTCAAGATTGGGTGATTGGTCTACATTCATGTCATGAAGCAGCAGGGGCAATTAAGAGAAACGCTCTGAAGGTTGCAAAATGACTTCCCCTCTCATTAAAAGTGGAAAAGGCTCCAGCTTGTGTCCCTTACTCATGTCCAACAACTTGGGGACTAAAACTGTAGAGAAGGAAGCAGATGGATAGACATGTTGCCCAGAATGACACTGATGTTACAACAAGAAAGTTTACAATTGGTTTGATTCATAAAATTCACCTCAAAATGTCCTTCAGAGAAAATGAAATGCTTAACACACATTTCACCGCAAGCAAAATGTCCTTAACCCATAAGAACCTGGACCCTTAAAATCCCTTTTTTTTATTAGAAATCTCCTAGTGTACAACATATGAAGTGCAACATTCATGCCACGTTAGGCAGTAAGGGCATATACATTATAACTATAATAATAGGATTTTTACATTTGATTTTTATTCCTCAAGAATTCTACCCAATAGAGAGCTGTAAATAGTGGGCTGGATGTTATTGCAAAGGAACTGGCCTTTCTGTAACCAACAATTTGTTTATAAAAATGCTTCAAAATTAGCACAATTCTTTATCAAGGTCACCGCTTACGACACTTTAAGAGTTCTCAAAATCTGTGTGAAATATTCTTACTTTTTTACTAAAAAATACATTTTTAAAGTACTTTAATACTTTTACTTAGGTAGATTTTTATGTGATTCGTTTACTCAAGTATTTGTTTTCAGGGTGTTCATCAGGAGGAGGGACTGTGTGAGGTCAGAATTGTGAATAAACCTGTGTGAAAAACCCTCCAGGGTTCTTAAGGGTTAAAGCAGCTTCATATTGGGCTGACTTATATGATACTGGTGTAATTTTGGAAGAAAGTATTTAGATGATCTATTATTTATTCAACCGTAAAAGTGTAGTCTTAGTCACATACGTGTGTATCGGATTATTTTTTTCATAATCATAGCATTGAAATACAACCAATAAATTTAGAAATTGTTAATACAAATTAATAAATTCCAAGCAAATATACCACTTTAACCACAGCCTGTAGCTTTGGGGTTTGAGTTACGTTAAGTACTGGATATCTTGTCTTACTAAACTTTCTCAAACAAAACATTTGTTACTGTTTATTCACAATGCAGCATGGAGTGAAAAAATAACAGTGAAATGTGTATTTTTATTGTGTGTACAGTGGTCACTGACTAATGAGGGCTAGCATGATTTTACTATTATGCACAAGGTTACACAGCTTCACTTCTGAAAAAGACAAGTGTATGCTTCCTTGTGCATGCTTCAATAAAATGATTTTACACATGAAATTTGGTTTCTTTAATTGCTTTTAATGGAGTTATAACATTGATTCAGATGTTTAAGGCAACATTATAATCCAGAGGCAAATACTTTGGGACACATGAAGTGCTATTGTCCAACTTCAAACAAAGTCTTAACAACATGCAAAGATAAATACAGTAGAACATGGTGGAAAATGTCATTTCAGTTAGACATGGACCTTGTATTCAGTACTCAGCGTTATCTTTAAAAACTTTTTCAACTGTTTAGTTTGGGAATTATTTAAAAAGGAACATTTAATTTAACTTACCGTAACATTTTAATTTACAAGTGGTCAGTGCTTTGTGCTCACTCAACTGAAATGAACATTAACACAATATTCTTATTGAAGTGTACTTGTACATGCAAACAAGCACAAAACAAAACAACAAATACAACACTCATAACACTTTCTATAAAACACTGAAAAATGAAACAAACAAATTCACAACATGCAGTCACGTGAATCTTTTGAAGATTTTTGGAACACTGGCAAATCGTTTGAAGGAGAAGTCCAAGCTTTTTTCATACTCTTCAAGTGTTACTGGGGTGGGTTTGAATCTTTTTTCATAATTTCTATTAAAACAATTTAAAATAAAATTGTGACCAATTGAAGGTAAAAATGGATCTTAAGATTAAAATAACGTACCTTCTGGTTAGATCCGAGGGATGTTGCCATTGAAGACCTCGGGACTCTCGGGCCACCTCAGACATGAGGCTTTGGAGCTCCCCCATCACATCTGTAAAGAACCAGAACAGACTGTAGCAGTTGAGGGACCACATAGGGTTTTTAATGCCTTTTAAATTATGGCAGAAAACATAAGGATTGCAACTAAAACTGCAAAGAAGAAAAACATGATTGCAATTTTAATAATACATTAGATTTACTTCAATACATGCTCAATTGTTTCTTATGTCAGTGTCTTATATCTTATGTCAGTGTCTTATATTTGTTCAAAGACTTCACCTTGAGTGGAGGGTCGCTCATTCATGTGCCTTGTCACAGCATTAATATATTTTCTCTTCTCTTCCTCTTCTCTTAAGAGACAAAATCAGAATCAAATTAACATAAACACCAAGTATTTAAATGAAAACTCAGGGAACAGTTGTAAGTAATCCTTACCTCTCTAAACATGGTCTAACAGCGCCCTCTGCTGGAGCAACAGGAGCTGCTGGCACCACAGGAACAACTACTGATTTAACCTGAGACAGGCAAGGCAAGTTTATTTGTAGAGCACATTTCATACACAAGGCTTCACACAGCAGGAAAAATGCATTAAAATCACAAAGAAATGACAGAAACAGAAATACAATAAAATTAACTAAATAAAAAATTAAATAAAAAACACCTAGCCACAGAGGGTAACGTGTTTTCGGAGTCCAACTCCTTTTTAAATCCTTTTTAAAATCAGTCCAATTGATTGTACATACTTTTACACGTCCAACGTGTTTCGGAGTCCAACTCCCTTTTAAATCAGTCCAACTGATAAAACAATCTGCTAAACAATCTGTTTTAGCTTAGATTTGAACATTGTCAGAGTACAAGCCTGTCTCACATCTTCAGGAAGACTGTTGCAGATTTTAGCTGCATAAAACTGAAATGCAGATTCCCCATGTTTAGTCCTGACTTTGGGCACCAGCAGGAGGCCGGTCCCTGAGGTCCTCAGAGTCCGAGATGGTTCATATGGCACTAACATATTCAAGATGTACTTTGGTGCTAGGCCATGGAGAGACTTGTGCACAAGCAGAGCTGCTTTAAAGTCTATTCTCTGAGCCACAGGAGCCAGTGCAGAGACCTGAGAACAGGACTAATGTGCTCATACTTCCTGGTTCTAGTCAGGACCCGAGCAGCAGCGTTCTGGATGTACTGCAGCTGTTTTACAGCTCGTTTGGAGAGACCAGTGAGCAGGCCGTTACAGTAGTCTAATCTACTGGAGACAAACGTATGGATAAGTCTCTCTAAATCTGGTTTTGACACTATATTTTTGATTTTGGCAATGTTTTTAGATGGTAAAAAGCTGCTGATGTTTTTGGGTTTGACATGGCTGTTAAAGTTCAAGTCCGAGTCCATTATTACCCCCAGATTTCTAACTTGGTTTGTAGAAAAGAGTCAATGAACTTTACAACTGCACAATATCAGGCATCATAATACTGCACACGGAAATATGATACTAAATGACAGGGTTGTCAAAGTAACATTTTGGATCTGCTACATTTCAGTAGATTTAAAAATAAGTAGATGTACTGAGAGGATGTGCAGATTGAATCATTGAAAATCAAGACCATACCACAAATGGTTTTACATGTTTAGAAGTTTAAAAAGCAATAATCACCAACTTGGACGACAGATAATGAGCAAAAGGGCTTTTCAGATATTTCATGTTTCGAAAACAATCCTCGAGGACCATATTTGCATCAAAGCAAGGGCGGACCCTTTATTTTATTAATACATTTCTGTTTGAATCTTTATTAAAAAAGGAATAGGGAAAGACAATAAGAAAGCGAAAGTGTATGTTATAATAATTGTTATCCGAAAACCTGCAGGGGCCACATTAAAACAGGCCAAGGTCTGATTTTGACCATGTCTTTCAATACTCAATATTTGCACCAGGCCAGAATAGATTGTAGGGGGGGTCATACCTGCACTTGTAGAGGTCATACCTGCACGTGTAGAGGTCATACCTGCACTTGTAGAGGTCATACCTGCACGTGTAGAGGTCATACCTGCACTTGTAGAGGTCATACCTGCACTTGCAGAGGTCATACCTGCACGTGTAGAGGTCATACCTGCACGTGTAGAGGTCATACCTGCACGTGTAGAGGTCATACCTGCACTTGTAGAGGTCATACCTGCACGTGTAGAGGTCATACCTGCACTTGTAGAGGTCATACCTGCACTTGCAGAGGTCATACCTGCACGTGTAGAGGTCATACCTGCACGTGTAGAGGTCATACCTGCACGTGTAGAGGTCATACCTGCACTTGTAGAGGTCATACCTGCACGTGTAGAGGTCATACCTGCACGTGTAGAGGTCATACCTGCACGTGTAGAGGTCATACCTGCACTTGTAGAGGTCATACCTGCACTTGTAGAGGTCATACCTGCACGTGTAGAGGTCATACCTGCACGTGTAGAGGTCATACCTGCACTTGTAGAGGTCATACCTGCACGTGTAGAGGTCATACCTGCACGTGTAGAGGTCATACCTGCACGTGTAGAGGTCATACCTGCACTTGTAGAGGTCATACCTGCACGTGTAGAGGTCATACCTGCACGTGTAGAGGTCATACCTGCACTTGTAGAGGTCATACCTGCACTTGTAGAGGTCATACCTGCACGTGTAGAGGTCATACCTGCACTTGTAGAGGTCATACCTGCACTTGTAGAGGTCATACCTGCACGTGTAGAGGTCATACCTGCACGTGTAGAGGTCATACCTGCACGTGTAGAGGTCATACCTGCACTTGTAGAGGTCATACCTGCACTTGTAGAGGTCATACCTGCACTTGTAGAGGTCATACCTGCACGTGTAGAGGTCATACCTGCACGTGTAGAGGTCATACCTGCACTTGTAGAGGTCATACCTGCACTTGTAGAGGTCATACCTGCACTTGTAGAGGTCATACCTGCACTTGTAGAGGTTATACCTGCACTTGTAGAGGTCATACCTGCACGTGTAGAGGTCATACCTGCACTTGCAGAGGTCATACCTGCACTTGTAGAGGTCATACCTGCACGTGTAGAGGTCATACCTGCACGTGTAGAGGTCATACCTGCACGTGTAGAGGTCATACCTGCACGTGTAGAGGTCATACCTGCACGTGTAGAGGTCATACCTGCACTTGTAGAGGTCATACCTGCACGTGTAGAGGTCATACCTGCACGTGTAGAGGTAGAGTAGACTCCCACTTGCTGTCGTTTAAAGATTCTTCTTCCACACAGAGCACAGAAGACTCAAATAGTGGTGGTCCAAGATTGAGGTCCTCTGCTCTTTCTTGAACAGCACTTTGTCTCTCAAAGGACAGGGAGAAGTAGCCCTCGTCTCCTCTGTCCTGCAGGCACAGGAGGTCGTCCACGTCCTGGTCAAAAAGCACCACTGTCCTCCTGCAGCTGTCCTCTCCAGTGGAGGTGAAACAGCCTTCATCTGGGGAAGTGCACTTGAGCTTCTTTGGGGCGGGCTCCGGAGTACACTCATCATTGATCTGTATCCTCGAATCAATGAATCTCCTTTTTGACATTATTTCCTCTGAAAGATGACACATGGATGACACAGGACATGCTTAGGCTCAACTGCAAATGTGAAGCAGTGTTGTTACCAGGTCAACTACTACTATGAATTATTTTGCAACAAAATCCACTAATATGCAGTCACCTGTCATCTGTATTTTTTATATAAATGTTCAAACATTAGCAAGAAACAAATCGCAGTTTCAGTGCTTTCATATATATATATATATATATATATATATATATATATATATATATATATATGAAGACAGACCCGGGTTTGTTTTAAGGTGATTTATTTGACTCGCGTTGTCGTATTGAGTTTTAACGTGAGGAAAACGATGGCCCCTTTATCAAAGTTAGTTGATCCATGTATAAAACCGCCGATTGTGGAACTAAGTCATTACAAATATAGAGAAAATCAAATGATTCATATATTTAATCAGACGTCCCTTACCTCGTGTGTCTGGGTCTGACAATGGCCGCACTTTCAACACACGGTTCCTCTTGAGATCCGGAGGCAAAATATATGTTTTTTGGTGCTAAAGAACTCAGAGAATCATTAGTTTTGTCTTACCTAATTTTGTTTTATGTCCATTTCAGGCAGATAATTCTGGATTGTGTTCATTGTGAATATGAGCAGTTTGGAAATGGAAAAGTAGCTCCAATCGTTAGGCCCAGTGCACTTCAGTGTGTTCCCAACTATCCAGTTTACAAGACATGTGCTTCAGATTTAGAATCAAAAATCAAAACAATAACTCTTTAAAGATTTAGCAACGTATTGTTTTTGTCAAAATGCATTTTCTTTCTTTCTGGAAAAGTGAGTAAACTGTATGAAATCTTATTCAAACTACTTATTAGCCTACATTCTCCCTTTAAGAAATCAACTCAGAAATAGAAGTAGAAATACAAAAAGTAGAGCTACCAACTTTTTAAAGCTACACTTTTCTTCTGTTATTCGGAGGATATAGTCAATGGTTTGTGCTTCCTAAACTTTGTACACTAGGCATATTTTTATCTTTTTACACTTTGACTCCAATCATATATATATATATATATATATATATATATACACACACACACACAATGCTTGGCCAGTATGCAGCGGCCTTGAACAAGAAACATAGGTAGTAACTTCAGGAAGGTTCCGCCCAATGGGCTGGTCTTACCACAGAATAGTACAAATATTGGAGTTCTCGACCAATATTTGTATATATATATATATATATATATATATATATATATATATATATATATATATACACATACATATATATATATATAAATATATATTTATGTATACCACCGATAGAGGGCAGTGAAGTGCTTTATATTCATACTCTTTAAATTTCTGATTTCATTATTGTATTTTACACTTTCTCTACGGTTTTAATTGAATAGACGCAGGGGAAAAAGACTCATCTCATTTCTACTAAAGTTTATGTAAATAAGGTTTAAATTAAATTCGTACATAAACAAACTGCAACATATATCCCTTGACCATGAACAAAGTGAATTAATTCAGCAACATGTAAATGAAATACACAGTGTTCAGACATAAACATAGGTTAACCACATTCTGTCCCTTTGGCTTATGGAAAATAGATAAACACAAACATACACTGAAATCTATAGTTTGGTAATGAGTAATAGGTTTGGTTTGCAGTTGAAAAACACAAAAGAAAACGTCTAAAAACAATTGGTATCAGTGACATCAATGCTTGTTAAGACTTAGATAAAACATGTGCTTTTATAAACCAATGGATGCAGAGTGCAGAAATAGAATTTGGATTAGAAAAAATAGGATTGTCATCTTTGTTTTCATGTACATAAGTCCCACAGTCTTTGACCCATAAAAACACACACATTTAAAGCTCACAATGCTTGGCCAGTACGCAGCGGCCTTGAACAAGAAACATAGGTAGTAACATTGTTTTTATTACAAGCACTGTGAATCAGACCATCCCTAAACTCGACAAGTTTCAGCAGCAGTTTTACCAAATGCAGTCCATTTTAGTCCTGTGTAACTATATAAAATACCCTCACTACAACAAGACAGAAACACAGACATACCACAAACATGAATATTAGGGCTGTAGGCGTTTAGTTGATTAAAAGTACAATGGTGTATAAAATATTTATCAGACTAAATATTTGATTGCGAATATTATGAACTATGTATGTGGACCACAGCTGAAACGAGAAGACAAAGAGTTATTAGACTGAATTGTGTAGTTTGCTCTCTTGTGAGCACATGTTGGATCAGGTCATAAGGATACTTGCACACCACGTTTTTTTTTAGTCAATTCATCGGTCCACAGGGCCAGTCTTTACTCGACTACAGCCCTAATGAATATGAAGCACAATAAAAGGAAGTGATACACTGAATGTAACAAACATGAAATAAACACAAGGATCATGAGTTTGTATTGCTTTGGCGAATTTTGTGAGAGCAGCCTCTTCATGTTTCCACCACTGGTTGTGTAACAGTAGAAAATATCAGAGTGTCATCAAGTGGTGCCCACTTAACGACCTGGCAGTAAGGCAAGGGGCTGAACCTTTACCAAGAGTCTTTTCTCTTTCCTCATCATCGTGTGTTTTCGGCTGTTATTTCAGTCCAATCCTCTCCTCATGAGGGCCTCACTGTAAAAGCCCAAAGTCTGTGTGTGCAGGGAAGTCTGGGTCCTCTTGGTCCCATTTGCCCGGGGACAAGCACTCTTCTGTGTTCAAGTCCTGAGGGTTCACCCCAATGTCCAGGACCTGGGGGTTAGTGCGAGACTCAGCGAGTCTGTGAAAAACAAAATTAAAATTAACCAGAAATATTGTAGTTAGTTTTAAATAAATAAAGCATAATACAACACTTGAAAAATACATGAATGGCTGGAATGTTTTTGTGATTTCAATCATCACACAAATCTACACTATATTATACGTCATGAGATGGCAAAGGTGCACTGAGCAGATGAAAGCAGCGACCACTGTATTAAAACATTGAACATGGAAATATATTAAAATAAAATCAGCTTTCTGTTATTACAAAGTGACTTTAAATCTTAGTGAAAAATGAAAATCCACAACAGATGAGCAGTGGTGGTGGTCACTACACTCAGATGATGTTACCTGAGTAGGACTCAAAGCTATCCAGACTGCGGCTGAGGGTGCAAAGGAAATGCCACAGGTCAGGGTAAATCAGTGTTCGCTCAAGTTCCTAATATGATTCCCTTTCATATAAAACTAAATCCTATTCTACAACATGATTCATTTAAAATGTCAAATTACGTTGTTGCCAGCAGATGGCAGTACATCAACATGTAGAAGAACAAGAAAAAATAATTTTCTTCATGCAAGATGACAGAAAATGTACAATAAATGTACTGTGATCAAGAGTAGTTTTGTATTAAGAAGGATAATCATATGCTTTACATGTGATTATCAACAGCAATTTGATCAAAGTTATCCCTTTGATACTGTGTGGCCAAGTAGCTTTTAGTTTTGAGGGTTAAGGGAATGCACCAAAAATGCACTAGGTTTGTAAGCAAACTGAATCGAATGTGCTTTGAAAATGCATGTGTCGTTTATCAAGAGATACACAACACATACTCACTTATCTCAGAGTGAGACAAATAACATTTGAATACCATTTTATAGTTTTATTTATCTATTTTTTAATTATTTTTTGTAAGATTATATACCATGTTGAAATATGTTTGTGAAATGTAAGTAAATAAAGTGCTAGGTAGTCTTGCCACAAAAGAAAGGCAGTATTTCTTGGCTTAAAGCTATGCGCTCTAAATGCGCTGCATTCTCCAAATGCAACACATTTTACAGTTATGGCACAGTCTATATCACTGCTGTGTCCCTGACCGCACAGGCGCAAGAGCCTGTATTAAATCAGTGTGCTGGTAAAGTGAGCCTACAAAAGCAGCATGACTCAGGCAGGGTGCCACCCACCAGGCCCAGTAAAAGAAGCCTCTGTGTTGAGTGTGGGACAGCAGCAAGCAGAGGCCAGGGAGCGGCTGTGTTTAGCACAAGAGCACAAAACCACAGGAGGCTGTTTCAGCACAACGCCCTGTGTCAGCGTGTACTTGGCACAGCTCTTTTAGGAAATACATCCAACTATTATCCTCACCTGGAGAAAGCTTCATCCAGCCCATCCTCCAGCTCCTGTTGAACAAAAGTGTGTGTGAGTAGTGAGTACCGGTACAAAAAAATGAAATGGTAAATCGAAGATATATTTTAAATTTAAACTTTAAATTTTAAATGATTCATATAAAAATGGCAGAAATAATCTATCTGATCTTTCTGCTCTATGCAAGTAAAGATAAGGTAACTTTGTTTGAGGAGTTAATCAGCAGCAAAGCAGAGCTCCAGGCCGTATAGAACCCACTGCGTTAAATACAACAGGTGCCGTACATCAGTCTGGTCAATTATTCAAAGCTTCCCTTTCTACAATAGGACATCATTAGTCTCCTAGTTTAATTAAGCTTCTCTTTACCCATACAGTATTGTTGTTCTCTGCAGAGTGATTATGCTCCATAAAGGGATCAGAGTCTGTCCGTTTTGTTCCTGAGTGGACCAGTGCCATGTTGGCCCCTTCTGCCAAATCCAGAAGTTTTCCCGTGGCTGCTTCTGTAACACAAAGTATACACATATAAGACTTTAACACATGCCAATATAGACAATGGTTGTGCACATTAGCAGCAGTTCTCCAGGGACTGAGTGCAATTATCAAGATAAACATTCCAAGCCCCTGCAGTGATCCCACTGACGGGACAACATCTGCAGGATCCACAGACAGAGGGGGAAAGCGTCCGATTGGTTTGTAATGACCCCAGCTGAAGATGAATGTGCAGCAATGTACTATATGACATTAATATATTGTCAAGGGGGCATTCATTACCACAATAGGTGTGTATATTCAGAGCAGACCATTTTTGAGTTAAGCAGAGGAGTGACCTTAACATCATTATGTGCCCAAAATTGCATAGAGATACTGCTTTACTGTAGTTTGATACAAAGTTCTGTTTTCATTTATCCTATATATTGTGTGATATAAAAAGATTTTCATAGTACGTCAGCTCTGCAACATGAAAGTAACAGGTTTACCCTGCCTAAAGAGCCTAGAGGCAAGGATAAACTCCAGAACAGTCTTTGCATTGGAGTCCAAGCAATGACAAAATGCTGTGTTTGCAGCACAGAAACATTAAACACTCAACAGACTCAAACACAGGAGATGTTGCAAGTTCATTAGGACACTCCCAGTGTCTCCATGTGCAGTCACAGCAGAGTATGGTGCCAGGGGAGAGCTGGAAATATCAGGTCTCGTCTCAAGAACACTGCTGACTCACCTCAGACGACGGCACAGCTCTTAAGAGTCCTTTAGACTCAGTGTCATGTAATCTGAGCTTCAAAGAGATGCACATGTTCATGGTCATGATAGTTTGCTTCATGAAACAAGTGTTCAGCCTCTAATTTAAATTGATTTATTGTGAAATGATGGCCACTGACTGACGACATAACATAGAAATGTATTTATTCCGGTCTCTGGGGAGGGATCATCCTTAAAAACCATATTGTCATAAAATCAAACACATAAAGGTCTTGCGTCACCAGCTTAAACGCAGTATCAGACAAGATTTAGGAAGATTGGGGCCTAAACACCAGAACACCAATCCAAACCCATATTTCTGTTTTGGACAGTTGTAGTTGAAAATTCTAGTATGCCATTCTGTTGCCATTCAAAAGGCATGTGTCTGCATTTACAAATGCTACAATGCAGCAGTAAAAAGGCTTACAGTACAGAATAATTGGTGTTCTGAACAAAAGACTTATCATATCATTTCATGCCACTCTGTCAACAATATACTGATCCTAAGGGTTTTCTACTTCAGTAAACAACAACAAGCTGGAGAAGTAGGCCTGACTTGCCTTGTAGGCCCTGGACTTAGAGAAGATACAATAAGCAATGAGGTCACATAACATATAAAGCCTAGTCACACTGTATACATTCTTGGAAATTACATGAATAACTTGCCATTACAAATAAAAAGATGGTAACGGCTACTCATCATTACAATTACTCAGAATAACCTAAATATGTCATTGTCTGTTCATTATTTTGGTCTAGACCCCTCGTAAAAGCAAAGAAATAAGCACAAAGCTGATATTGAATATAGGCCAACATTAACTGGACACTCCCTAAGGCTACTGATGTGACCACCTCACCTCCTCCCTTCAGGCTGGACAGGCTGGTCGAGCTCTCCGACTGAGAATGGCTGCCTCCTTCTCCATCTGAACCAGACTTGACACGCTTCTCTTTCTCTGTAACAAACAAAGATAACATTTAAAAACAGCACTGGAGTGAAGTTTGGTCGGACGTTGCTTTTAGGTGGTTTAATAAGTGATGTAGAAACTAAGCAGCAACACCAAATAGGAAATTAAAATTGAGGTAATTACTCAAGTCGTCTGTTCACTAAGACAGAGCAAGAGGAATGACAACGAATCACATTTTGAATTTAATTAGTTTAAGGTGGCTAGATGGACATAGTGTGGCTGGAGTGTCCATGTCCTTGGAAACAAACAACCCCAAAAACAGATGACTTAAACTTATGGGCATTGTCAGATTTCAACATATCAGTCAATGAAACTTTAACAATTTGCATCGTCTATCCATGAGTATTGGAATGATGAAACATTGGCAGTTACCAAAGCAAGTTTGAATGGTGTCAAATGTCATATTCTCCTGTTCTTGTATTTTGGTATATATATTCAGCCAAGTCTATCTGTATGTAATGACATATTCTTTGCATGCTTTTACATTATTATAGTTTATATTTTGTACTATTCTTATTCATTAATGCACGAATTAGTGAAGTAGTTTTTTAACCTAAGACCTATTCCTAAATACAATTCAAACAAACAAAACTGAGCAATTTTCTTCTGTAAACACACCTGCACCACAAGAGTTGAAATAAATGTCACCGTTGTATTACCAGCTTCAGTGAGGTTAAGTGCATTGGTAGTTTCAGATTGACCTTTCTTATCTTTAAAACATTAATTTCTCCTGAAGACAACTAAATGCACCTCATTTTCCCCTGAGCCCTGGTGCTGTTGTGTTGACAGAGTTACAAATATTTCCCTGGGGGCCGGCGTCTCCCCGTGGTCTTCCTTTGCAGCCTGCCGCGCTGCCAAACTCCTGCTTAACTCCAGTTAAAGATACAGCAGTTCAAAGCTGCCAATGCCTTTTACACAAAATCTGTTGTGGACTTCTTATGAATAGTAATAGGATCTACATCTTGCACAAGAATGCGGGTCAGGAATGTGTGGTTGGCTGTGGAGATCCACTGTGGGAGGTGGAAATGAATCTGGAAGATGCAGAGAGAAAAGTCTGAGCAGCAGAAGTACTGCAGCTTCTCTCCTCATTCCTCAAGGCCTGATATGTGCTGGCAACCATGTGTATATTTAAGTCAAACCAAAAACACAATATTCCCTTGGAGATAACAAGCCAATTGATTCAACATTTATTGATGGGATAAAGCTAACTGGAGGAACTGCTCTGTCTGAAGTTCTGTCTCTGCAAAACAATGTGACAAAAAGAAGTGACTTAGTTGGAACTATAGCAGGTGAGTTCAGGCTGTGCTTCCTAGCACAGTGGCATTATGTCACCATGGTAATGATGCAACTACCAGTATCCTCCATAGACATACACAGTAACACTACCCCTTCCAGCATGAGGTCACTGCAAAGTATCAATACAGTCCACTATATAGATGGTTGGTTATTGTGACAGTAAATGAACAATAAAGCTGCACATAAACATTTGTTTTGGTATTCTATAAGTCAGACAGACGTTCATGCATCACCCAAAAATCATGATTATTGTATTAAACACTTAAACACTAAAGTAAACACATATATTTTACACATTTTAACAGAGAAACACTCATTAAGATTTAACTCCAAAAAAATAAAATGAAAACTGCTTCGTAATAAATTAAAAAAAATCAGATATGACAAGCTGAGGATAAAAAAAATGGTGGAGGAATGTTTGTGCAGAGACTAAATTAATGTGCATTCAAGGAGACAAAATCAATGGCATCGACAGTGAGGCTCAATCGCAGTGTGACAGGCGGCACAATTCATATTCTCCATCTCCAGCTCCCGTTATGCTCCGCCTTTCCGTGTGTCTGTGTACCCTCTCAACAGCACCATCCCCCAAACCCCATCTCATCTGTGCACCCTTCAATAAAACTGGAGAGAGCTGAGGTTGGGGGTGAGGAACGAGGGAGGGGGGGAGAGGAAAGGTGCCAGGTGCAAAACAAAAACAAAAGAATAATGATTGCATCCAGTCGCCAATGACACAGAAGCAGCCAAGGTTTGTCGATGTGGACCCGTGTGGAGGAACTCCCCTTTCATGTGCCCCGCTATACTGATCAAGCATGCATTAAATTACAAGCATGTTCTGCTTAGGCTAATAAAAAGGATGAGACACTGCTCACAAAGCTGCATTTTGCTCTTACTCTTAAAAGGAGACATATTATGCTTATTTTCAAGTAATTGGTATTAAACTATGACATAAGTGGATCATCATTGTACGTTGTGTTCATTATAAAATCACAATATGTATCTAAAAACGGTTTAGTAATAGAAATAGGTCCAAACTGCAGAACTGATAAGCCCTGGGCCTCTTCATAGTTGCATTTCACCGTAACAATGTGTGAGTGGCAATCAGCGGACATCGTAGAACCTGACATGTACAATTTGGAGTCTTAAGTTTTCAAATAATCACAACTAAGTACAGAGATGCGGCCGGGAGCGTTACGGGACAATATAGGATTATACAAACATACGGAAATCAATCAAAATATAACTTTGAGTAAACTAATGATAAGGAAACACCATTGTTACAAGGTTAAATGCTCATTAAAGTTGATTTTGCGTAATATGTATATGTCAATAAAGTGTCTCACAATACTCATGCCATGTCAAACAAATGGGGAGAAATCCTAGCATCAAGGCACCAGAATCCTGCTCTCAATATACAGCGACTATAAAGAAAAGGTTTAGATTTACTGTGAGGCGCCCACCCCGGCCCCAGGCTAACCTTAACCCCTCCCTACAGCGCCTCAGTCGATACTTACACCAGTCTTTAACCATGACGGAGCCTCCTGTAATCACCAGGCCACACTCTTTGGACTCTTGATTTATGCACCACATGGGAATACGGTCAGTTCAATGGGTGGATGTTATGTTTCTTAGATTTCGCATGAGAATGGAAGCCAAGGTGGGAAGAAAATCAACACAAAGCGACATTTTCTTGTCGTCCTAGAAAAGCTATAAAGAAACCGTCTTGTCTTTTGACTCCAAACACAATGTCTGAAAAAGTACAGTAGGTCGAGAACATAGTGGGGGAGCCTTTCTGCTCATCCGTCACAGTGCTGTGGTAGTGAGGGGCGACCATGCGTACCTTCTTTGGCAGCCTGCCAGAATTCAAATGCCACTCTGAACGCCTGGGCCACAGTCAGGGTCACCGCCTGGGCCTGTGGGAGAGGACAGACAACTGTGAGTCAAGTGCTATAAAGGAATAACACATTATCTGCAGGAGAGGAAGTCCACCCAGCACAGAGAAGAAAACAGGAAGTGAAACCACCAAACAGAAGGAGACTAAACCGATGTTTTCCTCTTCTTCCTCTCTATGACTAAACCGATAGAGAGGAAGAAGAGGAACCTACGGCTTTAAGACAAGTTGTTTACGTATTTGGGAGGATAAATAGGACGACGGGTCAGAACTAAACTAGTGTCTGGAAGGAAGTGAAGGGAGCGGCCGTCTCAGTGAGCAGACCTTAGGGGATGAAGGGAATGCCACTGTGTAGTGAGCGACACCTCCTCCACCTCCACTCGGTGCCTGATATGTGTCCTGATGCATAGCTATTCCTTAAAACTGGTGTTGAACGTTTATTAAAATTAGGTTTTGATTATGTAGAATAAGAAATTGCATGTTCACAATGCTCTTAAGCCACACTACAGGCAAAAGTAATTGTTCTGAATACACAATTGTCCAATCTGCTCCTTACATTTATGCAAGTATTAAACTACAGAGGTTTCAAACTCTTTAAATTTAAGGTTTCTTCCTATTTCACCTCCAATGTCTCGCCTTACGATCAGATTACAATTGTCCTATGACTAAGTCTCCTGTTCAGCTCAGCAGATTCGCCTTAATGTTGCATTAAGTAAATTAATAAGTGTATAATTCTGCCATTTATAATTAATTTATATTGCTAAAAGTGTCACAAAGCAAATTTCTGTATCGATACCAATCGTAATGCCAAGAAATCTTCATAATATATTGCAGTATTTATATTTTAAATATAGCTCTATATTATAATGTTGAAAAAGTTTGTTTATTTTACTGCATTGTATAAGTTCAATCACATTTGTATGCATCTTATTATCTATTTAGTATCTGAAACGCATGATTAGCGTGTATAGTTACAATCATTTATTTATTTTAGTTGCCTGAACCTGTCGAAGTTTAGTCTATACAGACTGCGGGAGGCGAGGATCGTTCTCAAGTTCTTTATTTGATGAAAACATGGAAAAACAGGCAAAACAGTAGCATGTTGTTCGTCTTGCAGCTGAGATTCAACTCTTCACAAGATTTAGCTGTGTTTTATATTGCTGTTGCTTGGGTCTGATAAAAATGGCTTTAAGATTGTTTAGACTAGTCCACAGATAATCAGAAAATACACAGAATAGTTAAAATACACTGAATAGTTCATTGTGACCCATATGCAGCAAGATCGTCTTGACTCATGATAAATAGGACACAGACATGACAATAATTTGATCAATATCCACAAACCCAGCAGAGAAAATGCAATGTCATGTTTTCTTTTCTTTTTAAAGATTTTCTGGCCTGATGAGTTTAATGGACAGGACTGCTGTAGTGTGAAATGGGGAGAGAGAGGGTAGAGACATTAGGCAAACTGAACCTGCTAAACGAAGGTCGCAACAACCACGTAGGTGTAAGCCTTAAAACACTGCACCATCACCAAACTAATGCTTTCTCTTCTACTTTTTTCTTCGCTTACCATACCCGAGGGCAAGATTAGTAATTAGATGGATTCGGGTTAGTTTGAAAGTCACGTAACTACAAACTCACCATTTTTTTCTTGGTGCATAGGAAAGCGTGGCACTCTAGCGTCTCATTGTGTTGGCTCTGGACGATGTAGGCAAACACTTTGTCATGCATCTTATCTGCTGTGCAATAGGATATTCTGTGGAGGATGTGGATAAAAAAAACATTTAAAGTCACACATTCATGAAGTCATCTCTCACCAACAGAATTGTGTAACAGCCTTAAGCCGTTAAGCTTTCAATCTCAGTTTAATCGCTCAGTCGACGATTTCCCCAAAAGGTTACGGTTGGAAAAAACAAACAAATCCCAAGCTCTCCTCCTACGCCAGCCGAGTGGGCAGGTACAGAGTGTGTGACAATATTGTGATCCTGGGCTGAACGCGTGTGTCAGACGTCAGAGTGCTTTTACCAACACAGACGAGTGACTACCCCCCCTCTTCCGCCTCATCTCGCTCTTTAACAGCCCGACACACAGAGCTCTAAATTACAGCTGTTAGACTGTCCCGACCTCCTGATTGCACCCGCCAAACACTCGCACGGATCGGGGTGAGGTCTGTTGCGGCTCCAGACAGTGCTGACCTGTTGCGATTACATGTGTGGGAGCCGTTTGTCTTGATGGCGAGTCTCAGGCGCAGACGGAGACTTAAATCATATCCTTGCGCAGTTGAGGAGGGACACCAAAAAATGATGGAAGAAGTCGTAATGAGCATCAACCATCGATAACCTCTTTCAAGCTCTGTACACAACTGTAATTCATGTGCAAAGCCATAAATACTGTGAATAATTGGAGCCGTGTATTCAAGAAGCTCATTAAAAAGGACAATAAAACGAAGCTGTACGACAACAAGCTGTTTCATTTCTATTATAAGAACCTGACATCGCAGATGTCACGGCCTTTCAGCGTTGCAAAAGCAGACGCAATTATTTTCGATCATTAACATTTTTCAACTCAAGCTCTAATGTTTGTTTAAGTTGCTGTTAAAATGGCGAATATTCTTGAAGCTTGAAATTGCTCTAATTCGGAGGTTAAACTATGGCCATTACCATGAGTATTTCTCATTTCTTGTTCTGCCTCGTCTTAAATGGCACGATTTGAACAAATTGGCATAATCTCATCTTCCCTTGACAGAGCAGATCGTTAAATGTCTAATTTAGTCAGTGTCATTGAACCTCGTCTGAAGAATATTGGGCTTTCAGTGACGCAGCTGTATATCACACTTACTGAGATAATCAAGGAGTCAATGTTGTGTCGTGGCCTTAAAGAACCTCCCCACACTCTCAATTAATAATTCAAATGAGAACCTGTAAATGGAGATGTTTTCAATTAGCTGGCTGGAAGCACTGTCATAAAGGATGATTCCACGAGGCGAGACCGTCAACATCACCTTCTGGAGTTTCTTCCCACTGGCTTTAGCCTACGAGAAAGAGAAATGGATCTCATCAATCTACAGTATGCCTTTTATGAATTCTTTGTAAAACCACCACAATATAGTAAAAATAATTATTTAGTTTGCAATAATAATGAGCAATACTGGTGATTTTTATCTGATCTGATACCAGGTAATATAATGGCAAGTACAGATGTACAATGTACAGAAAATTAAAAGAGAGTGAAACATTTATATTGAAAACTGCATTTCAAATAACTTAAAATATAGATACTTTTCAATACTTCTGTCAGTATTGATATATTCATATTTGGTATTGATCTGCCCATCACTAGTTTGTAGAAGACATTCATACTGTCATTTTGATGCAATGGCAGGGAATATTTTTAACAAAGCAAAAGAAAAACTTATTCTGATTATGCCATTTAATTAATTTCTTGTTCAGGCTCCAGTCTGACCTCTGCCTGGAGAGACCCACGAGCAGGCAATAGATTATGCCCAATCAGAGCCTCTGTCAGTCAGGCAGACAGCACTGACACCGTCCTCTGGGACTTCATTATGCACCTCGCTCCCAGGTTCAGAAACAAAAACATTTCTGCTTCTTATCACAGCTTCAAAGACCATACACTGACCAACTTCTCAAAATACGAAAATGTCTAAACAAGGACTTTGTATTTGTTGCTTTGCGCCTCATCCTCTCACCGTGGCCACTATTCTCTTGACGGCGGCCGCAGACAGCTCCTCTCCTTTGGGCTGCTCCACCATGGTGACCCCCAGGTACTTGAGCTGGAACACCATGCCCTCCAGCAGCGTCTCCCTGGTGTCGGTCCAGTTCTCCGGCAGCTCTGAGGACGACAAACAGTGAGAGGAAGCCAGTTAGGAAGGTGTGCTGTCAACCCCGTGTCACTGAATCCTGCTTTACATTGCAGCAGTCAAACTGGTGTAATGAGCCAACCCCGAATGTCAGGGAGGGCACGGAGTGCACAACAGGGACACATGGGTGGAATGATGGAAACTGGAAAGAATATTTCTACAGCAAATCATAACTGTCATTCAAATGAGAAAAAAGTTTGAGACCGTTGAATAAAAAGGCCTCTAATCACAGCTAATCACAGAACATGACTTGAGATCATTAACAATCACATTCCATACAAATGTATACGGAGCAGTCTTGCCGGAACATAATTTCAATTAAGATGAAGTACCACTGAAATAATAAATACAGTAACCACGCAAACATCAACTAACCATAGTTTAAAACTGTCAGACAAGACAGAAAGTCATCCATTATAATAACATTTCTAACTGTAAATGAAAAGCCATTAATCTCGCACTAGTATTATTCAAATAACTTTGTGTATTTTTAAAATAGTAGAAAATTGCTGTGAAATTGTGGCTACATTGAGTTGATGAACCAATAAAGTAAAAGTAGTAAAATAAAAGAACAATGTCCAATTGTAGCTTTGACAAAACAAACATGAAACAAACAAGCTCAGGAGTTATTATTAAGAAAAGGCAGAAAAAAACTTAGAAGTTGAACAAGTGGACAGAAGCGTTTATGCTGGCAATAAAAATACATGTTGTTTTTAAAGCTCATAAAAGGGTTTTATGATGTAGCCACACTGCTGTGTGATGATGAGATGCAGGAGATAGATCCATTTGTCTTCTTTAGAGGCTTATCAGCAAACACTGTCCTCCCTGTCCCCTTCCTGCCTGTGCACTCCTCACAGCTCCTTTAGAATAGACAAATCTACATGTAGTTATTAGCTAAACACATTAATCCTCCTCAGTCAGAAGGGACATTCAAAATATGACTTAAAAAGGTTGTGATGCAAGTGTGATATACAATTAGGTTTTGTTTTTGGAGTCCCAGCTGATAAACATGAACACAATAATGTCTAACAAAAGAAAACATTGAGGATTTTTTATTACCACAGACAAATATCCCTTCACTAGACCTGGGCAATACAGTAATCCAAAGTATACAAATTCGTTTTGTACTCTGAGCAGCACTTTGGAGATTTTGTGTTAGTAAAATGTGCTATACACTAAAGCTGGATTGGATAATCTTAGTTTACAATCCACTCTCATATGGAATTTATTAAACCAGTTTGAGACTGTGACCAGTAACTCTTCCCTCTCCCACCAAACACAGCACTGTTTGTGGAAGCTGGGGCTTTTAACGCACCAAAAATAGCCCTAACCAACTTGCACTTAAGTAAAGGGCGAGTCCAGCAGTGGTTGCCGTGCTGAGGGTCAAGGTCTTTGAGCTCCTAAATGCAGGGGCCACTCCTCCCCTATGGTCCCACATTCACATTAGAGTGTAAGTAGTACCTTTGCTGTAATGGCATCTCTGGGGAGGGATCTCTGTGCTCTTCATGACATAAAGTGAGTTACCAAGAGGTCCAAGTGCTCAGTTAAAGTCCTTAATGAGGTGTAGCCACTAAGACTAATGATGAGGATAATGCAGGCCAGACCTTTAACCGCACTCATTGTAATCATACATTTAGATTTTATTATAATTTTGAGCTTGTATGTATAACTATTATCAGCAAAACAAACATACAAGCAGATGAATTATTCATGCTTCTGTGGTTCAACTTGAAATCCTCTCACAAACCTCTGGATGACTAAAGCTTCCATTGTGTCTGCAGAGCTCCATCATCTTCAGCCTTGAGCTACAAGAACGTTTCTAAAGTGCTTGTGGAGAACCAGCAACACATCAAATGCAAATAATACATTTTCTTCAAGAGGGATTCATAAACTTACTGCCGGCAATGCGAACACAGCTCCTGCTCCGGTCATACAGGGACCGGACAGCCCTGAGCAAAGGGCCCCGGACCCCGTACTCCCGGAGCACCCCCCAAAGGACACCCCGAGGGACACGGTCGAAAGCCTTCTCCAGATCCACAAAGCACAGGTGGACTGGTTGGGCAAACTCCCATGAGCCCTCGAGCACCCGATGGAGGGTATAGAGCTGGTCCAGTGTTCCACGACCGGGACGAAAACCACTCTGCTCCTCCTGAATCCGAAGTTCGACTATCGGTCGGATTCTCCTCTCCAGTACCTTGGAATAGACCTTACCCGGGAGGCTGAGGAGTGTGATCCCTCTGTAGTTGGAACACATCCTCCGGTCCCCCTTCTTGAACAGAGGGACCACCACCCCGGTCTGCCAGTCCAGAGGCACGGTCCCCGAACGCCACGCGATGTTGCAGAGACGTGTCACCTTTTGCAGCCGAGTGTGAAGCGGCTGGGATGAGAATCAGCACCTCCAAATCCGAGGCCATGGTTCTCGACCAGAAAAAGGTGGCTTGCCCTCTCCAGGTGGGTGGGGTGTCCTTGCCCCAAGTGGAGGAGTTCAAGTATCTCAGGGTCTTGTTCACGAGTGAGGATGGAGCGTGAGATTGACAGGCGGATCGGTGCAGCGTCTGCAGTGATGCAGTCGCTGCATCGGACCGTTGTGGTAAAGAGGGAGCTGAGCCGAAAGGCAAAGCTCTCTATTTACCGGTCGGTCTACGTTCCTACCCTCACCTATGATCATGAGCTTTGGGTAGTGACCGAAAGAACAAGATCGCGGATACAAGCGGTCGAAATGAGTTTCCTCCGCCGTGTGGCTGGGCGCTCCCTTAGAGATAAGGTGAGGAGCTCGGCCACACGGGGGGAGCTCGGAGTAGAGCCGCTGCTCCTCCACGTCGAGAGGAGCCAGCTGAGGTGGCTCGGGCATCTGTTCCGGATGCCTCCTGGGCGCCTCCCTCGGGAGGTGTTTCAGGCATGTCCCACCGGGAAGAGGCCCCGGGGAAGACTCAGGACACGCTGGAGAGACTATGTTTCTCAGCTGGCCTGGGAACGCCTCGGGATTCCCCCGGAGGAGTAAGAGGAAGTGTCTGGGGAGAAGGACGTCTGGGAGTCCCTGCTCAGACTGCTGCCCCCGCGACCCAGCCCCGGATAAAGCGGCAGAAGATGGATGGATGGATGGAGGGATTCATAAAAGTACAATTTCACCTTAACTGTAGGAAAGCTGGATGCTATATCAGATTAGATGGTATGAACATAGCAATTGGTTTTGCACTGGAGTTTTCCCCACCAGAACTAACACCCAAGCCACTGCCAGTAGGATGGCATTTCATTTGTTTGAAAAATGCTTCTCAGCATTCTGGCTGCGTGGCACAAAGCAGCAGAATTACGGGCACCACAACTAAAAAAAAAAAAAAAAAAAAAATGAATTTCTGCTTTTGTTTCACTCAAATGAACTTTGTATGGCAAAATGGAAAAGTAGTATAGTGCTCTGCTGTGCAAAGCTTAGGTAGCTGGTTTGTGAACAGCAGTTGGAGATTTAGGACACCATAAACGTGCTTCACTATTACTGGTATTCATTTCCTGAACACAATGACTCAGAAACAGCTTAATAAAGAAGAAAATGGTAATCGGTAATAAACCGTGTGTTATCCCAAAGCCTCAATGAGAAACTGTTGAATTTTCTTTTTTTGTCATTACTCACCTCACATGACTCTTGTGCATTTTTAAACTCACTGCTAAAATTAAGAATCCTGTGATTGCGGCTAAACTGTCACTAAACAGATTGTAACTAAACTGTTGTTAACCTTTATGGTTAATAGCTCTGTAATTACTGGAGCTATCCACATGAAGGTAAACTGGTTCAATGTCTTGTCTGTCAGCAAAGATAAACAAACGGAAAACGGCCATTATTCAACACCAAGTTTGTGAATGATAAGGTAGTAAATGGTGTAATCCTATGAGACTGGTAGTAAATGTTAGTAAGCAGTCTTTCCATATAAGAATTGACCTTGAATCATCCTCAATATCAGAGACCAGCGGTGCATCCCTCTGTGAAGGAGCCGAGCGTTTCCCACCCGAGACCACTCCTACACTTCTACTAATTACTAGTTCTACTTCTTTCTGCTGTAATTTTCAGTTGGGCAATAACCATTTTAGTCACAGTCACAACAGAAATAAAACTGGTGAAATGGACACCAATAAAAAAACTGCGTAAAAACTCCAGTTACTGTACCCGAGGTGACAATAATTCCTGTTCACACTGGCCACATTTGCATTCCCACGACCAACCCCCATCCAGGCAGCAGATCTGTGCAGCGCAGGGGCTCATCAGAGGAACTTCAAAGGCTCGCTGTGGACACTGCAATACACAACTGAGGGGCACTGCCAATAAAAATACAGCACTATAGAGAACCCAGGACTATGGTGTGGGATTTAGTATTCAAACACTGGAGGAATAGTGTTCTGATCATAAAAAGAGCACCTGGTAACATTTCTGGTGAGGGGATAAGCCTCCTGTTTGTCTCCATGGGAGATAGATTTAGTTTAATGCCATACTGTTGAACATTTCAGGCAAAGCGATAATATTCTCATGGAGCAGGTGGCAAACCCTCCACCGGAGAAGTTGTATTGCACCTTTAAGTCGTGCACTAACTTCAGCATTAGGGCTCTTGATGAACAAAAGGGAGACATTCAACTGGCTCCAAAAAGATTGAAGGGTTTAAAAATAAGCATGCGTCACACCCAACATCTGTTAACCCAGGTTTACCTTCCAAAATCTACACGCGGCATTTCTCGACCCTCCCTTTCCAAAATTTAAACCAAGTAGTAAACTAAACATGATATGGAAACTTCAAAAGAAACTATAATATCCAGAGATTTTGTTTATCAGTCATCGACCTTTAATCTCCGGTGTAGGCGATATTTTGCTTGGGACGACCAATTGTTTAAAGTAAAGACATAAAGCTTTATTTTAACACTTAAGTGCGAAGAAGGAACAGAACAAAATGTGATTACATTGCTTTTAAAAACTGTTGCAAATGTCTCTAAATGATTTGTATTGATATCATTTTCTGTTAATATACTTTTATTGTGCAAGAACGGTGCACTGTACACACAGTAACAGATTTTGAACTTTGTAGTCATTTCAAATCACATATTTTGGGGAAAAATGATCAAAACTGGCCTTATATAGACTCAAAAATAGTAGAGCTCATGGGCTGCTCTGGAAATCAGAACTGGACAGGATAAAACTCATTGATCTAGTAATATCTCAATCTCGTATAATGTTATAAAGGCACATTGTGACCATGGATCATCTGTAGTACAAGGGTAGGGACTAAAGACTCAATGTCCAAACAACTAAGTTACCAATCAATCAAGTATCTACATTGACAAAGCAGTGTAGTCAATGTTTCTCTCCTCTGCTGACGACATGTTTCAACAGCTCACACGCAAAAGGCTTGGCAGAAAGAGCGAGGAAAACGTTGCCAGCTTCTTTCACCTGAAGGGGAGAGGCTGAGTCAGTTTAATACGCAGGGGGACATCAAAGTGTACGCTCCAGTGTTTGACAGCAAAGATAAGCAACATGCTTCACAGGAAGAAAAATACTTCCCTAAACAAGAACGACTGAAAATGTGTCACTAAAATTACAGAAATGTGGATCTACTCTAAAACAAAAATAATTATTCAAGGCTTTAGTGTTTTGGCCATCACCTCCATAATACCTCAAAGCCAAGCCAAACTGCAGTTGCTGGAGCCGATAGGAATTTACAAAAAAGCCCCTTCTTTCCCTGTAGTTATTCGAGTCTGTATGATCCATCACTACACAATTTTACTGAAGCTAAAGCTACACATGCCCTATTCCGTTTGATCCAAGAGATGGGGTCAGAGAATTTTTAATCAAAGGGATTTTTCAATGGTTTGGTGGTGTACCATTACAGAAAAAGCAGAAAGAACTGGGAGCATTTGGGCAACACAAGCAACAAGAAAAATGCAATTTTAATATGGGAGAAGGTGAACTGGGTCTGCAGTCTTTCCAGCAGCAACAGAAAAGAGAGCCTTAAACTTGGATTATACTTCCCGCATGTAAATTCCGCACAGAAATGAGACGTGCGTAGGGCAGCAGAGAAGACTTTGGCAGTATTTTTAGCCTGTGCAGGGTTCATGCGGTGTCGACAGTAGAAATCTGAGCTAGCTCCTATGAAATCTCATTCATTTCCGCGTGGAACCGTCCGCATAGTTTTTTCCCTGATGCCGACGCGGAAATTCAGGTCCGCGCGGACTGGCCTGAAATAAATACTGCCAACGTCTTCCGCTCACTGAAGTATAATCCAAGCTTTTCTCGAACTGTAAGCACAAAAATAAAAGTGTTTTTAAGAGAAAGACTTAATGCAAAAGCACGCAGACAGTCAAACTCCATAGAAAGGCTATTTCTGGCATAGGTGTTAATGTGTTAATGACAAACCCAAACTAAAATAAAGTAAAATAAAGAGCTTTATATTCAGGAGTCAAGACTTGTTTCGTTTATAGTAGAGATATATGGACCCCCCCTGCACTGGGCCCTTGTATTTGGTCTGGTCCCGTGGAGCAGGTCTGAGGCTCACAAACAAAGGCTGTAAAGGTCGACAGTGAGAGCCCCACATTGCACTGCCTCAGCCGCAGCCACTGCAGCCACACTTGGTCTTTGTGAGCTGTAAGCGCACTCCGTGTGGCCCAGTGTCAGCAACAGCAAACAAAAACACGCGTCATGATGAGACAGGAGTACAAGGATGGGGCACAGAAAAGCACTCACATTTTCTAATGAAAGAGTTTGATTTCTGCTAAAAAATATTGTGTTCCTCTGGGATATGTCTGCCCCAGAGAAAGTAAAAGAATATAACATACAAACCAGAAAAATACTAATCCGTTCCAATCGTGGGGCAAGATCAATCACCTCCACACACAGGTAATCAAAACAGCTTGATGTGTGTAAGTGAATAGTGGTTTACTATAGTGGTATAACATGAAGATTCAGTCAGTTGAAGTTTAGTACCTGTTAAAGTGAGCCACATTATGACAAATTAGAACAAAAAGACAATCTCAACAATCACTTCATTCTTTCAGAGACAAAGAGTCTTTCTCAAAGAAAAGTGTGCCAAGCCAAAGACACGAGGGATGTTGCTGCCTTGAACAAGGACTGTCCACATGCGAGAGGGAGGTTGTTTGAAGTTGTTTGTCAATTAGCTTTGGTTCATTTTGATGTACTGTCAAAACTTAAATGCCACAGAACTTGAGCTGAGATTGAGTATGGGTTGAATTCACACACAAAAAACAGAAAGTGAGTTGTTATAGAAAAAGCAAAATGGGTCCAGGAGGATTACAGCCAATGCACAAGGCCACAATGTGCTGGCAGCACAAACAGCTCTGAAACTGATCTCAGAGCCCTCGCAGGAGCAGGCTGGCTTCAGTTGGGGGGTCCCGTTAGTCCATGGCGCATAGATGACATGTTGGGACAATATGCTACAAAAAGTTATGTCTGTTATGTAGGAACAGTAAATTAACAGTTTTAATGTGATTATTAATATAGGTATTATGTATGGATTAATGTAGCAAAACATTCAACTGATAACGGTCAACTACAGAGCTGCTGAACAGTTACAGTATTGTTCGGCTTAAATGTCCTCAAGTGGCCTGTGGCATATTTTTTCAATGTATTAACTCAAATTAAACACAAAATGACTCAAGTTCTCATTACATGTCTGGCATAACATTGCTGTACTGTGTACTATATGTATCTGAACAGCCAGTAGTTAAGCATTAAACTATGTTCAAACACAGAGAACATTATGTAGACAAGGGTACATTAATTATTTCTAAACAGCAGGGTGAACTTCGAGACTCCACACTTCCTGACCATTTCCCTACAGGCCTTAAACTGGTATAATGTTACAAACAGTGGGAACCAAAATTGTTCCAAGAGGACCAACCAGTGAATCTGATGCCTCTTGTGTACTTTGACAGAGGGAAGGCATTGTCAGCACTCTTCTGTGTCAGCTGAGAACAGATAAATTGCTTTGCTAGATTAAAAGGATTATTTAAGAGAAACAATGACATGGCATGAGTGTGCAGCCCAGTGCACGTGACACAAGTAGATTACAGAAATACAAGGCTTAAGCAGACTATAAATCAGAAGGGGCTTTACAACTCTGTAAAAAAAAAATCCAGCAGGAACCAATCTCCATTAAAGCTCAGGGACT
Source organism: Eucyclogobius newberryi (assembly GCF_026437365.1). NCBI lineage: Eukaryota > Metazoa > Chordata > Actinopteri > Gobiiformes > Gobiidae > Eucyclogobius > Eucyclogobius newberryi. Next base: position 16,836,754 of record NW_027315846.1, read on the forward strand.
GCTATGACTTTGTACCGAGGACACACGGGAACCATGGGCTCCTCTGTGGGGTGAGCAGGCATAGAATATCTTCTGAGGTTAGCCAGAATCTAAGATGAAACTTAAGACTCTTTGTGTTGCAGCTCAATTAGTGAGAAGGGCAGTGAGCACACATTTCACCACCGGAGACTGCTTGAGCTGTACAGGAAATTACATGACTTACATTCTTGGCTGTACAGGGGTAAAAGTGTGCAATAGCTTGTCAAACATACATTTTGTTTCTGTCACACCAAGACAATAGGGCATAGTTTCAGTTTAGCAACATGTTTCATGCAAGTCCTCATGGGGAGAGGAATGTGGTTAGACATAGACACTGTGACAAGCCCACAGAGGCAAACACTGGCAAAAATCTAAATTAATGAAGACGGTTCAAACTAATGTCATTGTTTGTTGAACATCTCTGCCCACAAATGATGAACATACAACGTAAACTGAGTCCTAGGTTTCTAAAAATACCCATTGATTTGTAGGTTGCACTCATGACTATTGCCAAGTCAGTAGTGGAAACTGGAAAGCATCAATCCACCATTACAGCTGTGTGTGCACTGAGAGACTGGACAAAACGTGTTCATCAGACTGTGTGACACGTGTGACATCTCTGAGCCTGTAAAGCACATGATCTGTGTTCAGACGTGACAATATGAGCACAACAACAACAATAATAACCCCGCATGGATCATGACAGATCAAACACACAAACTAGAAGAACACTTTCCCCCCCAAGAAAAAACATCCTTAGCCGACTCGAAAATGAAATCGTTTTACTGAGTATTGCCTAGCAACAGTGTGTTGCTAAGGTAGCCCTCCCAGCAGCACTGGATCCTCTGGTCTGGATCCCCTTCACCTTCTTTCCCTTCACATTGACCACGACAGTGACAACCCGCGCGTACGTCCGTGTGGCGCGTGTCTCTCGTGTAAATATCACACTTGTCCGCGCGGAGTGACGTGGCACACTCAAAGTTTAGTTCTCGTGTTTTGTTGCGGAGAAGAACCGTGTCAAGCAGCAGCAGGCGTGAGATCACCCGCTGCTCAACAAGAGTCCCATTGCGCGACAACACTCAGATGCCCAACCGTGCTAGCTAGAAGTTTGCGGTTAAAATATTGACAGTACAATGTAAACATAAGCTTCCTTCATGGGCGCAGGTTAATAAGTAACTTAACGTTAAGCTAATTAGTCATGTCAAGCTAAACTGTCCTAGCTGCCTGACATGGCTAGGCGTGTTTAACGTTAGCAGAATTAGCATCGCTCGAATTACTCGAGTACTTCCATGTCAGCAGCAAATGTCAGAATAAACAAATACTTACTTTTATGTCTTCCAGAAGCCCATGACTGTTTAGCAATACTAGGACTTCGTATTATTGCCCTCCCGGCAGATTTCAAAGCGTCCATATCCAAAAAGTCTGGCGAAAAACCCGACAACTGCGCATAAGACACGGCGGAAACAGTTCACCGTGTGTTTAACAATCCAGTGTACTCTTGAAACTTTCTTCTGCGCCCTTTGCGAGGATAGTTTTCAATCGACAGCAGATCATCCTGTTCGTCCCTCTGGGCGGTGTTATGTATGTAAATGTGACTCCGGCGGAAGAACACGTCTAACAGCGGCGCGCTCATCAGCCTGTAACCCACCGTTACTGTAGTAACTGGCACCAATATATCAGGTTGTAACACTACAATCTATGTTACGCCTCATGTTTAATTCAATTATTCATATTTTTGCTAATAAAATTGAGTGGACACTGACCAAGAAGTCAAGTTGATTGTATCCTTACTGGGATTTGTTATTATGGAGGCAGCTTGATAACACTTGGCGGCTGAATTGACCCTGACCATGAGGCATGGCGTGTCTGATGGGGACAACCATGGATGGGGCACACTGCTGTATCAAGGGGCCACATAGCAGTTGGATGCGGCAAATATGGTATAACCACCTTATATAATGTTGAGTTGGCAAATACAATCCTAGGCCTAATGGCACTAATAGTCTAAAACCACATGCAATTTCCAGTTTTTATAATTTCTTGTATAATTATATGGTTCGTTGCGCATTCATTTTATTCTAATAGAGCCATAATTAATATACATTTGATTTTATTGCCCAGTTGAGGGTTAGTCATTATCGTTTCACTATATTGAACACTGCCCCCTAGTGGAAATGTTAGTTATGTACAATCCACAGGAAATGCACAAATCTGAGACACATAAATTGAATAAATAGTACAACAAATAGAAACAAGTTGGATATCAGTTGCGAAAAAAAAAAGTTTATTCTTTGTAAACCTCACAGAGCGAGAGCGCAGCCAAGGTCAAACCTGGGGAGAAACAGAGCAGCGACTGTGGCAAAGAAAATAAAACTCTTGCAGTTGGATAAAACTGACTAAACTGCACTCTCAATACGGTTTTGGGATAGCCAATGACAGCGATCTGAGCAATAAAGCTTCTCAATATACAGAATGTGAATACCACACATACACACGCACACACAATATCCATTTTAGACGATGGTGAAACCACATCAGACTCAAGGATCTCTCCCCAAAGCGATTAACAATACCAGGTTTAAGGAAAACTGCCCAACAGTTGCAAATACTCTAACATTCACAAAATAAATTAGATTTTCTAAACCCTTACTTTTTCAACTAGTCTACTACAAACAGGTGACCATTTTATCTACCTGTTTAACACAAACTTCTATTAAAGTGATATCAAGAGGACATTTGACTGTCAGTCAATGTATTTGCAGTACATTCTGGAACATATGGCTAACATACAAGGAATCCTTGGCACACAAACTAAGTGGAATATTAAATATAACAATTTTAATTAAGTTGACTTTTCCAAAGCTTTGTTTGGTTGAAATTGCACCTTCCATCTATACAGTTTTCCCTTTTGTTTGTTGGCAGTGCCAGTTTAATGTAACAAAGGGCAGCAGCCAGTCAGTCATTTGGCGTGGTCTTGGGAAGCTGAAAATGTTAAAAAGCTTGGTTAATCATTGTAACTGAATTTATGTAGCTTTCCTCATGTTCACTTAACACATCTGAGTGCCACTATAGAAAAATGGCCAAAAAAAAACCAACAATTCCAAAGGCAACTTTATCCCACTTTTGGAGGCAGTTCATGTTGGAAGTGTCATCTTTAACTCACACATTATGTCTTCAATCAAGGCACATTGATCGTGACAACTGAAATGGTTTAGAGAAATAATATTACTGCGGATATTGTGAACATGCTCTAAGCTAATCAATTAATCCACATTTCCAATCTCGTTTCGGGAGCCGTTTGTATCACACTCATTACATCAATCACAAAGGTACAAAACACCACGCTTTTTCTCATTAATTTGACTTCTGATTTGGAATAACATATGAACAGATGTTTGTGCTAACTTTGCACTACATTCCTCAATTTGAACCAATGTTTTTGCTTTTTCAAAAATAAGTGTGTGTTGGAGAAATTATATTTTCACAAAATGAAGCAGCTCTTCCCCAGGACCAAACAGCGGGTAACCGTTAGCAGGTGGTTGCACTGACAGTGGAAAATGCAGAGCAACACCGTAGTAATAGTTACATACCCGATTCTGTGAGGTTTCACTAGACATTTAAGAGAAAAAGAATCCTGGGGCATCCCATTTGAGAACTGATGTCCATTTAAGTTTTTTGTCTTTTGTTTTAACTACAACAAATACAGTCACACAATACAACATCCTTCTGACCTGGCATGGTAAAAACATAACCAAAGAGAAACATTCTCAGCCGCAGAAATGCCGAGCAGATTGTGTGGTGGGCCTGTTTCAAAATAAAGAGAATGGATGGGTCAAAGTGTTCACTTTTTCAATGGCTGGTAAACTGAGGCGTTGGGGTCCAGGCCGGAGGAGTTGGTGTCCATAAACTTGGAGGAGTAGTGGGGGGCCACAGGGCTCATGCTGCTGGTGTCGGCTGCGTAGGAAATGCTGGGCATCACAGCCATGACTTCGGCTATCTTTTGCTTTAAATCTTTAATCTCCTGGTCCTTTTGTAGAATTTGGCCTAAAACACAAAATACCTTTTAGTTGAACTTGTGCCACAGATTGACCCAAACAAAACAAGCAGTAGATTTTGGTGTGCAGACCTTGTGCGATCTCAAGCTGTCTCTTGGCATCTCCAAGTGCAGAGAAGAGGTCGAGTTTGATCCTGGTCTCTGCACTCAGGCTGTTTTCTAAGTGCTGCGTTTTGTCCTGCATGGCTGACAGTGCCGACATAAGTACCTCTGTATCCTTTTCATTCTCTTTGTATTTATGAAGTTCCTACAAGACAAAAACATGTCACTGAAGCAGATGAATTGTTTACAGTGCCAAAATGAATTTCTATCCATGATTAAGACATTGCTCAAGATATTTTTTTTGCCCAATTGCCCAATAATTTGTTATTTTAATTCCAAACAGGAAAGCTGCATCGTAAGGTAAAGAGTATTTACCTTTACTTAGTAAGAGTATTATTGCTTTGCTGCTTTTCATTGAAGATGTGAATGTGAAATGGGCTACAAATTCAAGCCCTTTGAAACGTTCATTCTCTTTTTTCTTTTTTCATCATCTTTTTGTATAACCAGTTAAGATTGAAGCCACATATTATACTATTTTTAAGAAAGTATGCAAACTTACTTGTACTTTTAACTCTTGCTCTCGGATCTGATCCTCTTTAACCTTTATATCCATAGTGAGCTTCTTACACTCAGTTTCTAATTCAGTGACTCTTCTTCGCAATGTGTCTGTGCACTCTCCTCTGAAAACAAAGAGTTATATACTTAAACTATGGACAATGTTAAGTGTACACACCCTGAGCAATTCAAAATGTAACAAGAGAATGATTAACAGGACAAAGCAAACACCTGGACACAGCCGCTAGTGCTACTGCTCTCGCCGCCGTGGCCTCTTCCATTTTTTTGCGCTTCTTTTCTTCTGCGAGTTGCTTCTCAGCAGCGGCCCGGGCCTCCTGTTCTGCTTTAAGTCTCTTCTCCAGTTGGCCCACTGTCTGCTTGTCCTTTTGCTTTGCCTGCACAGCATTATGAAGCCTGGAAAGACAAATGCATGTGCCAATGAGGAGACAATAGGTGCAGAAAGGAACAGTTTATCGTTTTAAATCGATCCAGGCGAAGTTATGGCGTTATGTTTATTTGGTGTTGGTAAAAGGATAATGAAAACTGTTTTGAACTAATGTGTCAAGAATGTAAACTGTACATTTTAAATATAATTTTGTTATAGTTAACTACAGACAATTTCTGTATATAAAAGCTCTTGGCCATTAGGCATCGTCCCAAACTGCACCTACTACCTACTAAATACAGGTTCACAGGGAGTTTATGCAGTATAGTACAGTGTCTTCATATGTAAAAAGAGAGATTAGAATCAGATACTCTATCTAAAATAGGGGTGTCCGAACTTTTTGAAACATATGCAGAGCGGAGGGCCACAAACTACAGGACAACAAAGTTACACTTGAAAAGGTTACATTTGATAAGCATATAAATAGACTAATTTGTTTTGGCCCTCTGGCTTTCCTGAAGGTATGCATTTGGCCCCTGGGGCATAGTTCTGATATCCCTGTAATTTAGATCTTGTCGAACATGTTCTGAAATGCAAGTAACTTGTTTATCAGTTCAGTCTTCTGTCAAATGTTAAAATGTGCAGAGAACATGCCAACATCGTGCTGCCCTTTTACTTTCCAAAATGTCTAAACTTTATATTTGGCTGATGTTAATGTCAAGCCTTTAGTTTATAGAGTGGATTGGGCCAGTTGCAGATCAGTCACATTTGAGGAGAAGCCGACAGATCAGATACATGTTTAATAGAGCTGGAATCACAGGGTTCTTCACTCAGCTCATGAGACAATAACATCAGGAGCTTGATGATTGCACAATGCACAGGATATTAGGCGATATATCACCTTTTTAAACCAAATACATTTTATAGTAAATATTTGTGTTGAACATGCACAAACTCAACAATGATGTCAAATATATCACAAATAATATTGATTTTATATAACCAAATTAAGTATCACTATTTTATCGCAGCCCAAATGTTTAACAATGTGTAAAACAGCAAATTTCTCTGCCTTTTTAAACAATGAGACAGTTGTAAAAAAAAAATGTGCTCATCCACTCAACACCATAATCACACAGTCAATTTTATATTTTTGTTCATTGTAAATTAGAATATTGGCTTAATAATAGTTCAAAACTGCAGAAGTGAGAGAACGTGCCTCGTCATAGTGGCTTTTAACTGTAGCCAGCAGAAGCTTTAAATGTATATGTATTCAATGTTGAAAAATTGCTCAGGGATATTTTTTAACTGACATGTATGACCCAGAGTTGGACTTCTATTATTAGTTGCAAGGAAGAAAGTGGCCTCAAATGCAGGTTAATACCGGAAAAGCTCTTTGAAGTCAATTTTACATAATGTACCCCCTTTAACACACCATGAGTGCACCAGATGAGGCAGTCTGACTTTGATCTAAACGAGCATCCCACCTTGAGTATGAGACACACGCGTATATGGTTACATCACTTTCGCAATAGTGAGGGAGAACTTTGCCAGCTTTACTACATTGTTTTTCAAGCCAAAATGGCTATGAGACGCTGCTGAATCCTAGAATTATCATGATTTATGAAGCAAACGAAAGAACAAAGTAAGCCCAAATCTCTTACAAAACGATTTCGTCTTTTATCACCTAGATGAAACAGATTTTTAAAAAGATGACATTTGAGACATAGCTGTTGCCCATCCTTTTCAATTAGTTCAATTTGTAATAGGAGTTGTTGAAACTATGTTATTTTAGGAATTATTCATTTCCAATTTTCAAACTCGATTGTAAATATATATTTTTATTTGTATGATATTTTTATGCTTTAAGTAATGAGTACTGATAAGTGTATGGTTGAAAGACTGGACCAATAAGCAGTATCAATAACAGTAGCAAAACCAATCAAACTTAGGCCAAGAAGAAAAAATTGTGTGTTTCCGGTAACCCGCCCGAGCTGGATTTCAAAATAAAGAAAACTCGACCTTAAACATTTTATAGCATTTTTACTGGCCCTACGTTTCGAGAATGTCAAATTGTGAGAGAGAATCCAAAAGCTGCGGGGGGAAAGAAATCACCCGGGATCGTAAGATATGAAAATCGCTGCACTTTTGATAAGTTTCATTTTATCCAAGCGTGCAGACCGGCTGGATCAGCACTAGATCATACACTCCCAACTCACGGAAGTCAGAATCAGTTAGGAGTGTATGATCTGGTGCCTGTGCAGTGGCGACAGGCACGCCCGGGGCATTAGCGGTGAAGATATTTTTTTGCGTGACGGTCGAAAAGTGCTTACATCACGTAGTGAGAATAAGAAAAATAGTGCGACACTGGCAGCCTGTCACGGGTTCGTTCGCCACTTTCAAAGTTCTGCACGGCGCGGAGGCACCGCTGCTCTGTTGTCGTCTGCTACAGGCTCTTTTCCTGTGGTTGGACTAGTAGATGTAGAGAACTATTTTATTCAATATCTGCATACCAATAACGCCACTTCAATGCAAACGCTCACTTATGAGAAAAGAACACTATCTGCAAAACCTGTGCGAGGATTTTAAAATATATTTAAAAAAGAATAATAATCCGACCTACCAACCTGGATTTTTTTTTGTGTATAATTATAATTACAATAATTCATAAAAACTTCTGGATTATTATAATTACAATAATTCATAAAAACTTCTGGATTCTCTCTGGCTGACATGTTTTGTTGCTAAACCGTTTTACTGCTACAAAACAAATCTGCATCCAGTACAATTAAATTCAACTGAACTCAACTAATCTGGCTGTACAAAGACTTTTATGTGGCCAGAGTTTTTGGCTGGCCTGAAGACCAAACATACCCAAATAATGCCCAGTTGTTGACAATTCATTCACGGGTCATTTCCACTTGAAAGAGCACTGAAATGTTCTAATTTGCCATTGATCTGCTGTGCCCAACTGTATTACTCACTTGTTCTGCAGCAGCTCATTCTCCTGGCGCAGTTGGCTTAGCTCAGTGCGCACTGACCGCTCTGCACTGCCCAAAGAGCCTATTTGACTGCGGAGGTCTTGCTCCACTTGGCGACTGGCTTGCAAGTCTGCCTTTAACTTCTTAACGTCCTGCTCCAATCTAAGGAACAGAACACACAAATAGTTATGTCGAAATGTCAAATTGTAGTGTCAGCTACAGCGAGAATAACATCCTATCACGCTACAGTCGTTGCAAGCGTTCATAATCATCATCTTCAGTGCTATCAGCACATGACCAGTTTTATGACGTAAAACTTAAATGGCAAAGTAACAACATCACACAAGAGGCACTTCACATTCACAAATGAGCAAAGCGCTCTTTACTGTTCACCAGGAATACATCATAAGAACTAGTCAACAACCAGCATCGGACATAAAACACATGGATCGGCTTGCCTGGATGTCAGAGTTCTGGACTTACCTGACAAGTGCTTCTGGTTTGCTCAGCTGGTTGTTAGGGATACAGTTATCTGTGGGGTCCCTGTGGGAGCCTCCTGCAGCAGCCTTTCCAACGGTCAGCTTATGCTTCTTCTCGTTCTTTCCCGCAGATGACGTGGATGACGGCGTACAGGTGTGTACACTGCCATTGGTGGCACTATGGCTGCGGGGCGAGGAGTTAGCTGCATTGCTGCTAGCATTTTTTAAGTTTTTAGAGGAGGAGGAAGAGGACGAAGAGCATGAGGAGTTGTTATCCTCTTTAAGCAGCAGGTTTTCAGTGCTGCCCAGGTCTGTAGTCAGTCTCTTGTTGTTCATATGGTTCTCCATATATTCCATTTCTTGGAGTTTAGAGTCCACAGATGACGGGAGGATGCTGTTGTGTTGCTTTTTATTGTCTCCAGCACCCTTTCCTTCTTTCCCTTTTTCTCTATATTCTAGCTCTGGCAGTGATGCTGCTGTCTTTTTATTGGCAGGGGTGCCATTCTGAGACACTGGAGCAGTATCTACCTCAGATAGTCCTTTAACAGCTGCTGCAGAAGTGAAATGTCATAATCAGAAAGATTTTCAAAAATAACATACCAATACCAAATCTTTAATAAAAAGGAGCATCCTATAGTTTTACCTTCCTCTGCTTCTCGCTCTAGCCTCTGGTGCATTTGTTGCTCTGGAGGTAGAGCTTGTTGTAATAACTGCATGTAAAATTCATTCTCCTTTTGAACCTCCTTTTGTTTCCGAAGGCGCATCTTATAACTTACGTAGCTCTTGAAGCCAAAACCCAGGGTTACAACAGGATAGCCAATGCTACAGAACAAAGCACAAGAAATGCACTGAATGAAAGCCATCACAATTCAATGTCAACCTTTCAGACAAAAGTACAAGGTGAAACAGCCAGTTAAAATCTTTTTTTAGACTGCATTTAAACATTCTTATATTTTGTTTAGACCACAAACAATTGGCTCACCAGTGTGCGGCAAAAGGACGACACAAATCCACATGGAAGTTTTTCAAGTCTTTGAATCTTATGGCTGCCTCTATGTACACAAATAGTATCCATAGAGACACCGTTGGCAGACAGACACCTCTCTCTATGAAGAGAAGAGGACAATATGTTGAATAGGCAGAAGTTTAGTAATACAATGAACATAAATGGTATTTCATGGCTTTCTTTAGTTTATAATCTCTTTTAGGACATCCCGGCTGTTAAGAGTCATATGTCATATTTCCTCCAACATACCATTGTGGCTGGTGACTGCACTGTTGGGTGGATAATGGAAAGTCTGAATTTGTAATTCGTCCCTGACCTGAACTTTTAGAAGCACATTACACAGTGCAGCTACATTTCTTTCAAGCAGTGGATACAAATTTGATATCTTCCAAATGGCATGAGGATTATAATCTGACACCTGGATTTTGGTCAACACAGGGGGCTAGCCAATAAATCAGACTGACAACCAAAAGCTCAGATCAGAGTTAATTTACAGGAGTCATTGCAAAACACAGAGTAGCCATGTCATCTCAGTAGAAGAATAAAAGTAATAATAATTCATGTTCATTAGTCTCACTAAAATGTCATCAAAACAAAACCTTTGCCAAAAACCCTGTATAAACAGAATAGGTGGTATTCAATACATGTGTAAGGATGTCCTTGGCTAAATCATAGCTACTCAGATTAAAACGTTTTGGTGAACAGGATCACAGAGGCATTCATTTCAAATAAGGGAGCTCAAGGTGTTGCAAAACATCTACATTTTTGTAGATGTTTGGTGTAGGTGCCATTAAGCCATTATTTTGTTTATTATATGTCACAACATCAAATTTAACCATATTGTATCCATAATGGCATCCAATAACAGATTAATTTCAGTTCATACATTGTGCAAGGGTGACTGACTCACCTGTATGCCAGACATACTGGACCCAAACGTAGGTACTGGCAGCAAAGAACAGCCATTGCACTGGTATGAAGAGGAGGCAAATGATGTCTGAGGTAAATGCCACACAAACAAAGAATACTGAAAATGCCTGTTTGAAAAAAGAGCAACAAAAATGTAAGGTGGTCAGATAAAGCAGATGGATTAGTTCTTTTAATTACCATAATGTATAGTTTTGTTAAAAATTACTCACCAGGCCCTGGTATCTGAAAGAATCATATACACTGCGGATGAAGAGCCAAAAAGGCCAGAGATACTCAAATCTAAACTCCAATACAAAGTCTGCCAGGAGTACTAGTGCCCACACCAACAGAAACTTCAAGTACAGGAAGGTACTAAAAGGACAGAAGGAATTTTGGGAAAAGTTTTAAGAAAATCTCAATATTGCAACAATTACAATTGATTGTTTACACATTTATCAATGTACAAATGTATCTCACATTTATTATTTAAATAAATAAAAAAGACACGTAATATTTAGCATTTGACTGGTGTGGGTTGAGGGCAATCAGACATACACTGTTCAGTGGCAGCTGACAGTTTTGTGTTAGACACTGACACTGAAAGGAACTGCATGGGTGCTTCTGAGCACTGGCATCCAAAGCAAATCGTTTAGTGATGAAGGCATCTGTTCAATAATTCAAAGACCCTTTCACATCTCGATGCCACACGTGTGAAGTGGCCTTTCACATTTAGGGTACCAACTAAGAAGTGTCTGGTTGGACATTTAAAGGTTTAAGAGTTATGGGTAAAAGTCATCTACGATACAACAGGATAGAGAAAAAAACACTTTTATTTACGAATTAAGTATTGTGCGGTGTTACGTGACAGATAGTAATATAGCCAATTAAATACATTTAAATGGAGGCTAGCGCCAAATTACCTTATGCTAGTCAGGACGGTGCTAAAGCTAGCGTAAGCCAGATCATGGCATTTGACATATCGATGCCACATAAACAAGTCGACTTGGTAATCAAGTATGTGATGTACCACTGTCTGCTTTGAGATTGTATTGGTGTGTTAAGTTGGGTTTCCCATGTTCCAATTAGCTTCGGGGATCTTTGCTTACAGTTAGCCCCAAAGCTAACGACACCTTATAATGCTAACAAAAACATACGGGGTTAGCATACACAGCTGTGAATCTAGCAGCTAACACCGCTAACTTCACAAGCTCGATAGCTGCCGTTGTTCACTGACATGCATTCTTTGCAAGAGGTGATATAGTACTTGTATCACACCTTTGGCAGCAGGTTTGCTGCTGTGACATTCAAGTTTATTTTTTTAAGTCGGAGGCCATTCTTCGCTGCATGCGTTTGCTAAAGATACGTTACCTGCCGTAAATGCCCTCGGTGATTCGGTTCCGTTTTATCGGCCGCCGGAGTTTGCTGCAGTCCGCATTGCGCCGCTTCATCCTCCTCCTCTTGGCTTTGGCCTTCGAGCACTCGCTGTAATCTTATCCAGTTTTCTTGTGTGTACGGGCAGAGATTATAAATGAAGTTCTGTGGTATACCGTTGTTGTTATTTCTTCACTGAAAACAAAGAAATAAATAAAGGGAGTCTCTTCGGGAACCTCCTCTTTTAGTGTTAGCGCAGGCTCACAGCCGCGCTCTGTTTCACGTAGGTTCGGTTGTCAGACGTCTGCTATAGCCAATCAATCGATTCGCTGAGGCCTTTCAGGTTGACTGATTTCCAGAAGAACCATTTACGTCACATTGTAGTTGGTCGTTGAGCCTCCCCTAACCAAAGACATGACGGGAGAAAGCGTGAAGGGCCGCCCCCCAACTACAGTCCCTCCGTTACACCAATGACATTGTTTGTGGACAAATCGGGCACCACAGACGGGCCAATGCAGTGAAGGCAGGGGAGGGACGGACTTGTATTTTTTATATATATATATATATATATATATATATATATATATATATATATATATATATATATAATACAAGTCCGTCCCTCCCCTGCTATATCTTTATCTATATATATCTATATATATATATATATATATATAGACATCTACATTTATTTATTTTTTTAATCCTACTTGAAACATAATAATACACTATATATGTATAATACTAAATAAAAATTATATTATTTCAAAGTGCAAAACACTAAACTAGCTATACTGGCCTATTACTATGCTGTTAACGTTGTACAGATTATCTATGATCTGCTCATCAGGGGTTGAGTAATAGCCTGTATGGTTTGAGCGCCCGGCAGGCTGCATCATCATTTCCATGGCTCCACAATACGCACCAAGTCTGCGCTCACGTCTGGCGCCAATATTACTTTTAATTCAAATAGCTTTTATAGTTATATATGCCTTTTACTTCGAGATTGACAATCACATAAAAGAACGAGATGGAACTGCCTTCACCACCTTTTATTCAGGTGAGTAGTCTCACGTTGGGAAAGCGTCTATTGCACCCAAAGTTTTTATAAGTTATGCATCTTTAGATTATATATACGTTCAAGCAAATATTGGTGAGGCATGTACCTAACCTAAAATCCTTAAAGCTTGGGAGGGGTAACTGCCATTAGCCTACTGTTGGGTACAGATAAGGGTCACAGTTACTTGCCAACATGAGAACATGGATGTCCAAAACTATGGCTGGGCCCAAAAGCAGCCTCAGACCAATTTTTGTTGGCACTCAGGGATCCTGCTGAATTTGCCCAAATGATAATAAGCACTGTTTACAGCAAATTGAAGGATTGCTACCACTACAACCACCCAAATATGAAATTGCAGTCTGATAAAATGTGTGGTCCAAGCCTTATTAGAAGACTCTGTCACGCAGTGTAAAATGCACCCATTGAAATACTGACCACTGGTCTGTGGCCTACCGTTTTGATTATGTTTGGATACCCCTGCTCTAGAGCGTTAGCGGCACTTAAATGCGATAAAGCAAACCGTGTTTCTACTTGTTTTCTTGCAGAGTTCCAGGATGTGAATACTATGGTGATGCTGGGCTTTGGCTTCTTAAGTACATTTCTTGTGAGATATGGATACAGCAGCTCAGGGTTCAACCTCCTTGTTGCAGTAATGGCAGTCCAATGGGCTCTGATACTCAATGGGGTCGAGTCCTGGTATTACAGAGGGAAGATCAAGATTAATTTAAAAAGGTTAGCCCCAGGCAATGCCTAAAACATTGATAATAATCAAATGGTAATAAATCACTCAAATGAGCATGCATGTTAAAGAGTTCCTGGCCTTTGTCAGCTTGGTATACGCAGAGATGTGCACAGTTCCAGCTCTCATCTCGATTGGGACGGTCCTGGGAAAGACAAACCCTGTCCACCTCATCTTAATTGCTCTTATTGAAGTGTCAGGATTTGTTCTCAACGAGTGGCTGGTCCATATCATTGTGAAGGTACATACTTGTATTGTGTTATTAAAAACTGAATCAAGATTACTATAATTTCTTACCACCAGTATAGTTTACATGTACTTTTTCTCTCAGACCCGACCCTTGAACAGCATCATGCAGTTGCATATATACGGAACATTTTTTGGACTCATGCTGACCTGGTTTCTGTATAGGAAAGGATCAGAGCAGCCATTTGAAAAAGAGAAACTCTCTCGTAACTCAGGACTTTTCTCTATGCTGGGTTTGTATTTACTTGACACGTTGCATGTGGATTAAATAATATCCTATTCATCAAACATAGGTTAAGCTTCCTCAATAAACACCATTGTACATTTGTTTGGTTTGTTCTCCAGGAACGCTGTTTCTGTGGATGTTTTGGCCCAGTTTTAATTCCATTCTAGAGGACAATTATTCACTCGAGAGAAGGCTTGGGGCAGTGAGCAGTACCTACCTGTCTTTGGCAGTCAGCGTTGCAACTGCTGCTTCTGTGTCCATAGTGACAAGTCCTAAAGGGAAATTAAATCTAGTATGACACAAAATTGCAACAGTCACTTGAAATATACTGCATTACTAAATACATAAATAACACGCAATTCCTTTTAAGGTACATATCCAGTCCAGTATACTCGCAGGTGGTGTTGCAGTAGGAGTTGCTATGCCCGTTGTTCACAAACCGTGGGAAGCCATGACTTTAGGATTTGTTGCGGCACTTTTATCAACCATTGGGAACAAATATCTGAAGGTATTTTAAAAAAACAACAACTTTAGATCCTAATTGGCCTGATTGCTCCACTCACATCTGCCTGTATGCTCTAGAGCCATATGGCTCTTGTATTCCAGTGCCATGATACCTGCTCCATCCTAAGCACTCACGGTCTTCCTGGTCTCCTGGGGTGGCTGGCACAGTTCCTGCTACTGAAGGACTTTGATGATCACACAACGTAAATATAAGACATATGATACATACAAAAGGTGACAGCACCCTATTGTAAAGCTTACCCTTTTATTTTCTATTCAGAGCAATTCGCTTTGCAGTTTTTCACATAACTAGTCTCTTCATCACCTTGAGTCTTAGCCTGTCCACAGGAATAATAACAGGTACGTAAACAATATAAATATTTTGTATTGAATCATCCAATGGGATAAGAGTCAACTTCTGATGTTAACCTCTTACTGCATGTACAATGCGGTTTTTGAAGGGATACTACTCAAATGGAAGTTCTGGAGACCACCACAGGATCGAAAATGTTTTGATGATCAAGCATTTTGGGAGGTACGTGATATTTCGTCTTAAAAAATAAAAATAAAATAAAATTAATATAAGATAATAGAAATGGGTAACATCTTTTTTCTCAATTTCATTGCAGTTTCCCCACCTTGCAGTGCAAAAGTAAACTGGACATGGGAGGTATTGGCCATATTGCTTAACCTAGAGCTACATTTGTGTTTCAAGTGGTTGCAAAATTAAATAAACTACTAATTGCATTTCGTTGCAAGTATTTTATGGTTGTAAAAAAGACAAACAGGGATAGATATTGAAATCAAAAGTAGACAAATTATCTTCTTTATCTTTACATTTTTGTAACTTCCTGTTGCCCAAGTCTGACTTTGTTACTTTAGGAGAGATACAATATTTTAGCATGGAAAATATTCAAAAATAATGATTCAAAATGCATACCCCAATACCCCCTAAATACACACAAGTATTCTAAATAATCAGAACATTTTATGTATTAATAACGATACATGCATTGTCAGTCTGATAACACAACTATATTTTAAAACATGATAAACTGAAAAAAGATAAATAATACACAGCAGGAAAGTGGAATAGGTGAGAATTAGATGTAAAGCATGTTGTTTCACACTGCAAATTGAGAACAATAAAATTTTCTATGCTACTGCCACAGGTCTTCCGTGCGTCCAAATTTGAAGACCAAACCCCTGCAAAATAATGAAACAATTGACCGTTTTATAGACTAAATTTGTGATAAGAGATGTGATGCATTTCTTCACTTACCCAAAGAAAATGAAAGCATTTTGGAAGAAAATGGCAATGCCAGGATAGACGGAGGGCTTTTCTGCAAAGAGAAAATGTACTATAATAACACAATTCCAAAATACAAAACAATCCAGGTTATGTTCATGCCAACCCAATATGAATGAAACTACTGTAAATACTGCTGCAAAGAATTACAGGTACAATTTTTAATAGTTCAAGCCAGAAAAATCACAGGGACTAATACGCACTATCACCACCTGGATTTAACTAAACAAATAGGTACAAGCCTCCTATTGGATAATCACTGCATGGGTGATGATCTTTCAGCTTTATTCAAACCCAACTGATGCAGTGAGTGGCTTCTCATTTCTGAAACAACCATGTGCAAAGACAAATCCCATGGTCATGGAAAGGATGTCAGTGTGTTTGAGAAGGGTCAAAACATCTAAGGAGAAGCAGAACCTAATCTATAACAGATGTGAACCCCAGTGAGAGTGTTTGGGACGAGCTGGAGAGGCTTTGTGCAGTGGTCTTTCTCTGACATTATTAATACAAGATCAACTGGTGAAAAATAATGCAAGACTGGATGATAAATATTTTAATATTGCAGAAGTTTACAGAAACTATGCCACAGCAAATGTGTGCTGTAATCAAAGCTAGGGTTAGGCGGTCCTACAAAAATATTGTGTGTGACCTTTTTTTTCCTCGGTGTCAACTATTTTTTTTGTCAGGCAGTGTAATTTGAGATGCAGTTCTGCCGCAGTGATCACTTTGGGATCTATTCAATCTCAAACAATAAGGCATCCTTTGTTTTGTATTTTAAGTAAATGGTCACATTTATATAGCGCTTTTCTACCGTCAAGGTACTCAAAGCGCTTTACATCAAGGAACCAGTCACCCATTCACACTCCAGATGTACGCAGACACTGGTAGTAGTAGTAATAGTATGTTATAATTGATCAGCTACCATGAGAGCAGCAAGACAGAACAATGAAATAATGATGAATGAATGGTGAAGGACTGACATGAGACAAATGGAAAAAATTACGTTCAGACTTAATTTGGAAATGGACAAATTCCTTAGATTTTGGACTAATTCAATTACGTTGTATTTGTGTTTACCGATATTTGATGTAATTGTCTGCTTGTGTGTGTTTTTTTGTGTTTATTATACTCTCTGGTTGATTTGTTATGTTTATTTGTTTATAGAAATTGATGAAAAGAAAAGAAAAGGTGATTTAATAAAAAACATAATGGAAAGGGACTCACGGGGCACTACAAATCCTCCAAACAGAATCCACATTGAGGCAATGAGTGAACCAAAAGCCAACATGAAGCCAATGAAGAGCCACACGCGAGCACCTGTAGACAAAATAAGTCAGGGCTTGTATGTAAGGCAATATATTGAAACCTACCACAACCACAAAGTATTATACAAATGCAATGGAAAAGTGTACACACCTGTCTGTCCGATGCATCCATCACTGTAGCTGTCACCCCTCACTTGGCCATTTGAAACAGCATTGATCCTGCAAAGAAAGCATCAACATCAAGTAATTATTCTTCCTAATAAAGTACTGGCTCCTCCTAAAACTTAGTAGCAGTACCCCATTAGATCACACAGAGAAGAAACTAGGGAATGGCCCACAATTTGAGGACGTTTTTAGCTCTTGTTCAGGGCCAGGAACGCTGCCTCTTCGGACATAGACAAACTTTATTGATCCACAAGATAAATTGTTTGGACGCTGTAGCTACAATACCATTTTTGATTAGTAAGAAATGATTACAATTCTAAATATCGTGGTAATTAAAATGTACTTGTTCATGTTTAAGATTGTTAGTGCATCGCTGTTTTATGGGTATGGATTACAGTGTTTACGACGATTGTTATCCTTCTCCCACCTGAATAGATATTTTAAATGTTCCATATGCTAATTTTAAATCCAGGTAGACCCACTGACAAGACTGTTCTTCTGATCAGATCTGGACTCACATGAGAAAGGCCACCGTAGCTATGACTCCACATGTGTGATAAGCGTGGTGAAATTCTCCCTCGTCTGGATACTTCACAGCTGCATCAATTATGATCCACCAACCTGTGAAAAACTGCAAACAGGAGGAATGTGGGTTTTGGTAGCATTTAAATGACATGTTTTACGTTGCATATGATTGAGGCATACGTCTCTAAAGGCACGTTCACAATAGCATCCTTACCAAGACGCCAGCAGCTACTGATGCGATGGTGTTTCGTCTTTCCCCCCAGTCCACATTGCATTCACAGTCCCCGCAGCGGATCCCATCCAAGAATCCGGACATGATTCTATTGACATAAATCACATAGGCTTCTACTCTGACAATGTTCAAATCTAAGCTAAAAACAGTTTTGTTTAGCTGCGCATTTAACTGAAGGGATTTTTTCTTTGCACTCTTCTCTTTTGTTTGTGATTTTATTAGTTTAGAAAATCAGTTGGATTGATAATTTTTAATTTAGTTAATTTTATTGTAGTTAATTTTTATCGTTGCACTCTTCTCTTTTGTTTGTGATTTTATTAGTTTAGAAAATCAGTTGGATTGATAATTTTTAATTTAGTTAATTTTATTGTATTTCTGTTTCTGTAATTTCTTTGTGATTTGAATGCATTTTTCCTGCTGTGTGAAGCACTTTGAATTGCCTTGTGTATGAAGTGTGCTCTACAAATAAACTTGCCTTGCCTTGCCTAGATTGCATGTTAAAACGAACAACAAATAAGGCTAATCAAGGCTAACAAGGACAAGTCTTTTCTCAAACAAAGCAACCGTTTATGGCACTTATTGTGTGTTCGCAAATCAAGAAAGGTGTAAACGGGTAATAATATTATATCTACTATTTTACGAGTCAAGTGTTTTTATACAGGACTGTCACCAATTCTGTCTCTGATTTCGCTTTGTTCTTTTGCGTTGGCACTAGCAAACATTTCCTCTGCTTCCTTCTTGGTAATGGCGTATACTTGACTAAAACGGCAGTGAAACTAGCGCGGAGACACACACTTCAGAGACTATGAACCTTCGAGTTGTGATGTTAACAGGCAAATAGGCTACATACCTGTTATGATTATTATCCCTTTAATCTGGACTGGACCTCTGGTAAATACCGATTTTCCTTCCGAAAAGAGCTCAGTTGTGCGCATGCGCAGTGCACCAGAAACCAAGCCTGCAAACAAACCTGTTGCGACTGGGTGAGTCCGATTTGTATCCACTTGACACAACAAAGCTTCAATTTATAAACTGTGAATCAAGTCCACTGAAAAGTTATAACAAAAGTAAACAACTTGGGTCTCTTCTTTGTTGTCCTTTCACCTCAGTATATGATGTTGACAACTAAGAAATCGAAACCTTGAGGAGCCGATGCGTTTTAGGGGCATCGGACATTAGAAGATTATCAAACTGCGCATAACCTTTATTTTGTGTTTTTATAACGAATTATTTTGTACATCGAATTTTTTTTGACATTGAAAAAAGAAAAATATTTTTTTAGATCGTTTATTTGTTTTTGTTTTACATCGAATTAAGAAAAATATGTAATCGTATTTACGTACAATAAATATTTTCAATAGATTCAATGTCAATGTTTTTGTTTCGTTTTTTGTTTTAACTAAATCCATGGAGTAAATCATGCCCAGAATTCATTGGCCCAAAGTTGTTTTTAAGACTCGCCTTGTAAAATTAGTAAAATAACAAATTAGCAATCCATGGGTTTCAGAAAAATAAGAAATTAGGACTGATGCCATAGTAATTAAAAAAAACCTAAATATAATATTTTCAATGGTAAACTTTACTTTTGGGTCTTTTTATTTTCAGCTTATCCACAAATATAATCTTCTGTGGTGTTTTATGGCAGTTGGTATCCAAGTGTTACATTACCACCACCTACTGCAGTTGTATGTACTTTATAATTTATTATATTTGGAGAAGATAATCAATATAAACCAGATATAAAACTGAAGCCTTATTGAATGCACCCTTCTGTGAACTTTGAGTAGAAATTTGATAATTGGTTTCTTTCAGACATTTGCTTTGTTAACAAAGTAATCGGTGTTCAGATCTCGAGTGTTAGTCACATGATCAAACCTCATGCCTGACGTTAAGTCTTTAGTTTTCCAAGCCACTGCTCACTCTTTTTTTGGTTAATATAATTTTTATTGGTAATTCATGCTTTTACAAGAAATGTATCCATCTACTTTTTCAGTCAAAGATATTCTAAATATGGTCAAAAACATGAATGCATGAATACAGCTAGTGATGGGGAAAGTGAAGCTATTCACATCACAAAGCCTCAATGAAGCCTCAAAATACAACCTATTACAAATTACACATGGTTTACTTTGAGGCTTCATTTTGACTCGCCCACCTTAGCTCGAACCAGGTTTCGAAGTCTTGCTTGATTTTTTCCATCACTATGTACAGCGAGTAACAAACAAAAAAACAAACATGTACAATTGTATAAATCAAAAATACATTGGTAGACAATTTAGTCAAACACAATACAACTGCCTAAACAATTCCAACCAATTGCAAACCAATATATATTGAAAGAATGATAACGCCAAGGTATCCAATGTATCCATATGCTCCATTCATTCTCTTTGACGGATCTGAAATCAAAGTAAACATTGGTATATTACATTCATAATTGCATATGCAGTCAAATGAGGAACAGCCACAGTTTGACAGGCACTCATACCTCCAGTGTAGTAACCCCAGGCATAGGAAAATCTGCTGGTCACCCAAATGGCTCCAAGAACTGCAGCTGCAAGCTGGAATTATACAAAGACAAATATACAAAAGTAAAAGGATCGCATGGTTTCATAAAATGACCCATACACACACAGTGACTCAGCATTTGACTTTAACCTACTTATGAGCCAATAATCAAGCCCCTCCCACTTTCTGGTGAACATGAACTAGTTAGACAAGTCTACTTTTCTTTCTTTAAAACAAAATAACATACCACATACAGAACAAGATTATATACCAACTATAACGGTCTCCAAGCCTACACAATATAGTATATGTAACTTAAGGGCCACAGGTGTACTTATACTAATATATGAAGCTGGATACAGAATGAGTTGGGATCAGGGTTCCAAAACCCTTAATGATCCATACCGGGTAGACAAGCGCTGCAAGTGTCTGGAAGACAAGCCACTGAGGATACACCTCCAGTGTGTTTTGATGTGCTCTTTGAATGCAGTTGAACACCTTCTCCTTTTCACTGTACATGGTGGGATACTGCAAGGAGAAAACAAACAAGATGGTTGAATAGCAGTGCATTTACAAGCTTGGAGAAACAAACGCAGTCTGCATCGAATACTGCACAGTAAACTTGCCTGTACGTCGTACTTCTTTCGGGCAGCCCCAACCTTTATTCCTAAATAGGTCAGCATTATCCAGCTGTAGAGGTAAGTAAAAATGACATATCCAAAGCTGGATGGCAAAGCAGTCAACATGTCCATGTTTGCAGTACTGCAGGTGAATAGCCCTGTGCGGAGTGCAAGAGCAACTTTCAGAGAGTCACTATTATTTAACCGGAAGGGAGGGAAAATGGACCCGCGGTCACGTTATCAACATGTCGCGAGAATGATCAGATCACGCAGTTTATCGTCTGTTCAACATTATCAATTATTATGACAAATGAATGTGATGCTTGAGCTATTGACAAGTTTAATCGGAGCCGCCTGTCCTTTTCCCATTTATTATTTTACAGATTTCCGAACAGAACCATAGAAACGTGTGGAACCTTCCATGAGTCACGTGACTGAGTGGAATGTTCCAGAGCCTATAAATACGCCGCCCCTCCTCCTTCTCTTCAGTTGCGTAAGGACTACAGTTAGCTACAGTTAGCTCACCTTTGTGCGTCTTAGCACGCAAACAAAAACTACAAATACTACCGCAGGCTTACGTACAGTCTTTATCAGACTTTCTTCGTCAGTAAGTCTTTGACAGTCATTTGTCATCTTCAACAGATCGACAGAACTAATCATTGGTCAAGGGACATTGTTGAGGTAAGAACAATAAGAACTGGACGGTAGCATTGTAACTAGCGTGAAGCAAGCTAAGCTAACGTTATTGGTGTTGTTGTTCTGTGAAATATGTATCACCGAGCGTATTTCATGGTGATTTTTACTATAATAACAAGTTCAGCCAAGCACCAGCAAGGCTGTGCTATAGGTTAATCATGAGTCTTTAAAAAGGTCTGGAAATTTCCAGTAACTGCACGTCATCTGTTTATGTAGCAGTTTCTGCCGCTAGGGGCAGCACTGAGTCAGGTACGCAACCGGACATCTGCGTAATAGTCAGCGGTCTGACACTTTTAAGACGGAACTGAATAACAGAACATGCATAATTTACCTTACTTAAACAAGCTGACAAGCCAGAGTTAACAAATGAAGCTTTTGTGTGTGAACAGATTTTTGATACTTTTTTTGTGTGTTTTGTATCGTGTTTTTTTCCTCATGGGTGTCTTATCTCTTATTTCCATTTAGTGAACAAAGATTATGGCTCAGGAAGTCAGCCCCCACTCTGAGATGGCCCAGGCTCGACAAAGTGATGGCATCAACGTGATTTTTGACCAAAGGAGCCCTACATCCTCCAGATCAAAATCGCAAACACAGCCAGGCTCCAGAAGCAGCAGTTGCAGTAGTTGCTCCTCTCGTGGGCGTAGTGCCCACAGGGGGCGCTACAGGTCTTCATCATCCTCCTCCTCTTCTTCCTCCAGCAGCAGGTCCACATCGCGCAGCAGCCGGTCCCGCTCTCGACCTCGATGCCACAGACACTCGTCCCGGTGCCGCTGCAGGGACCACCACAGATACAGGAGGGTGGACTACCGCCGCTCTCCCCCGCGACACTACAGGGCACGCGCTCGCTCCTACAGCCGCTCTCGCTCTCCCTCTGTGGACCGCTACTACCACCGCAGGCACTATCGATCCCGATCCAGGTCGCCCAGTTACAGGAGCAGGTACAGCTACAGCAGAGGGGGAAAATACAGATGCCAATTTTCCCGATCCCCTCCACGATCTTTCAGAGGCCGCTCAAGATCCAGGTCTTCAGAACGCTCGGTTTCTCTGAGCTTAGAAGGTATGATGTTCATTTATTAAAGCCATCACTTTCATTGATTCAGAAATTTGATTTTTTTTTGTTATTTCCATAACAGAAAAACGACAACTTCTGGACGCTGCGAGAGAAAATGCTATGAAGATTCTTGGAGTGCAGAGACTGGAGCTTCCTGAAAGCGTCAAGCCCATCCTGACCGCTCAGTCCAATCACGGTGTGACACGACCTGAAGCATATGTTAGGAGAGATTCAGAAAATTCACAGGTGAGTTTCCATGCCAGAGTTACTGAGTGCAGTGAACGAGAGCCAAGCTACTGTATAGTAATGGCAGTGGATTAGAGTTGGATTAATCTAAAGCATAGTACGTTATTACATTAGGAGTTGTTTTGTGTGCCTTGTTAACCTTTGGACCCTGAGGGAATGCACATACTCTATTTATTCCTGTCTTCATAGATAACATGAAAGTGGTCTCCTCCACACGGCCTGGGATTACAGTCATTGACTTGGGTGACGACATGTGTGTTTGCGTAAAAGGTTCCCTCTTGAAATATTCATTGCGTAGTAAAAAACGACAACACATTCTAGATTTTATCCTCATCCAAATTAAACCTGCACTCATACACATAAGTTAATACTTTTTACACATAGGAACAAGTGTTTTGACAAATGTATTGTTGATGATTATTGTTAGCAGAATCTTCCACTTGCTGCAGGAGCAAAGCCGTGTGGACTACATTGTAGTGACTATTCCTGTCCAGAGTCCTTAAGGACATGAAGATCTCCAGTCTTTATGCCAAAGATAAGTTTGTTCAAAGACGTGCGCTGAGGTTTGGGAGCAACTTTGCCTGTTAATCCCCCGGTCTTATTAAACCTAAACGTGCGCATGAAAGTTTGGAAAATGACCACATCCAGCTACATGACCTCAATGTTACAAATGCTGTATTATAAATCACTTCTAATTTACCATGTTTTCTTTGTTGAAACAGCAGTCTGAAGTTCAACAAGATGCTTCCAGTCCAAGGCTGTCTCCAAAAATTGGAACGATCTCTTTCAGTGTCAATGCAAGTACTTTTTTTTTTTTTTTTAAATATATTTAAGAATATAAATGCTGAATCATGTTTTCTTATCTTTTCAATAGACTTCGGTGGCAAAGCCTACAGCGTCCATTCAGTCTAGTGTCAAGGTAACTTCTCTTGTGGACAGCGTTGAAAGCAAGAAGCCCTATGGCCACTGGATCCCAGTGAAACCTGCACATTGATTTGCAAATGCCTCCTGTAACCGCCATGTGGCATTTGCACTTGGACTTCAATCCTGTAAATACTTTTGTACATAATGTGTTCTTTTCATGGACATTTGTCTTTCAGATGTGAAGGAAGTAAAGCATACCATTCAGGTGGGATTTTTGCCCTATTTGTGTATTCATAAAATATGTGAAATTCAATAAAGTTGAAACAAACTTGCATACGAGTAACGTTCTTGCATATGAAGTGTATTTCCTCAACCCACCTTAAATGTTTCATGCATAAGTGTAATATTGGATAAGTTAATAAGACTAGTCTTGAACTAAATCTTTCCTGGTTAATGTGAGGCTCATGTTTGAATATTCAGCTTAAACAAACACCAGATGGTTGAACCTAACCCTGGGTTTAATGACTTATCCTACTCTGAAAACTTGTTAACTGGGAAGCTCAGAAAAAATTCACCGCAGAGTCAAACTACAGGCTGCTACTTTACTTTCAGGTCAAAAAATTAAGACTATAAATTAACGTTCTGATTGGAAAGTTTATTGATTTTATGAACTTAAATCCTCAATCCTTTAACTCTAATATTTGTGAAGGAGAGTTCACTGTACAATCAACTCTTCCCAGAAAAGATGGGTTAAACTCAGGAATAAAACCTGCTCTGGACTTAAGTTCACGAAGTATTAAAGATTTGGACTAATTGCAGTTTTTAAAAAAAGAACTAACCAACAGTGCAACTGAAACTTGCAAATTAATGTTAGATTGGATTTGAACAGGATCACTTCATATCTGGACAGTTTAAATATTTAATAGTCAAGGCTACTGTCTACTTAATATAAAATGAACATTGTGTAATTACACATGTGTTAGGGTTCAAAGCCTTACCTTTATGTAAAGTGATTTGATTGATTCGTGCTGCAAGTTCTAAGGCCACAAGATGGCGCACTTATACTATCAGTTGAGAGCCTACTGTGGTCACAAGGCTTTGCTTGGGGCTATCCTGTTATGAGGAAATGTGCTTGATTAAAATACAATTGAATTACACAACTGTTAAATCTGCATGAACAAGTTGTTTAATTAAACTATGGTACAATGATTTAAATCAATTTCCATACAAAGGTACATCACAAAAACAAGCAATAAGATTCATTTAAAATGTAGCCACTATACAGCTGTGCCTCTTTCCAGATTCTGTTTGATTTCGGCTGTGTATTTGCCATAAAAGCGTTCGGCCTTCTTGTTGAACTTGGCGTTCCTCTCATTAATGTAGTCGATGTCAGCGTCATCATTATGGGCTCTGCGTCGACTGTACTTGGCTCTTTTCTCAATCCTGTAACAAATGAGAGCTCCTTGTGAGCAGTGTGACATCGGAGGCATCATACTTGGTGTTAATGCTTAGCTTGTTACGTAAAAGCACCTGCCCTGATATCAAAACATACTGATTTTTTAAAACTTGTGTCCATAGAAACAGCCAATATATTAGAAATGACTTCAATTGCTTCAGTCAGAGCATCTTTTTTAGTTACATACTGAATTAAATCTGGAGTATACATGAAAGGCTGAGGAAAAGCCTACAAATAAAGAGATGTATGAACTGGCAACCTAAACCCCATAAACCTAATTCTTATACTTACTGTTTTTCAACATCCTCCACCATGCGATCAATGCCTTCTTTGGTGGGAACATGAGTGCCATGGATCAAGCTGTTGGATGTGGGGTGAAAGTCCTCACCACTGCAGAGGGAAAGTAAAGTAGTAAGAAATACTGAACCATTGCAAATCAACATTTTAACTAACTCATAGTTGTTCTTTTATTCCATTATGGAAACTAATTAGGATGACATGCCCTGGGGCCAAATGTGTGGGCTCATCCTCCACGGTATTGCATGTGGCTACTTTTCATGGGGTTGGAAACATTAAACTATTCTTCTTTGACCTTAAAGTACTTGTATCTATGCATTCAAATCTTTAAATTAGATGAGAAGAACCCCAAGGCCAAACACAGGGCACGTCAGTTAATATATAGAAACGTCTTTGTGCTCATGTGATTGGAAAATTCTTAGATGATAGGGCAAAGTAAATTTAAGTTGATGAGAGATTTCACAGTTACAACCACTACTGCATCATGTTAATATAAGCTGTTGGTGTTGTTTAGGATAAAATACGACTACAAACTCACCATTCCTCCCTTTGTCTCTCATAGTTGTTCATGTCTGGTTTGATCTGCTTGGTAAGCCTCTGATACTGTCGTAACTGTGCCTCGGCATATCCTACACAAAACACAAGGAAAATTTATAGACAAACACAATCTGGCAGCATGAATTATTACAGATCAAATTAGACCATTTACAGCAACTAAAATGTGAACAAAATATCCACTGCAATGTAGTAATAAATAACTATAACAATGAACAAAGAAATATATATTTTTTAGCATCCGTGTACTGACCCGCAAATCCTGTGTCTGGATTTTTCCTCTTTTTTTTCCTTTCCCAGCGTTCTGCGTCATCAGCTGTGACGTCCAGAAGTTTGACTCTGTCATAATCTTCTCCTTTGGCAGCACATTCCTGCAAGATGTGTGTGAAATATACCATTATCTACACACAAAACCCTTCAGGAAATGGGGAGAAAAGCTAGTCGGGTTGAGTTTAGGGTTGGGCATTTTATCGAAATAAACAGGGAATTAACACTTCTGGAAGTTGTCTCTGAACCAAGAGGTATGTACAGACTCCCAACCCTGAATGCATGCAAATACTTAAATTATGTGCTTCCACAGTCACATGCAACGTCTCGGGCATCAATGTCAACAATTAAGCAATTTAAGGGGATAAACTTGTTATACCAAGAGTCTATGTCACATGGCGTTATATCTGTCTCATGTGCAGTCGAAAACATCCTCAAACTGATGAAGATCAGTTGTGTCCAAGCACAAATGAGTTTGCTGACGCATACGTCCGAGTGAATGACAACAGAACCAAGGAAACCTGTGACCTTAAAGACCTCATCTGTGGGAGGGGGCACGAACTGTATTAATTGTATGAGTGGCGTCAGATGTTATACAATCAAAAACATATTTATGTGTTTGACATTTTTTAAGCTTTTTACACCGCTTTGCAACCGTAGTTAGGATGGCGTCTGTATTGTATGCAGTGGGACAACAAACAACAATAGCAATAGTTACAAACCTTTTTCTTTTGGCCCTCCGCCAGCTCCCACTCCAGCCTGGCTTTCTTTGCCTCCCAGTTGGAAGGCAGTTTGAGCCTCTTGTCTTCTTCAACTACCTCCTGATGATTTTGTTTACGGGCTTCATTCTAGACACATGAAAACATTATGAAAACACACTTAGCGAAACCAAAGTTCCCCATTTGTTAAAAAAAAGATCCTGAATCTTACTCGTTTGAAGTGCAATTCCCTAAACTTGCGTAGTCTTTCTTCTCTTTTCTGAGACGATATAATTTCATTGGATCCAACTTGCGCCCCTGGACAAGAAGTCTAGCACAAAAAGTAGAAATTAAAAGGTGAACTTGTATCTTTTTTGCCGTTGTTCAATCATCGTTACAACAAAAAACACTTGCTAACACACGTTAGCTTAGCACAAGCGTCTTGTTTTGCGACACAAATTGTATGACAAAATAGATGATCTATAACAGCACTATGAAACCTGATAAAACACCGTTCGTTTTTAAGAATAACTAGTAATAATAAAGCAAGCTGAAACATTATTAAAAGACGACAGAAATACACTTACCTCAACGTTCGTCGCCATTGTTGTGATACTTTACTAGAGACCGGAAGTAGAATAGTTATTTTTCTTCTTCTTCCGTTTGTTCTTGTCGTTGCTTATAATGGCGTCTGGCACCAAACTCGTGGATCTACTTTATTAGACCTAACTGCAAAGGTGCATTTACCGCCATCAGAGTTTGCATATGCTCTATCTGTCAAAGGGGAAAGGAATCAAATGCACACGCATTGTTTTCGCATATGCTTTAACCCGTCACATAGCGGTCAGTTGTGTGCGCGGCAGTTGTGTCTCCTGTTTTTTACGGTATAGCGTAAAACACATACTGTGAAGATGTACAACTCATGGATCTATTATATTGTCATATCATAGTCTAGGTACAACTACAGTAGGTGGCTCTAAATGCACCTTTCCAGTTGGCTGCCAACCGCTATTAAAAGTAACACAACAATTACTGTAGTTTCTCAAAGTATCTGTTGTACGGAAAATTAAAAAAATGAGAGCAAGTTCACAAGTCAGCGAAACCTTATAAAAAGGAGAGGAAGGATAGAGGCTAAACTGTGTGAGGGGCACAGAGGCTCTCTGCTGCTCTCTGTATTTAGAGATGAACCACATGTATGTAATGCCTAATGTTTGCACATTTCTCCAAATACCCCTTGTCACGGATCTGCATAGTGCTGCTGCTATGTAGAGGATATAAACATATATTTTAGTCCCTTCTTCTCATATTCACTCAGCATGTAGCCTCTTCTCCCATGACAGTGTTCCCTAGTGATGTCATGCACATCCAAAAACTTGTTTTCAGCGTCACGGATCACATTGATTTGTTCCTGGTTCTTCCCTGAAGGCCCACTGCACTTGGGATTGGACCCGGTTGTTGCGGGTTAAACTATATAAAAAAAAACATATTTTACTGCTTTATTTTAATACAACTAAAATAATATACAGTGGGCAATTGTTGTTACTCACCTTTTAGCTAATAAAAAAGTAAGACAAAGCATATTTTATATAATACTACCAACCCTTGACATTTAGTAATAAAATAGACTCATGGAAATTAATGTATTAAGGCATGAAATGTCATCTATAATGATTGTTTTTTTCATGAAGATAAATTCAGCTGTAAATTTGCCCCACATAACTGAGCAAAAAAAAAAAAGCTGAGCTTCTATGATGTGATCAGAAGACATAAACACATTTAGCATATTTCAACATGTCTGATTGCCTAAATGAATGCCCCCTGTCTTTGATTGCATGATACTAATCAAGCTTGTGGAGGATGTAATTAAGTAGAGTTTATAGTCTTAGATTAAAGCATCCTCTAGATCACAGGCATTGTTAATGAAGTGATGCATTTTCACATGAAACCAGATGGGGAAGACATCAAAACAACACGATACATCACTAACTACAGTATTTGGTATACTATGATGACTACTATGATAGTAAGAAAAAGCCAAGACGAATACTTCTCAAGTACAAATTTAACTACCATGCATGGTCAACAAATGTAAAGAATATATCAAACGTTAACTATATGAATAAAAATGTTCATGCAATTATCATACTTAGTTGAAAAGTATAATATGATTTTGCTGCCTGTACATTTGTTTTTCTATAAGGGCCATTTCCCACATACCATCTGTTTGCTTTTCGAGACATATAGGTACATTTTGTAACAGTATTCCATGTTTGGTTAGAGCACAGTGAATGGTTAGTTGAATTCTTTGCCAGAGCTTTCCTGGGATTGACGGCACTTGCACATGATATTGCGAAGATTTGTTGATGTGCCCTGGATTCCAAATTTGCTCCGTGACACCAAGCCCTCACTGTCAGGGTGCTGTCACTGCTGTTTAAAGGCAACAAAGCTTTGGTCGAGTATGACATGGATCTCACAGTCAGTATGTTGAGGCCACCCAGGAATGCTGAACAACCATTCAATATTAACTTTTCCAGTCAGGCAAATCGGCATGAAACTTTATATCTCCAAATAAATTGCACCGGAGGGACACATTCATTCTACAATTTGAGTGGGATAAGTATATCTTAAGAATCAAAGTGGACATTTGCATTTTTCATTAATACATTATTTTTACTGATACACTGACCCTTATCTCACTCGAACAAGGGGTCTATTAGCTAAAATATGAGGGGGTTGAAACTCATACAGTGTGAGCAGCTGCTTCACATCTGGATATTTATATAAACATCATGGCCAATAAAATCATTCCATTTCCTTAATTACTATTCCTGTCATTTCCGCAGTAAATGAAAAGTTCTTAATTCAGGGCCAACACAAACATGGCTCTCCAATCTGAGGAGTTGGTGCTGAAGCGTCGCCACCCTGACTAGAGGCCGCTGTCACTCGAGTGAAACCACAGCTCCTGCCTGTGCTTAATGTGTGCATGTTGTGAACAGGAGCCAAGAGGTGCACACAAATGGAACACAAGATGGCATCTTGTTTCCATCTCCTTCAGATTGTACCAGTACCAGGACAGACAGACAGGAGCCATCTTGTTTCATCTAAAACTTTCCTCTTTCCTCCCTCCCCTTCATGTCCCTCTCTGTATTGTTTGCTTTTTAGTGCAACCAGCCAGGCCACAAATTCCCATTTACAATGCTCTTCTCTCTGTCATCTCATTTGGGTTTGCATGAGATGGCTTGAGATATAGTGTTGATAAAATATAGTGGTTTTCTGTGCAAAACAAAAGAGGAGTACACACTGTCTAAAAGCTTTAAGCTGGAATTACACATTTCTTCCAGGGTCATATGTCATCAAGCTAATTTTCAGCTACAAGTGCTCACATTGATGCCAGAATGACTGCAGAGAATACTGAGTTTTAATGAGGCCAGAGGTCCGTGCAAAGAACTCTCTATGTCGGATTGCCATTTCATGTGTGCCCTTATTGAAACTGATTTACCAATGAGGATCTCCCTGAAGGCAAAATAAGTTTGAGGAGCATTAGACAAGGTCACAGCCATTTTATTTTGCATTGGAAAACTTTATCGGCCACAGGAGGAAGAGGATTTCTCAGAGATATATATTTACACAAAATATGCATGTATGCACTCCAATACCACCAGTTTTGTAGTCAATGCTTTTCCTCCACCACACACAATTAATGTCCCAATTAAAGCCCATTATGGCTTTCCACCAGCAGAAACCACACTCTACATTGTGGGCACACACATGTCTCCAGTGTTGTCATCCAAAAGAACTTAGTCTCATCCAGAAACATTATGATCACAATTACTGATATCAAAATTAAAGTTTAGCAAACAAATCAAACTGCAATAAAAAAAAAAGTTTAGAGTATTTCAATTAAGGCGGATCTGTGTTGAGAGAAAAGGTACTAATATTAATCACATTTCTCCACAAGAGGGAGACATTCCCCAAAGGATCTTCTCAATGAGACGCTTCTATTCAATCTTATAAAATAATATTTCAAAAATCCATCTCATGCTCATTCTATTTGTGCAATTGTGTCTGTTTCCCATAGCCACAATCACCAATGGATTTGAGTTCTCACCACAGATTAAAGTACTGGCTTCTATATCAAGTGAAGCATCAGTTCACCACCATACCCACAGACAAGTTCAACCCCAGTGTGTTCCCTTGAGCGAGGCCCAAAAGTGTCATGGGTTTCCGCTCCCCGTTCCCATCTTTTATCCACTGACCTTAATGAGATAGTAAACTTCTCACTTGACCAAACAATAGTCTGTTGTATGGAGCTGCGATAAGAAGTGGCCAGTCTACTGCCTCTGGACATGCAGCTGTGTAGTTTACCCTATCTCTACTTAGCCAGACACGCAAAAATGTGCTGCCAAACCAAATCACTTCACACAGGCACACAAATCAAAACGCTCGCAAACATAAAAAGTGAATCCATTCTCACCCAATTTTTGGATTCTGAGAACGACCAATCCATTTAGTGCTGAGGAGCAGTGGGCGCTTTCATCTCAGGTTCAAGGCGCCAATGATCTAATTCCCTATCTGATCATGATCAAACTAGCACCAAATCTGTTAAAACAAGTGTCGTCGTCAACAACAACACCACCACTGTTAGGGCCTGAGTGATAAATGAGCCCTTTCACTATGCTCAGAACTATTTAGGACTTTAAAGACTCTTTTATATTCATGAACAAACTTATTTTGAGGCGGAACATTTTCAATTACTTATTTTGAAGGTGGAGTGTAGTTTCCCTTGGGAACACTGTCAGTAAAATTTGTGATGTGGGAAATGTATGAGGTTACCAAAGAAAAATGGCTTATAATTTAATTCCGTTGATTTTGTGTGCTACTAAATCGTTGCTTTATACAGTAGGCCTATAAGGGCATTTGAAAGTTGAATCATTAACAACCTCAATTTGAAGGAAATAGGAAAATATATTTTTTTTTATTAAAATTCTAATTTGATTAAAAATAATTGTATGTTCTATAAAGTAATAAACATAGACTTATTTAAATTGTTATTTTGAGCTTGAAAATCATTATCTTCTATAAGTATCCATAGAGAATATGACAAGTCAAACATGGCAACTAACTACAAATGTCCAAAGCGTTCAATGTTAAAATGACTGTGTCTGTTTATGGCACAGGGCAAAAGTGTGTTATTCAAGAAGGGGTGAACTGGCCAGTACATAATATCCTTTTGGGTTATGTTTGAATTAATGAGGTGTTCCCCAAATGTGGCCTACGATGTGACAGTGTGGAAACTATTCCACACCAATTCAGATTGAAGCTCCTTTTTTAAAGCAACTTGCGAGGAGAAGTGGAACTGCTACCCAGCAAGAACACAGAAACATAGGAATGTAGACAAAGGGCAAATGACGTGTTGAGAAAAGAATAGACGCCAGTGAACAAGCGGGAAGCATGTGTAAACAGCCCATGTCGAAACCAGATATGGGTCAATTCTAAAGGTAATATAGAGAGAAAATGTGTTTAGCAGAGTCCATTAAAACCAAAAGCCTCAGAGGGAATGCTTTTGAGCCAGACGCAGGGCTCTGATGGAGGCAGTGTAGACAGTGTGAGCCCAGGTTGTCCTCGTGACTGATGGAGTGGGCTGGTCTCAGACTCCCATGGCCCCACACAAGTCTCTGTGTGATGAAGTTAGAGAGGCAGCACTTCGGCATAGACACAGCAGAGAGGAGCTGCACCCATCTCCTGTTGCTGTTCAATGTAATTTGGGATCGTGTTGCAGCGGAAGCACAACTGACAGAGCAGGAATCTATTGGATTCAGCTCAGACATCACAATAATATTGAGTCTTGTTTAAAAACACACATTCAGGAGGCTACGGAAGTATCATTGCTTTATAGCTCCGGAGCTTCGACAGTGTCCAGGGGAAACTAGTGTTCAATATGAATATGAGTTTTGAAGTATGGGGAGACGAGTTGAGTTCACCTGACAAAAAGACAAATCCCTACTTTCCTTTTTAGTTCTTCCCGGTGCCCCTATGACTTTTCCTTTGTGGTTAAGCGGCTCTTGGCTTGTTCCACTGGTGCAACGCCATCTCTATTATAATGCCATCATTGCCGCCTGCCAAGCCAGAGCACATGATGTCACTTCCACCCCTGGTCATGGTGGTTTGGGTCTCACCACTGGTGCATGTGACAATGTGTGCCCTGCTAGTGAGCCCCGAGGCTTGCAGTTAGCCATGAGATCTACACCCTTACTGAGTTTCAGCACAGTTCACTCACTAATGTAGACATTATGGGTGTTTTGATACCCCTTTTCATACTTACTTTGAATCTACCCTTCGGTCTTACAGTCACACTGTGTATTCAATCTACTGTCATTTTGCTGATTGCTTTGTAGTCATGTTGTGAGGCGGAAAGACGCGGCTCGGGAGCAGCAGTGGCTGATGTATAGCTTCTGGAGAGGAAACAGAGCACAGGCGCTGAGAGAAAGTGGAAATGTTGCGATGGCACCGTGCCCACTGCGCATGGCCCACTCTCCACTGTATTTAGAGGCAGCTTTCTTCTGCTGCCAGGTGGGTGGGAGATGAGAGAGAGCCGAGTGGGCGCCTGGGCCGACACACTGCTCAGATCAAACACAGTCAAGGCAGGGGATTACAGATGGGCAGAGAACATGAAGCAGTTGTTAAATAACTAGACAGATTTAATTAATCTCTGCTATTTATTTAACAAATTGTCGTCTACTTTGTACAACGATGCAGTTATTCTATGAACAGGGCAAGAATGTCTTTCAGCTGCTCCTTTCAAGGTTCACTGTTACAAATCATTTCCATTAGTCCAGGTTTGGGAATGTCATATTATGTACTTGGGAAATTTCACATTCTCCAGTAGTTATTTATCCGAGGGACAAATGATTATTCAGTAAATCAGTAATCATGATTATTTAGATCATTATATCATTTTGAACTAATTATCATGGGAAATACATGTGAGAAGCAAAAATTAAACACATTCAATTCAATCTAAACCTCAAAAAAATAAAGCTATATTGAAAGAAATTTCTTTTTCTTCAGGCTATGTCAAATTTACTTTGGTTAATTTGGGGTATTGCATGGATTCTTCACTAAAATTGTGACACTAATATTTTATATTATGGCTTAAAATCATCTTTTTTTAATGTATGCAGATACTTTGAGTAAGCCAGGTGAGGTTTAAAATGTTTCAAAAGTAGTTCAGCTCACTTATCAACGCTGTACCTCAAACATATACATCACCTTGGGTGAGACATCTTCTACTGCTCGTCCAGAAGATTACGTTTGAAACCTTTTAATACAATGTTTTTATGTTGTTGTTTACGTTTATGACTTTTATTGATTAAATGGCTCATTCAATGACAGCATATTTTAGCAGTTATTTTGACCATCATCTGTAATTTCCCAGTCGGCAATATCATTGTACACACATTGATTCAGTGATTTTCACATACACACTGTGCTTTGCAAAGCCTTTGTTATCAATATAGCATCTTATTATCCAAGGCCTTCCAGCTTAAGCGTGTGGTGAAGATGGGACAAACCAAGCGGTGCTCACAGGCTCTAGCCGGATGGAGAGGGAGGAAGACGACACTCATCATGTGGAGGTTTGGGGTCTGACTGCTTCCCGTTGCGAAGGACCTAAACCATCTCTGTTTGGAATGTGGTCCAATTTCCACCCACGTCTTAAGACACAAACAGAGGAAGAGGTGTAAAATTGGAAGACAGTAACTACAAAAATACAGAGAAAAGAATGAAGCTAAATAAGGACAAGTGAGTCAGAAAAAAGAAAGAAGATATAATATGCATGAATACATAAATAGGGATGTACAGTGAAATATGGGAAAATGTCTTTGCCGAGACTAAGTGCTTATTATGGTGAGGTAGCTTTTAGGGCTTTACTTTTATGACTCATTGTAGTCAACAAGATGCTGTACATAGTATAATCAATGATTTTATGTTTACCTTTCAGTCCAACCATGAACAAATGTGTTCAATCCTACATAATGCCCATTTAATTGTTTGTAGTTATTGTATGTATTGTGTCATGTAGCATATAGATGCTGATGGGATCTTTACGCAGCCTCCATCCATATAAATTAATCTCATTGACAGTTGAGAGTTATTAGGGCTCAAGACCTGGGCCTTAGATCTCTGTCCCCTGCAAATCACTGAGGTAAAGAGGAGCCAGTGCCAGTGGATGGGAGGTTTGGGAAAGATTTACAACAGATGACTTTCCAAACTGATAGAAGCTTTAAGTGGCTTGATCTTTCTCAGTCTAGTGCATTCACAGTTGACAAAAACAATGTAAACTTGGCCCAGAAACATCTGGATGGTTGTGATCACTGACCTGTCTGGCACTGGCAGCCTCAACCTACTGAAGACTTGTGGCCTTTGTCTGCCACATTAATTAACAACCCTTCAGACAGGAAACTAGAGCCAGAGCTGCAGCCCACTTTCATGTCTCATATCATTTGCGCAGAGAAACCTAATTTTTCATTATTTACTGTATCACTTCCAGACAGATGATCATCAATATTGTGAATGGGCTGAACTAGGCTTGATGTTTCGAATTGTTTGCTGTTGAAATATTGGACTGTGGTGCATGGGACAGGTGAGAGTGAGGCCTTAGAGCGCTGTCATAGTGCGACATTAAAGAGTTGGTCTCGTACAGCCACACGTCCAGGCGTAATAATATTGAGCCCTTGGGAGTTTGAGAGCGGGAGAAACCTTGATACAAGTGTTTTATGATCTGGCTGTGCTGTGGACAAAGCAAATAATCACCAGACACAGACAAGCAGGTAGTTTCACTTAACCTCTGCACAGGGCCCAGAGTCACTTTAACTAGAAGCACATGGCTGCCTACTGCAGTATAAGAAGGAGGCAGAGAGAGAGGGAGATTTTTTTAATTAGACATTGTTCATTACACTAAAGTGACACCCTTTATTCAACAGTAGCAAACTTTCCCCGGTGTGGAGAGTTCCTCAGCTTTCTGATGCCCCACATACTACTTGAGCAAGTCACAACTGTGGGTGTACCTGCTGGGCAAATGGACCAGGAGAATACTTCTCATGGACTGTGGTCTGCTGTTTACTGGATGTCTGTGGTCTGTGGCTTTGTCTTCAAACCATTAGAGTGTTTGGTGTTGTTTGAGGCCGATAGGTCCTACGGTAAATCTTGCATATCAGGCGGCCACTCCTGAGGGCAGAGCAGCCACAGAAACCCCTGAGAGGCTGTGGGAGAGAGGAGCAATGGAAGAGGAAGTGTGGGCTGCTCAGGCGCGCCTTCAGGGTACATGTACAGAACATATCACAAGCGTATGATAGCCGCATTTGTGCTGGGGGTCACTGACCATCCATCTCGTCAGCGCAGTCTGCCGCACTGCCCAGATAACTTCTCCTTTGGCCAAGCGCTGCTATCAGGTTCCCCCATGTGGTTCTGCTTAGACCACTGGGGCTCCGGCTGCAGTCTGCAGACAGCGTCAAGCCACAAAGTTACATGGTGTATGTGCACTGAAAGTACAACACACTGTGATCTCTGCAGGACGTTCATTACTCTAACCGATGCAAAGATCTTTGTTTGAATCCTGATTCCTTCGGATATATAAAAGGTCCACAGGTTTAATTGAAAACTGTATCCCATTAAATTGAGGTTTTAAAGAAAGCAATAAGTCTGTGTTGCTTTTCCATCCCACTAGTCATTCACCACTTACACTCAATCGTTGTATATCTTTATTGATGAGGCCTGACAGCACCCGATTCCAATAAAGTTGTGGATATCTGATCCGCACACTCCACCCTAAAACCAGAAGGGAAGAAAAATTTACTGCCTCTGTCCTGAGACGCCACTCTATAACAGCAAGCCCTAATTTCTTCTTCCAGTCATGGAATATGATAATTTTCTTATTTGCAAGAAATATCAATTGCTCAAGGCAGACACATAATCATTGGGGAGGAAAGAAGAAGCTACCTGTGTAATGTGCTTAACAGGCTAACCCGTTTAGCCACAGGCGCTGTTTGAAAATGAGAAAGTGCTAATGGTCAAAATCAATTTTCTCTGTGTCCAAATTACTCCCAGACCGGCTTAGGATTTCACCTAAATGGCTAAACCTTAAAACACTGATACTAATTCTATCATATTAGAGCTGGTCATATAGTTGCAGTTATTTCTAATGCTATTTTCTCATATTTATTGATGTAGGAAGATGACTCGAAGGCAAGGGAACACAGAGTCCTCTTACTGCCAATATGTCTGTGATGAAAAACATGGCCTGCAGCTGCTGTCGCTAACAGAGTCATGCATTTGCAATTATACTTACACAAAAAGTCACGTAATTCATTTTAAAATAAAGTTGCAGTAACATTTACTTGGATAGAAAAAAGTTTTAAAAAACCTCAAAATTCGAAACAACAAACACATTTTTTCCCCCCCAAGAACTTTCATGAAATCCTATCACAATTAAATGCAAGAGTGAAATAACAGTATTATTGATGTGTTTATATACAAATAGTTAACAAAAAAGTTAACTCTAATAGGTTGTTTTCTTTAAACACAGGGACTTTGTGAGTTGGAAATGAAGCAGTTCCAGCTCTGGTCAGGACTATAGATCTGTGGATTTGGGCTGGGGTTGGCTTGTGGCCATGCACCGTCCACCTGGGCTAGCCACATCATAAACAACAGCTGTGTGTCAGCTTTGCTTCTGTATCAACATGGCCGCACTGGCCACTGGCTGGAGCCACACGTAGGTATTATATCCACGAGACTTCCTGTGGCGAAGCAGTCCCAACAGAGAGGCCACAGTCCAGGAAGCTAGACTCCTGCTTCAGTCAGAGCTACAGCATAGGGAAGCTTAGAATGGACATTTGGGATAATAGAGACTTGAGTATGAGTTATTTTAGTAACACCAAGGTAATATTGTTTAGTAACTGGCAAAAGTCTGGTTGTTATTGGTCAAAGGGAGAAAGAAAAAGAAAACAGGAGAGCATCCAGGATTGAGTAAATATAGACTATATCCGACTGTCATTCAGGTCAAGTTTATCTCTAAGCATTGGTTTAAAATAAGCGTTTGGCACATGATCTAATGCAACAATGCACTTGGGGCCATGGTTATTTGATATTAAATCCAAGTGGGAGAAACATCTTATTGAATTGAAACCATTTACCATCCATATACATGCCATTATTAAAATAATATCTTTTGGGTTAAGATATGCTATCATAATATTAAGATTAACTGAATTGGTGGTATATCAGAAGGTTATACACAAAACATCTATGGTAAAATTTCATTCAGAAATCTTCCCAGCCAGAACTCAACATTGTATCTGTATTAAGCTGGGTTATCTCCTTCATCTGGTCCCATGGCCATGATAATGTCAGGTCAGCCTAATAGCCTTTGTCAGCTCTTCAGGCGTGAATAAGGTATATTGTAACCATTTGGGCAGAAACGGGCTGGCTTTCCCGATATTGACTCGAACTCGGCGCAGTAGAAGAAGGGGAGGCGTGGAATAAAGTGACACTAATGGAGCACTGATGACAAAACAAGGCGCGCACAGGGACCACTTTCCAGCGTTTTTAATTCTTAATGTTGTCGCCTCGGGTTTCAATACGTCCTGGGTCCGAGGCAGCTGCCTGTGCCCGGACGGATCAGGCGTGAGGATTAGGATTTCTTGGTGAGGAAATGGTCACGTGATTTACTGTTGCTGGAGAGGCGCTACAGGTGGGCGAGCGTGCGGCGGGGGGGGGATAGGATGACCCAGAGGAACCGCACTACACTCGCCGTCCCGTTATGGAATCAGTGCTGTCGTGACCAGGCCCAGAGACAAGAGCGTCACCCTATACTTTGAAAACACACTTTGATGGCAATTAAATATTAATATGGAGAATCATAGCCAGAGAGCTGTATCCACATTACACGGAGCATGCAAATCGCTCCAATCAGTGTGCCAACTGAAATAGCATCTGCTGTGTTGTATAAATAAGCCAGGGTTATCTTTAATATTATTAAGATGGATTAAACTAACTGAAGAAGGAAAAGATAACACAGGATTCAATTACTGTCATTATTCTGTTTAGATCTACATACAACACAGCTCTTATTTTCTTCTGCCAATTTTGCCGCATGCAATAAATTCACATCCAAAAACAATCATCTGCCTTTTCTTTCGGTTTGCCCCATAATCATGCGAGTTTCCTCCCAATAGGAAAACATCCTTCGCTCCTCCGCGCCTCCTCCTTGTCTGTCAGCAATTCTGTGTGGGCCTGGACTCAGTCTGCGGCCAAAAATATCCCCCGATGGCTCCTCTCGGATGGGACTGGCCGCACCGACCACAGGCACACAGCCCTAAAAATACAGCAGCCCAGCCCCATTTCTGTCCTCATTTACTCATTAGCACTACAGAGACAGTCAAACAGTTCAGAATATATGGCTAAAACAATACTATTCTTCCAACTTCAAAATTTACAGCAGAAAATGAGAGCTTAAATACCCAGACATGGGCCTGGAGACAAAAGACTTTTCTGGCACAGAGTGAATATCCAGTTGGTACTGTGGCGTGGGAGAAAGATATTAAAGGCCGTAAAACTGTCAGGGCGCAGTGATTGATGGCAGTGTGGCTGGCGCAGGCTGATAACTATCGCCACGTCACTCATTCCCTGCCATTATCTGCAGCATCTAATGAGAGAGCAAGTGGTGCAAATTAAGAAAGAACGTGTTTAATTGCAGCATATTGTTTAATGAAGATGTGTTATTAGACTGCATTCCCCTCCGGTGGCTCACTCCCGACGAATGGGTGCCATGCCAGCTCTAGCGTTGGGCGGCTGCTCGATGTGTGGGCACAGTTCCTAACACATTCCTGCCAACAGCCACAACAAGCCTGGGCCAAATCGCATGATATGTTTTTGTGTATGCAATAAGCTTGTTGTGCAAATATGTTGTTCTTATTATGTGTTTTGTGTGTAATTCTTCAAACTAAATTTAAGAGTGTGCATGTGTCAACAGTTGGCAAGCCGGCCTGTGGCGCTGTGTACACAAGTGAAGGTATTCTGGCTGAGGTTACGAGGTGGGTGGGGGGCTATAGCTGCGCTGAATGAGGCATTTAGTGCTGACAGTTAAAAATACCCCTAGTGGACCCTGTGCAGGAGTAGTGGCGCTGCTGTTCTGGTGGAGCCGCCGTAAGCTACTTTCGCCTTGTACACTTCACTCTGGCCCTTATTCCAGGCCCAATCCAGGCTGTGGCTGAGCCACTCCCGATATAAGATAATGGTTAACCAAAGCTATGAGTGCAAGCCTGGAGTGCTCCCACACATGAAGACATGTTGCTCATTATGGGCACGCACCAAGTCGTTTGATATTCAAAAGTAAACAAGCCTTATCTCTGTGTGCTGCTGAGTGACATTATGTTTTATCTACACTAAATGATATTAGAGGTAGTCAACAGATTTATAGATGTACGGATGGGTGCAGATAAGACACACAAGTCTCATCTTGCAGAAGTAGAACAGAAGAAGTAAATATTCCAAGAAATAATGCAGCAAGAGGATCACAAACCTGTGCACTAAGTGCAAGCCTGGATGAAAAGACCAGGATTCAGGAGTGTCCATTCATCACTGCATTACTGAAGTTCAGACCATCGGCTGATATCCTGAAGGCTGCAAAAGTAGATCAGACAACAAACACCATATATATGTTATTATTTAACCTATGTTAACCCAGCTGAGTTATTAAAATTATAAGATTCATCACTTATTTAATAACTGGTGAAATTAAACCAATACCTGGAGTTCAGAAAGGCTCATGTACATTGGGAATGTAACAACTTAATTTCAGCAATGGAACGAGTCCATTAAATCATTTTAGTCAGAAGCAAATGGAGAGCTGTTTGCTGTTTATGGTACTTGAAAGGCTTCCTCTCATTTATTGATAGCATTGCAGTAGTATAGGTGTTTACGATAGGTGTGGGGCTTATTCAGAGTTAATAAAACATTCTCTCTCCTAATGTAATGAAGGATGCAGTTGGACATAAGTGCTTTTTGTTTGTTCTGTTTGGTCTCCTGTGTGTGAGAGCACCATTAACTTGAGAAACATTTTTACCAGTGGTTTGTGAAAGCATTGTCTGAAATGCAAGTGGAAATGTGTGCAGTATAGTTTCTGTCAACAAGTCAACAAGAGCCCGACAAGTTGCTTGTAGTCCATTTCAAGGGCTTTTCTGTATGAGAAAAGCAGGGAATAAAGTAAGCTCAATGAGAGTAAAATACCAACTTTGGTTCGACATTTATTATTCTTAGTGGATGATGCGGAGGCGGCAGAAAGTGGGAACTAATGTCTCCTGATTAAGGATGGTGTAGTAGAAGGGACATGGTTAATAAAATATAAAACAAAGTATGTTTTTGTGATGAATTTGATAATGTTTCCCTTGGGCTTCCAGGAGCCATGCAGAGTGTGGAGTGAATGACAGAGCTTTAAAAGCGCCTATTTAAAAAGTCTCAGTTAACGGGACCCTCCAAACAGCCAAACCGCTTCAAACGCCTTCCAAACAAGATCCACATTGTTCAATGGCATGCCCCAAGCGGCCATAACCCAAGCATGGGCCCATAAACAACTTCTAATTGGTGTAATTATCATATAATTTAAAAAATATGTTTTAATATAGGGTCTATCCCTTCCTTTACCCAGAGTGAGGTGGAAATGGGAGTTGTACTCAGTAATCCATTTCACCATTATATAAACATCTAAAAAAGCCAGGACTTTAACATTTAAAGCCATGCCTCATATACTTTGTAAGATAATTGAAACAGAAAAATGGAAAAAAAATGCTATGTGTCCAGAAACCATTTTTGTTGCTGCTACATTTTTTTTTGGCTGACAACTGATGCAGGAAACTGGTGAAGTCCATCCATCCATCCATCCATTTTCTACCGCTTGTTCCCTTTCGGGGTCGCGGATGACTGGAGCCTATCCCAGTGACTTCGGGCCTTGGGCGGGGTACATCCTGGACAGTGGCCAACTTGTCGCAGGGCCAACACAGAGACATGGACATTACAGACAGTTCACTCTCACATTCAATCACTAGGGCCAATTTTAGAGTCACCAATTTTGCCTAACACATGCATGTCTTTGGATGGTGGGAGGAGCCGGAGAGAACCCACGGTAACACGGAGAGAACATGCAGAGATCATGTGATGTTGGTCTGGTCCGGGAATCGAACCCACGATCTCCTTCTTGGGAGGCAAGAGCGCTAACCGCCTTTGCCACGGTGCACCCCGAAACTGGTGAAGTGTTTCGCAAAAACAGCTTCCTTCCTGGACTAAGGTACGAGCGTCGTTGAGGTGTGAGAGAGGAGGAGAGGTCACGGCCAACAAAGAACCTCTTCAGCAGCATGTGTCAGCCCCTCCCTTCAATTTGTGAGCGCCACAGGAGTGCAAATAAACTATCCTCAGACTTCTGACTCCTGATCAATACTGCCACTCTGGGCCCTTCGTACACTGCTGTTGCCAATGTAGAGGAGGACACCCTTTACCACGGTCACAACAAATAGGAATGCTGGGTATGCTTGCTTTTAAAGCCAACTTATTGGAAGGCTTATGTGGATGGCCACATATGTCTGTTTGGCACAACATCAATACAAACATACAAATGAGACAATAACACTGCGCCCTGGTCATGTCAGCTCATGCCTTAGAGGTGGGAGCTGTGGTTACGATCCCAAACACCTATTACACAAATACTACATAGACCAGTGTGTGGGGAGTGTAATGAAGAGCTCCAGGGGACAATCACTCACACTAAAGACAGTTTGTTGTTGTGAGGAAAATTGTTTTTATTTTATTTCTAAGGATATTACATGTTTATTTGAGATAATCTTT
Organism: Eucyclogobius newberryi; assembly: GCF_026437365.1. Taxonomy (NCBI): domain Eukaryota; kingdom Metazoa; phylum Chordata; class Actinopteri; order Gobiiformes; family Gobiidae; genus Eucyclogobius; species Eucyclogobius newberryi. The sequence goes on from NW_027315846.1 coordinate 16,879,974, forward strand.
TGTCTAAATATGACGGTAATTAATATTTGAAGAAATCCTATGAGACTACAGGTTTCTCCGGATTTCTCTGTATGTTTACACCTTTGGGTGTAAGCCCTCCTTTCTATTCTTTAGTCAGTTTGGATTATTCTAGATTTGTGAATTTTTGTGGCAGTGATATGAGAGGCAGAACTAAATGTGCAGAGAATGTTTTGTCTCTACAGTTATTCTATAAATGCAGACTGACACAAGCTACATGAACTGTCTTTTTGGCCCAAACTAGATTTTTGACTAGAAGATTTTTGTTCTTGTAATCTTGTGGGCTGTTGATGTGGGATAACGGCATGATCACATGGTGAACGCAGTTTGTGGCCATTTTATTTAGAAAGAGCAAACATAAACATTCTGCTCTGCTTAGTCTTGTTCAACTGTGTTCCTCCTGCCACTGTGACCCCGGGATCACGTCACCATTCTCCAAACGGGTTCACTCCTCATTAGAAGTGAGAGCAGTGATGGAGTGAGAGGAACAGGAGGAGGGGAAACTGAGAAATCAAGATAAATGGCATAAAGCAGTCCCAGAGAGAGCAAAAAGGCAGGAATGAAAGTGTGTTTGGCTGATGTGGGCCAAATGACAGGCACCAGGACACCAATGTAAAAACTTAATGGCTCCTGCCTCTGAAGCTCAAATGAAAAGCTTGTGGAGCTGGCGCTAGTGATGGATGAAGCGCGTTGCTCGCTGGGCCCTGACACTTTCTGGGAACAGGGCGGCCCGTCTCCGTGGCTGATAAAGAAATAAAAGAGAGAGCCCAGATAGTTAAGTGCGCCTTTACTCAGGGGTAACGAAGGAGCAAACCAATACCAGACTATGTCAATCTACAAAGAACTACAATTATTCAACTGATTTTGAGGGTTAATATTATGCAAGAGGTCTGACTCTGTCTTGGCTTGTGTAAACAATTTTTTAATTCGAAGCACAAATTCACAAATTGTATACCTCCATTGTGTCCTTGGGCAAAGGATATTGAAAGTAATGTTTGTGTGTGACAGATGGTGGACTATATTACACTGAAGTATATTCTTGATAACATAATTAGACTGATCAGGACCCCAAAAGAGATTGTCTTCTTTGTGAACTCTGACCAGGATAACTGACAAAACATAACCCTCTTGACAAAAGTCCTCATTGCATACTGTGTTTCAAGAGGAGATGCAATAATTTGAGTCACAGTAAAGGTGATGGCGACCACATGGCATCATGACTAACCCAACTCCTCATCTTTGTCATTTTCTCTGCACAGCTTGTCTGACTTCAACGTGTTGGTCTTGCTGTTGCTACTAAATTTATTGCTTTAGGTTTGAGATCAATCAGCATGAGCTGAATCAATGTCCCTCACAAAGAGCTGTGAGTAAATGCACTGGATCAGTTGTCGTTCACACCAGGCACACATTGACTTCAGAGGATTGTACTGTGAGTTTAGTCAAGTGGCTTGTGGTGGCTGACTCCATATGCACAACTCGTGACCTCTAATTAACACCCCTCCCCTTGAACCCGCTCTATCATTTCCCAAAAGTGAAGCAATAATAGGACTAGCGCCACTGTCCCGGCTTAGGTCGAAGTTGCCTACACTGCTATTACACTAGAAACACATTGATCCGTTCAGCCGGTGTTTATTTCAAATTCCTGTTAGGATCTATGTACCTCATTGATTTCAACATCTCCTCTGATTAAGCAATTGAGAGGAACACACCAGCATCCAATATGTTTGATAAAGAACACCGATCCCAGAGGAGGCTAAGGTAAGGATGTACAGAAGGCCTATATGTTGTTGGAGCAACAGACTAAACAAGTGGAAAAAGGTTGAAGTTATAGTTAATGTTATTAACAGAAGAAAGAGAATTCTAAACAGCCGTTGGCAGCAACATATAACCAATAATACCAATAAAACACTAATTGGAAAGAATGAAATTAGTGATGAGGTTAAATGAGGAGATGGACATGGCTAGGACACGTGTTATGCAGAGAAGGAGAAAGTGACCGTGGAACAACATTAGGATGGGCACCTGAGGGAAAACAAGCAAGAGGAAGACCCCTAACAACATGGAGAAGGACAGTGGAGACAGAGAGAAATAATGTTGGATGGCACAGCTGCGGGTGGCAAATGCAGCAGCAGCAGCAGCAGCACATTGAGAAGCCTGGAATATAAATGTGACAGCCTTATGCGACTTCTGAAGCACAGGGCTTTAAGGTAAGGTATTAGGAGCTGCCTTGTGAATGTCTCCACTGTCAAATGAATTACAAATCTTATCAGGGGTCTCATTTATAAACTGTATGTACGAACAAAAAAGATACGTACGTGACTTTCCGTGCTATGTTTGTGATCTATAAAAAGAAAACCTGGCATGCAATGAACGTTCCGGTCTGTAAACTCCACATTTTGCTGGTGGCTTTGATAATCGAGACAGTGGAGATCTGTGCTCAGCGAGACGAGAAAAGAGGAAGTTTGTGTAAATTTGTCTTTTGTTTGTACGTACACTTCTTGTAAGAATTCCATGCAAAGATTGATAAATCAAACACCCTGATCTTTTTGGCCCTATCAAGATAGACAGCTTGTTTGTTTTTCTTTTCTTGAGTAGCACATCTACAGAAATGGTTTTCTCTTTGTATTGTGCAAAATGCTACACAGACATTCCTATAAGAGAACAGGCCAGGAGAAAAGGCCCTAAGTAAATAACAGGGTAAGTACAGTTCTGGCTGGGTGGATTTAAAGCATATACACAGCAGTAGAAAGTGCTGTCCTCAATGATTCTCAGGTTAGAGGACAGAGAGCAGACTCTAGTCTTGGCCGTCCACAGCACACAGTCTCAATGCTACAACCTGGAAGCGCTTGTGAACATGCTGCCCAGACTACAGCCGCGGATCAGACTCAGCAACAAAGGAAAACTGTCCAGACATTCTTCTAGTCTGTGTCAACAATGACACACCTCTGCTCCACCGTGTCCCCCGCCTCCTCTCGCCTTTACACAGCAGAGAGATAAAACAGGCCTTTGTCACAGAGAAAGGCTCTGATGCACACTGCTTTCATTTGGCCCTTTACTGTCCCTAATCCTCACATTACGTGTGCTGCTTCCCGCTCTATCTTTCCCTTGTCCTCTCACGTTCGCTCTTTTGAGGAATAAAACATCAGTTGAAGAAGTAGCCCACCCTAGGGGTTGAAAGCTTGCATCCCATCCAACCCTGAAAGCTGTTTTCACTCCAAACATTGTCAATGTGCCCAAACATGTCAGAGGAAGTTATTTGTAACAAGAGGGATAGAGAACCATCCTTTAGATCTGTCATCAGACCCTGAAGAGGAAGTTTGTGAACTGTTAGCCACACACCTCTGTTAGCCAATCACAGGGCAGAGGAATATGAATGGAGGTGCAGCTCACAATGGTAGTTTCATCATCTTTCTGGAACAGTATGTGCTCTTGAAACTGAGTTACTTTTAGACTTCACATACAACCAGAGGAAATTGTCCACTAACATTATTAATCATTATGATATAATTGATTATTAAGACATTCTCTTTTTGTTGCTTTTTACATTTAACTATACATTTATTTTTGTATTCTTACAGTAGCAATTGTGCATGTTAAAACCTTGTGCAGTCAGTCTAACTAGCTTTTTGAACTGACAAAAAAGCATTATTAAAAGATCATAGGCACCAGGATCAGTCATCAATCAAAGCTGGAGCGGCGTCATGACAGATCATGGTTGGTCAGGTTGTAGGCCCCATTGGAAGCTTTTCACAGAACATGACTCACTTTTGTATGGATGGTGAATTTCCCTCACCTATCCTCTTTCATCAGAAATGACACAGCGACTCCGTTTGATAGCTGATAAAAACAAATAATGGCATAAATGCACTAAGAGGCTGTGCCCAATAAATTGTTTGTACTATTGTCCAACACATGTGAGCACTTTGTCCTTGGTAATTTCCATCATGGTTGGGTGATGGTCTACAGAGAGTGATAGAACAAAGCTGAAACGCCCCAATGACAAGCTCCTACCAAACCATCAGAGCCACAAAGACATGATAAATGTCAGCACATTTACCAGAGAGCCTCTATTCTCATCTCTCTACACACAGGCCATGTTTAATAGGAAATATGAAGCCTTGGGTGTTGTGCTAGATGTTAAATGCAATTAAATGTTCTGAAGCTTGTGATGTTAAAAAGAGGAGACACCCATTTACACATTGATCAATTAGTGTGGATAAGCTGAGATGTACTTGCACGCCCTCAGAGCCTGCCTCTCTCAGGAATTGTGGTTGCATGGGTGTTAGAGGGGCGCCACCGTGGTTCCACTGGGCTGTCTATGAGCATGAAACAGCCCACTCATGGTTCCCTTTTGCCTGGGTGGTCTGATGCCCCGGACAGAGGCTCATCCTGCAGGTGAGATGAATGTGTGTGGTGGTACAGAGGTGTAGCACGGCCCTGGCCATGCCCGCACATGGAGGGCCAAAAAAGCCACTGACCATCCCATTAAGTACACACACATCCACAGCCAATTTCTTCAGCAACAAATATTTTGACAGAGACGGGCAGACGACAGGGCGTCTCCTCACTTTCTAAATGGGATACGATGGCCTGCTATCCCAAACAGAACCTGAGGAAACCTCATCTACTTATAGAGTTAAAAAGCTTCCCCCTCCAAAGTCAGCCCTGCCTCCAGCCCTGACTGCAGCTCACACAGATGCTCCTGAGGCTTGCACTGCTGCATCAGAGCACAGACTGTGCAGAACAGCGGATTCCGGGGGTTTCTAAGTTGTGGCCAGATGAAAAAACAAACATATCCTCATTCCAATGAGATTTCAACAGGCAGATATACTTTCCAGCTTGAAAAAAAAGTGTCATTCTCTCTAACTCTCCTCTTCAAGGCTATTTTCGTTTTCCAAAATATTTTCTAAGACCTGAAGAGCGTCTTTTATACATTTGTCGCCAAGCTGTTTAAGAGTGCCAACTGAAAAGAACCATTGACTGGCCAGAAGTGTTATGGTTAAATAGTTTCTATTGAAATTGATTCCACCTCAGATGTGTCACTCTACAGTGCGTGTCACTGAAATGAATTAAGATGCTATTTATATAGAATTATTACTTGCTCCGAATTATTCAATTTGTACCTTGACATTTTAGACATCGGAGACTGCAGAGCGATAAGTTTTGGAATTCTTTCCAAACTAAAACAAGGGTCATATTTAAGTATTGGTTTAAAACAAATCCAAAACTGTACTTGACTTGATTGTCTCATTCACATTAGTTGCAAAATCAGTGTTTGTTTTCATTGTGCCTGTTAGAACAAATAAATAGGACATAATACCCTCTTGTTTACATTTTTCACTACCTTCTTGAACAACACAGTCTGTGAGTTAAGGAAAGGACCATTCATTATTGATCAAGTCATTTCCAAATGTTCTGAGTGAGTAATAAAGCATCATTCAAACACATAAGCATTATTATAGTGCAGACAGCAGAAGTCTATCAGTCACCATCAGCCCAGACATGATGAGATGCTTATAGGCTCCTGTTAGTTCTATTGATTAGTGCCTGAGGGAGCAGTGGAAAAGAACTTCTAGTAAACAGGGAGTAACTTTTATAGCTCCCATAACTACTATCACATACAATGCACTGGACAACTGTACACATGCTTAAAGGTACACTACAATTAGCTATTTGTCATTCCTCACACCTGTCCCCATTTCACACTGCACTGTCCTGTCAAATAAAGCCCACGGACCAGAAAATAAATAAACATTTGCTAATATAAATTGTGAAAAATAATAAAATGTCAAGTTCCGCCCCTGGACAAAATGCCAAACTTTTAGAGATGAGGTAGACCCCACGAGATGAGGTAGACCCCCCTATGACCGATCCATTCCATAGTGAACAATGGAAAAAAGCCTTAAGGTTCGCTACCTGCTTGCCTCCAAAGAGATATTAGGCCTATAAAGGTCCACAGTATGGCATTTATTGGATCGTTGTCCTGTCTATTAAATGAAGAGAGAGAGGGTATAGACCTCAGATTTGACTGAGGGGTGAAGCCTCAGGTGATATGAGGTGGTAACAACTACATAGCATAAGTCCTTGAACCACCAGCGAGCACAATCTGACATTAACCAAATCTATCTCTATGAAACCAAGAGTGCCACCAGGCTGGGTTACAGGTTAAATCTGTGGCGAGAAAGTCCGCTCACAGTAAGAATGAATATTTTTCAATGTAATTGAATAAATTAAAGATAGAATGCCATTTAATCTCCAAAGCTTTTCCATGAAGACAAACCCCTGCAAACCCCTCACCAGAAAAGTTACATGGTGCACCTTTATTTATACATTAACGCACAATGGCGCAACACATTCCACCAGTGGTTTTTGGCATTTATTCTCATTTTAGATACACTTTTGTAGCGGTGCAAAAACCACCCCAAACACAACACTTTTGGGGGTGGTTACATTGCCATGCGGTCAAATTCTTCCTTGTACCATTTTATTCACACATGCAGGAACATATTCTCTGCTCCAAGCTAATCATTAGACCCATCTTGGCCACATCAGAGTAGTCTTCAGGTCCACAGAACATACTTAGCTGTGGTTGAAGAAGCACTTAGATCCACTCAGCACTGCGCCGTACCCAGCCCAAGACGATGTCTTTCTGGCGGGGGTGAACTTGTTTTACGAACTTCCTGGGTTCATCTATCAGCCTGCTAAAAAGAAGTGGGTGGGAATGATGGCCACATTTCTGACCTCAAGTGAAGTCTAATGCATGAAGCCTTTTTGGGCAGGCATTTCACCAGCCAATATTGCATAAGGAATAATGGCATTAATTATTCATGAGCCAATGGGTTTAATATTTAATGGTAAAACATGTAATTTACACTTACCGACCAATTGGATTTAGTTTGATCAAATTTGTACAGAATAGCTAAAATTTGGAATGTATAAGATTTTAATCTATCTATCAAAGAATACATAGTAGCAATACACATTATTGATGAGTATAACACACATCGAAACAATTTAAATATACTTTATAAAGATAAGTACTAAATCAAAGACCAAATGTCTAGTTTTAGATATGATCTTAATCCCTGACAATATTTTCTTTTTTATGTACATTCACACAACAACAAACATTCAAAGCCTGCTTCACACATTCATTACTAAGAGATTAGATTATTTTAATAGCTTTTTGACTGGTCTTTCTCAAAATTCTATTGTTGAAGTTAATCCAAAATCCCAAAATTATTCCCATTTCACATCAATTCTAAAAATCCCCCAATGGCTTCCTTTTCAAATTAACTATACAATATTTCCTGTTTATAAAGGACTAAATGATTATGCTGTGAGAGCATCATAATACATTTATTTTAGTTTTTTTGTATTCATCATTTTCCTATAACTTACATTTCTGCTTCTTCAAACAATGCGTGCATATCAATGAGGATAGATTTGGAATGTGTCTGGGTAGCGATCTGTGCTCTCAAATGGTGTTGTTTGAAGAGAGAGAGAGTAATCAGTTTATCAGTTGTAAACAGGGGCTAATAGAGGGTGGTGAACTTGGAGCAAACCTCTTCTCTTTAGAAGGTGTAAACATGTGTCTTACATTTGCCCCAGAGCAGCAGAATGACCCCTGACAAGTAACACCCCCTAATTTGAACAGAGGAAAAGTTAACAGGGCTGTTGAGTCAGTCATTAAGAGACTGCAGACAAACAGGATCCTATGTCTGTATGATGAGTTTATGAAAGCTGTGGACATTCATGCATTGGTCAAGATTATATATATTATTTGTAATTTTGGTTATTAACAGTGTTCAAATCAAATCACAAATTACATGATCTGATTCAAAGTTGTTGAAGGAGGAAAGTATATTGTACTGTAAAACAAAATGTGTTAATAATGTGGCCCAAACGGTTTCTGACCAACAGCTGAGATTGTGGGTGTCAAAGTGTCATCTACAAATGATTGTAATCAAACCAGGTATGGTCTGAAGGGTACATGCTTTGGGATCTGTTCCCTTAAATTATGTACCAATAGTTGGACTTCAAATTATGAACTGTTATGCTAACCTAAATATTCATGGTGTAGTTATCCATATCTCCATGTGCAGCTAATTATTTATGTTGTAGCTTTTGCACTGCTTTGTTTAGTCAAGTAACTCAAATATAAAATTTGGCTTTTTTGTGGTGTTGATTCCTGAATGATCATAGGACTACTAAGGTTCACCTCTCATGCACCCAAAGCAGTAAAACCACACCATATGTGTCCAGGGCACTGCGCTCACCACTGATAAACATTCCACAGACTGTGGTGGAAAGAGACTTTTTTAAGAGCTGCTGTGTGTGCCTTTGTCAGCCTGTCCGTGACTACAGCCAAAAGGGATTTATGTACAGGACCCATAGGAAGGGTGCTACACCACTGGAGGGCACTGCTTTTGTTTTGTATCTGGACCAGACTTAGATGAGGAGACTGTATTACATTTTATCAGCTGCAGCGTTGATGCAGTGACCTGGTAGTTTAACTCATTGTGGGCTCATTCAGTGTAAACAGGTAATGATACATTGCTTTCACTATGTTTTCCCTTCATTGCTGATACTGTATAAATGTGGTGTGAAATGAACCACACAAATGCCACACAAGATGAGGCCCATAGTGTACACGAGTGGTTCCTAAAGTGGGGATCGAGATCCCAGAGGCAAAGCCCAAGAAATAATGTTGAAATTATTACACGGTATTTATCTCTTTTTTAATTGAAAATAGTCAGTTCTGACAAAAAAAAAAGAAGAAAAGAAAATAGTAACCCAATACAAGACTCGAATTAATATAACAAAGCCAAATTAGCCAAATAGACATCGCTTTAATTTAGCTGTGTGGATCCCGAGTCGGTTTCATGGTTATTTTGGGGGTCCCAGCCTGAAAGATTTGAGAAGCCTCGGTGTACACTACACTGCTTTTTAAACAAACTTCACAAGGCCCCCTACATTGGAATGCAGTTTTTTTCAAATGAAATAGTTTGGCCTCAACACCTCCACCCCTCTCGCCACAATGTCACAAACACTTATATCCTCCATAGAGAAGAAATGCACTGTATGCAGCGACCTTTGGCTACTTAAAGCGCAGAAATAAAGCACAATGTGTATGCTGAGTCAGGATTTAGCATGAATGCTACATGTGCTATAGCTTGCCATGCTAGCTGGAAAAGGAACTGTCATTGGGTTTTATTTAAGGATGCTAGTGGTTAATAATTACAGAAAATTAAAGAGTATATCTGGAAATACAGTTTCAGGTTTTCTGAAATAAATTGAAAGGCAATGTTAAACCAGAAAAAAGTTGGCATGCACAGTTGAGATGACAGAGGGAGTGAAAAAGAAGTTCCAATAGAGATGCAGGAGGACTGAAGAGACTGATAGCCCTTAATGGGAGGATGAAGCTCCAAACCACTGACAGCAGTGTGCCTGGCCCTGTGCAGCCTGGAGCTCACGCTTGCAGAAGCTCAGCTCTATTGGAGGTGGGCACACATTCAAGTCTCTGACACTCCACCCTGCACGCCGCTTTTATGATCCTGTTTACTAGCAGGAGCTTCCAGAGATCTTTATCCAGCGGGCCTTTGATTTGCCAGAACTCTCATCCCACATCCCATATGCAGCGACAGAGACAGGCCTTTCAAGACACACAAATCCAAATCTGGCAGTCATTTCACAGTCAGAAACTTTATGTCCAGCCCCCTCTGTATTTTATTCCTCTACGCACCCGCTTTGTCTTACCCAACATCTTCAGATATAATTACGGAGGCTCTTTGCAGATGTTCCTGCTCTTCCCTCGTCTCATCCTCTTCCAGATCTGAAGGGATCTGGGGAAATTTGATGTTGCACAAACAAAGAGAGAGCATAACCCATTATTAAAGTGTAAATTAAAGTGAAAATATAATATCCATTTCCAAGACATATGTGCAACAACACTTATCTAATATAATACACTTGTTTTAAAAGTGCCCTATGTAGGACTTTTCTGATGGTGTGCTCAAAATAATAATTTCTTCATAAAATGTGTTGTTTTGCATGGAATGTGCCAACATTTGCCATTAAAACAATCTCTATGGAGACAAGCAGGTGACGCCATTAGGCGTTTTAGCTTAAAATCACATGTAATTGAGCTAAATACCATACTGTGAAACGTTCCAGACATCTCCATGGAGACAAGCAGGTGGTGGACCCTCCACCAGAAAACTTCAGCAAATTCAGTCTCTGTAATAACACCATTACCAAATATACCATGTAGCGTAGACAAGATATATCATTTGGTTTCTATGACAAAGGCATGTGTTAGGCCCCATTTAGCCACAGCTTCTGTGTGCAGTCAGGAGTCAGCAGTGCAGCACACATGTGAGACAAAGCAGACAAGGTCAGAGCAGCTGGCCACAAGCGGCTCTGTCGCATGACCAAAGTCAACAGGAAGTTGTAGAAGGGGTAAAAAACACAGAATTTGTCAGGTTTGAGACAGCAGTGAGTGAGTTTTCCTCTCCTATTCCCTCTCTTATTTCATTAGCCATTCATCAAAGTGCCAGAAGCAGCAGCTATGACCAAACATGTCAGACAAGAATCTCCCAGGTGTGCCTACTCAGCCAGTTTGTGACAGCCAAACTAAACCGTGCCCTCTTCATGATGAGCCAACACGGACACAGAAAATAGCGACCGAAGACCCCAAGCTGTGTGCCTAGAGCAATGGTTCCACCCTCGTCATGAAGTCCAGAGGTGTGATTTGGCACGAGGAGCGCATGAACCACTGCAGGAAGAAAGGGTCAGCAAGTCTATGACGGTTTCTGAACAAGAGAGGGAAAAGTTTAACTGAAACGCATATAGTCTCTGGCTCATAATACTTGTGCGGTTTCCTTCCTCCGCTCCACAGCCCCAAACCCCGCGCCCTCCCTTTCACTGCAACCTTCTGAAGCCTCACAGCCTTTCTTTTGTTTTTGTGGTGGGGAGAAGATGATGCTTATTTGGGTCTGGCCGGGGCCCTGACTCCGCTGCATGGGAGGAGATGTGGTTTCTCCAGCTGCAGTGAGTCCAGAAGTGAGGGCCTTCACATACAGTCATGCTTCATTTGAGCGGCTATCATAAACCCCCACCATGCGACACCCATAGTATGTGTGTTTATAGGAGCAGCATAAACCTCATAATGTATTGTAACTTTAATTTCAGACATACAGTACAAAAGATAGGTGTAATAGATGTAACAAGGCTGGATGATTTGGGCCTGGTAACTCCGATTCAAGATTTTAGGTTGGACAAAACGAAGATGCTTGTCTTCAAAAGTAACTAATGCCGTGGTACCTAACTAACAGTGGTACCACGGCTGTCTTACTGCAAGGATATTGCATGAAAGTGTATAATAAGTGTAATAACAACTGCAACCTTGTGGCAATCTCTCAAATCTGTGCACTTTCTTATGATGACAAAGAAATAAAATGAAATCCACCAAGACTCAGGTTCCACTCCATTTTCCTGTTTCCAAAACAATAAAAATCCAACCAGCGCTTTTCAGTAATTCAAAACACAACCTCATTGGCAGCGAGGTGTGCTTGTGTGGCGCAGGCAACATACTCTCTTTTTATTCCACACTGAAACCACATCTAAGGCCTATTTACGTTTTTCACCCTAACACTGACTACTGTGCAAATCAAAACATTACATAATGCTGATGGTGGGTTAGGGAGCCTGGCTGGGATCCAGGGTCTTTTTGGGGCCCTGGCTTCTCTCTGTGCATTAGCCAGGATATTAAAGGAAATGAAGGCCGCCACAGACTCCACTGCTGTGGTTTTGCCATCAGCCAGAGCAAACGTGTGTGTTCGAATGGCACTCTCTCTGCCCAGGACTTGACATGAGCACTGCGAGTGTTGTGGCAGGAGTGAGGAAAGCCGTTACTGCAACTGCTTGACCGCTCTCCTCCACGTTTTATGGTGTGCCCGTGGCCATTTGCAACAGGAATACTTATTACACATAATAGTCATGAGACAAAGGGACAGGCGTGTGTACATTAGTGGCTCCTGCACATTCAAGGTCCATTAGCTGTACAAATATACAAGTACAATTTAAAAAGCACCTATAAAGCAAGTTACTTTTATATATTTAAATCAGGTTTTAGCACATTGTTGAATATTGTGCAATAGGAATAATATATATTAAATAATAAAAAGGAAAAAACAAATTATTAGTCTGAATAAAGATACATTATACAAAGCAAGGAGGCTTTCTATTTGGGGTCTTGAAAGTAGAACTGGACAGACACTGAAGAATTTTGGGTAATAAAAGTAAACCATAATAAATTCTGAGAAATGTGCTACAAGACAAAGCTTTCTTTTCCATTGCTTCAAATCAGAATCTCTTATATAAGAGCTGTTTTACGTCAATATTTCAATGAATGCCACCCAGTTTGTTCATGCACTTCCAATACACAACATCTTGTAAATGTGCTCTTAGAATCAAATACTTGAATGTGCATGTTGTAACAATGTGTGTGTCTATGGGTGTGTTGGGGATTGTCTTTTAATATAGTTAAGCTGTAAAAAACCTCAAAGTTCTGGCAAGATCCCAGACACACTTCTCCCCCATCCTCCTTCTCAACAGAGCAATTTATCAGAGCTGAACGGGGGCAGCTTGCGTGTCGTAAGCCCCTTTTGGAGCCACAAACAAATCAAGCAGGGCTCTCCATCAAACCGACTTCCCACTCCACTAGTGGTTACATAAAGGTTTACTCAGTCGTTGTGAAGGAGCATGTTTAAGAGGAAAAGGCGTCTGATTGAACACATCCATATGAACTGGCTCTGGGAGAAGAAAAATGCCAGAGACTCATACAAGTCAAACTTTTCGGGCTTGACCATATATCACAGCATGGAGAGGTTTAGAAACTTTGATGGATTGTCTTAGAGTTCAGCACCAGAAGGAACCTAGCGGGGTGAAGAACTGACTTGTGTCTTAATTCAGTGCAATGGTGTGGATTTGGTTTTATAACTATAACAAAATATTTGAGTGTATCCAGATGACTACAACTGAATCTTTTTCTACAACTAAAGCGTACATTAAAAAACAAAAACAGTAATAACCAATTCACAAAAATACATTTAGTAATTTGAAGTTTGTGGCACTGTGAGCACGGCTAAAGCTAGAGTGAACAAGAAACTACTTCCGCTGTATGTATTTATCTTTTCTGCGCCACACCGATTTGTAAGCAGGTAAGATAAGATAAGATATGCCTTTAATAATAATAATAATAATAATACCTTTTATTTATATAGCACTTTTCAGGGACCCAAAGACGCTTTGACATATACTAAAAGGGGGGGTATTAACAGACAGGGGGGAACAGCACGTACAATACACAACAATGTCCACAAATGGGGAAATGTACTGCTCAGGGTTCAGATAGTATTGCCTTAAACATGCCTTAAACAAGCCTTAAACAAGCCTTAAACAAGCCTTAAACATGCCTTAAACATGCCTTAAACAAGCCTTAAACATGCCTTAAACATGCCTTAAACAAGCCTTAAACAAGCCTTAAACATGCCTTAAACAAGCCTTAAACAAGCCTTAAACATGCCTTAAACAAGCCTTAAACATGCCTTAAACATGCCTTAAACAAGCCTTAAACATGCCTTAAACAAGCCTTAAACAAGCCTTAAACATGCCTTAAACAAGCCTTAAACAAGCCTTAAACATGCCTTAAACAAGCCTTAAACATGCCTTAAACAAGCCTTAAACAAGCCTTAAACATGCCTTAAACAAGCCTTAAACATGCCTTAAACAAGCCTTAAACAAGCCTTAAACAAGCCTTAAACAAGCCTTGAACAAGCCTTAAACTGCCTTAAAAAGTCTTGATCTGCTAGAGTGAACCAGCTGAAATGTGGATAGTTTGTTGTTTTGCAGCCTGTCTGTCCGTGCGAGTGGGGTCTCTAATTCACTGTGGTTTTCTTAGAGTTTTTGTCATTTTTCCTCACCGTAAAGGAGGGTCTAAGGACAGGGGATGCTGGGACATTTATCCAGCTGCTGCTTCTCTTTGTCATTACCACCCCTTGAGGCAACTGCGGTTGTAATTTTGGGTGTTACAAAAATAAATTGAATAGAAATTGAATTGTATCAGAAGCACGCTGAATACATAGAGGGAACTACATTAACCATGATCCTTTGCTCGATTTAACTACAGCCGACATGAAGAAATTACTGTTGTCTAAATCCTAATCTTTCTGGATGAAAGTTCATAAATTGGCACTATTTACAACCTGAGCCCTGACTATACCACAAAAGCCCAGGTCAATTTAAAAACAGCACAAACAGACGGAGCATGACATGAGGCCTTCTGCTCGGGGTCGGCACAGCTGGGACAGTCCCACAGAACTTGACCTTCACCTTTGACCTGACCGTGGCTTAGGGGGAAGTGACATAGGATTCTGTCAGTGATCACTGCTTAGACACACAGATTTGCATCCATTTGTAATATGATTGGGGGAAAGATGGAAAAAAAAACTTAGCCAAAACATTGAATAGTTTACTTTAGATGATTCATGGTGAAGATGAAGACAATGTTATATTGTAAAGATTAATAGGAGCCCACATTTGACAACTTCCCCTCAGTCCATCCCTTGTGGAGTACAAAGGAACTTTGAGGGTCCTGATAAATTGAGTGGTGATGGGTAGTTCTGCTTCATCTCAATTAGTCATTAGTGCTGAAAAATGGAAGGGTGCAGGTCAGAGAGCAGCAGAACTACTCTAGATGCACTAAATCATTGCACAAGTACAGTAGGTTTGGTGACTATGATGAATATTCAGGTCACAATATAATTGTAAGATCCAAAACATACTGATATTTTTAAATAGACCTAAATGTAAAGTGCTGTTTTTATCTGGCTGTTTTGTCACATTAACTTAATTTTGTAATTCAGAAAATTTGATCTCATAAAGCTAATCACAAATTGAGAAATAGTAATGTAATTGTAATGAAAATATCGGTTGTTTGGTCAAGGTTTCTGTAATCGTGAATAATCGTTTTTTTCACTATAATCGCAACACTAACATTTTTTATCATGACATTCCTATTGGTGACATGTACTTTATTTCAAATGATTGACATAAACAGATATGAGAATAAAATTAATTATTTAGACAAGAATCTGAAATAAATTGGGTTTTTAATGGCTGTCAATGCACTTTCATGGTATTATAATAACTTGATTTTGGATTGTATTTATAATGCCTCTTACATTTTATGTCTTGTTTTTTATTTATTTAAATAATTATAGGAAATTTAATGCATTTTTATATGTGTAATATTATGTATGATAAATTAAGCACAAAGCATTGAACTGAAGTTGCAACTATATAGTTGTTTTTGCACACTTTGTCCTGCCAATAAAACAAAGACTATTTGACGACAGGCTGTAATTTAAGGGGTTTGGTCTCACAGGGCCACTAGTGTGCATTTAGACAGGCTTGCAACTCACAGTGCACATGAATATTTAAGGACACACTGGGACTCTTCCATTTGACATCCCCGAGGAGGTGAATCAGTGCTGCTTTTCTGCTCTCTTACTGACCTCTTCCTGCTTCCTACTTTTGGAAGCTTTAAGGTCATACTCTACTTGCCCAGTGTTGTATTTTGCCTTTTTGTATCTCTATTCAAAGTATATTCTATGACTGGTTAGATTGAATCATATGTTGAATACAATGTATCTTAATTTATTAGTCTCCTGATGTTGCAACACTGGAATATCCCCATCGTGGGATAGATAGAAGAAGTGCAGAATCTACCATTCTGCACTTGTATGTATGTGTTAGTGTGTATATGTATTCTTTTTCAAATTTAAAATGTTTATTTTTAGTTGTCTTGACACAAAAACTGAATGATCTGTAATGCCGACACAGAAAAGCAGAGCTATCCCCAATGTTCAGGTTTTCGTTCATTTAATTAACTCTTTGAGACTTTTAGAGGTTTCTCGAAAAAGTTCTCCATATCCTGAAATAATAATAAAAATAAAAAAAATCTAAATATCCTGTAATTTGAATCTGACCCTTCTCTGAACACTTGTCTTTCTTCTCTTCCTCTCGTCGGTCCAGCGAGTCGCCAGTGTGTTGGGGAGACTGAGATGCTCCAGCTGGTTCTTCTTTGTCGTTAATCACTCCCAGAGACTTGAGCACGGTTTGATTTGCTTTTTTACAGCCCGTCCTTATTTTTCACATCAGCGACGTGAATGCCCCCCTGAAATCCCTCCTCCTCCTCACAGTACTTTTGATCAAATTTGCACCATATGCCTTTGATGGGAAATGAACTGAGTGGCGGGCGTGCTTCTCCTTAACTCCTATTGCCTGTGCGAGAGAGGGGTTTGATCAGACCCCAGTTCGAGACAGTATTAAGTTCCACAAAATTGCCTGACTCTAGATAATGAAGGGCTATGATTTTTGCATCCAGAAAGAGCAGACAGCGACTTGCTCAGTCGACCGTTATTCCCAAATCAGAGGTAGAAACAGCCTGATACGGGCATCAAAGCAAAGGCCGTGTACATCTGATTGTGTCTAGCTTCATGTCTGCTCTCCTACACGTCTGTCTTCCTCTCCTCCTTCAGTGGCCATTGGGATTAGAAGAGTTTTATTTCACCTTGAATTACCACTAGACCTCGGCGCTGTGTAATCCATATTGAAAGACTTCTGGGAAGAGTTTGACCAAATAGGGAAATAAAAGTAGAAGACAGGATAAAGACTGATTGCTGAAATGAATGCTTCGCTCCATATCTTGGTCTGAATGAAATCCTTCCCGGCTCCGTCAGAAACACAGCCGCAGATCCAATCAATGCCCTTATCAACTGTCCCATCAGGCTGACGGGCCTAATTAACCTCTGGCTATTCACACACCAGTGACGCACAGTTTTGTGTAATCAAGGAATAATGAGCTTCTGAGAAACTTAACTAGCACTAAGGAGTAGCCTCGCAGTCGAAATGCACAAAGACAGATAGATGCATTAGATAAACAGGTTTAAAAAATCACTGGAGTAAAACAACATTGGGTATAAAGACTAAAATGACAACAATTTTCATAAAAATACATATCAACTAATTTTACAACAAGTAAAAAGACAACAACAAAAAAGGAAACAAAACAAAACACAAATAATCTGCTTGCCTAGTTAGTACATAGATGGGTGTTCACAGCTAAACATATTTTTTCAGAGAAACACTATGATTTTATTCTCAAAGATATATTTTTGTGTTATCAATTCATGGAAATCATTTGAAAGTTCAACTGCAATGTCATGTCTTTCTCCTGCCTTTCAGTGGCACCAAAATCTGGTTCTGCTTCTCCACTCTCTGTCACAAAGATTTCCAAACAGCTGTGGAGGTTTAAGAACTTGAAAACAATGGCTCGTGTCAATTCTTCAGCTCGTTTGGATCCGTGCTGAGGCAGTAAGTGAGGAGGACAGCGGCTCTTAAACACTCCGCTCTCTGATCAGCAATTATGGGCGTTTCCTATTTATGATGAGTTTAAGTGTGTTTGTTTACAATGCATTTAATTTTCTGTGAAGTGTAGTTAAACATTTGCTAACTTGCTAGCAGGATCTACTGACTACGGCAGGGCTGGGAATCATTAATGAACAGTAATGAAGAGCACAGAGACAGTCGGACGGAGGAGCGCACACAGCATCTTCGACAGGCTGCATGCGGCATGCCTATCAGCAGGCCATCACTATTGATTTATTAATGCTAGAGAATGCTGCTGCGCTAATTGAATTGAGATCCAGGAAGTCAGTTAATGTAGCTGACAGCGATACAGGAATTTAATCTCCCCAGTGCACAGAATTATGACTCTTCCGTATCTGCGCTGTCAGAGGGATAAATAGTAAATCAATCTTTTCTACAATAGCCCTCACTCAGCCTGAGCAGAGAGGATCGTAACAACCTTTAACAATCACTAATCACTAATCACACTGTTCAACCGTTCTGTTGTCTGATCTCTTTGCAGATAAATCAAAGTTGTGGATAAGCTTGGAGCCGGTGGCAGATGCACAGCTCAAATCCCATAATCATAAAACCTGTCATTATAAAAAGACAATGTGCGCACTACAGCCAAATCACTTGTAAAACTTTATAGCCACTTACACTGTCCAAATTCAGGCAATCATTTCTGGAGCTACACGTTTCAGAATTCACTTCCTGAAGTTCAGCCCAGTCCAACAGCCCCATGTCTCCCGACCAGCCTTAAAAGACCCAAACCACCGGAGCGTTTTCACTCTAAAGACCACCACTACTCTGACGACCACTGTAACCTCTCGGAATATCAAGACGACCGCCACAGAAAACCACTCCAAGTCATTAATATGAGCTAATGTATGAGTTTGGGCAGCTGCTGTTTAGCTGCTGTGTGAAGGTACCTCACTTTTGTCCATTTGAATGTCCAGAAAAGTAAGGTCCATATACAGGCAGTTTGGGCCAGAAAAGGACCTGGGCCAAACCACAACAGTGTTCTCTCCGGCAGCACCACCCAGCCGGTCCAAGTGTGTGGCCCGCGGGCTGGATCGAATGACCCTGACAGTCAAAGTGTGGACATGCAAAGGACACGTTCCAGTCATACTGATCATATATACAAGCAGCACAAATGTCATAACCACAGGAGACACATATAGCATTTCCAAATAAGAAGGTAACTATAATACAAGGAAGATTCAAACAAAGAGTTAAAAGGCATAAGCAGAAATACTATATATGATACAGACTCACTGGTCAGAAAATGTAGGTAGGGGAAAAAAAAACATTTTTTGTGTTTCTCTTTTGGTGGTTAATGGAGACATGAGTTATATACAGTCCTTATTTTAGACTCTTTAATCATGAGCTTTTATCACAACTTCTGCCAAGACCTTCCACCACTCAGAGACAGCAGCTGCCAAGAGAAATGAATGAAAATGTAGAGAAACCAAATATTGCAGAACCACTGCTCTAAAGTCAAAGCTCATCTTTTTTTCTTTTCTTTGAAGCTATAAGATACTTACAATCTGGAACCAGGTAGAGAATAATGCATTCAAGTTTTAAAGACTATGGAAAACATTTAACTCTGGAGTGAAATGTTAAGAACCTGTGTGGTTAATAATAGAAGTAAATACAAGGGCGTAACTTAAGCTCATAAAATTGCTCAAAGACAAACAAACACGTCAGAATCAGTTGTGTGGTTTAAAAATATCATTAATCATTTCGCAACTGGCCCAGATCTGAATGAGAACATTCGTACATGTTAGCGCTGGCCTGGAGCTGGCTGTTAATGGAAGCAGAGTGCATGAGAGGCTCAGGTTTGGGCCGCTGCATTAGGCGAGGCCAGGGCTCAGGCCACTGCGGCTCTCAGACATGGAGAAGAGTACTTAATGCTGGAGGGGAGTGGAGGACCTTCTTCCCACAATGTCCTACCCCGTGCCCCTTGAAAACCACAGCTGACCGCGGGGCACAGGGAAATGAAACTAAACAAACCACGGGGCAGGCCAGAGCCAACTCCAGGCGGAAAAACAGAGAGCGGCATTTCGTCGGCTTGGCGGTCGGCACTGATGGAGGTATTAAGATATTAATTGCTTTTTGACATGATTTTGTTAAGGGAGGAGGGCAGGCCTGTGGCTTTTCACAATGCAGCAGTGTAATGGTCTGACCAGGCTAAAAGGTTTACTTTACACAAATGGGGCCTGCTTTTATGAATGAAGGCAATTATTGCAAATGTTTCTTTCAATTTCATACAAAAGGAGTGGGAGAAACAAGATTTTAAGGTGAAAATTATCATTTACAATTGAAGTTGCATTTTACTCCCAAAAATGTGCAAACAAGCACGGGACGCTCATACAAAAGCTTTAGCCAGGTGAAGTTAAGTAGCTGTGTTGTACCAATGCCTTCAAAGACAATTTGATTTTTCCGATCATTTATCTAAACACAGTGGCTGTGCATGTTGCATATGTTATGTTCTTCTGCTGATTCATGTTTTAAATGTGCTGTTGCCATGAGACAAAATGAACACACTGACATTTCCATTTACCACTGTTTATTTTCATAGCCTAAAGCTAAACAGCCAAATATCTGCAGGTTTCACAGCAGATGAATTTTAGTGAGCTAAATGCTAATGTTGAGTGTTGAAAGTTAAGCCCAGTGAGGTTGGTGAGTGTCAGCTGAGGTGCAATGTGCGTACATACGAGGAGACATAAACAGTGTTGCAGCAGGCCTGACGCAGGGCCGTGGCCGCACACACACTTACAGTCTACAGAGAAGTGAATCACTAGGACCATAACCTGTACTTATGGTGCTGAGTGCGTGTGTGTGGGAGGGGCTTGTATGATGTATATGTCTATAACAACAGCAGCTGCCAGAGGATGGGCCTCTGCATTACCATCAGCATCTCTGTGGATCAAGTGGAAGCCCTCACTAATCCTGGCCTCTCTCCCGCTCCCACACACCGCAATTAGGATTAATCCTTTCCTCCTCCCTTCCACCAGAACAACACACTGTGGCCCTACATAATATTTGTGTGTTGTGTGGTATTGGGGGGCAATTAGCCAACTTTGTACTTGGGTAAAGGGACCCCCCTCCTTCTCCCTCAAAACCACTAGACGACCATTGGGCTATGGGACTGTGGGATGGGGCATAAACACTTATGCATTTGAAATATGGGGGCAAGATAACAAATTGACCAAAGTGGTGGTGTTATAACCAACTGTTGGACCAGTGACCACATAATTGACTGTAGAAGAGTGTTGTCACATTCTGTGGTGAGATTTCAATTGTGGCCTCGCTGTCTCAGGGCACAAAACTCATTTGAGTTTAAGTAGTTCCCTAATAAATATTTTCAGTTGCTGACAAACCTAATGGCTATGAACCATCTACTGACGTCATGACATGCCGCCTCGGCGCATAATTATGACTTTCACTGTGGGGCAGATTACCACTGAGGTTGAGCGGCTGGGTGTAAATTAGAGATTAGAAGTGCAAATGAAAGCCACAGCTCACACCTCAGCAGAGTAACTGAATATACACTAACATCTGAACTTGCCTTGGACACTTGTAGTTCTTTCAATCTAACACTGGCAAATAATCTTAAGTACTTTCTTTTCTTTTTTCAGCAAATGAAAACATTTTCAACTGTAATTGTTGAAAATAGCTTTCATTAAACATGAGATGTGTAATGTTTTATTTAATTGTAATTTTAAATAGAAAAAAACAGAAGAAATTTCACAAATTTAATCGCGCTCAAAATACATGTGATATATGTGTTGCTGAATTCTACCAGTTTTAGTACTTGAAGATGACAATCAGGGTGTGGAGAGGTGTCAGGGTGGAGGGCCCCTGCAAAACGAAACCGCCTTAACACATTTTACACAACACACAATTCCGATGTCCAACAACTGTTTTCACCAGTACTATTATTATTCAAGAAGTAAAGTGATCTTCCGACAACACTGTCTAGAAAATATTTCCTCATTGGTGTTTAATTCCCCTCACAACCTACCAAATTATTTCCCTTGTAATAAAAAGTCAAGGAGTGCAAAATGTCCCCTACAGGCAGCAGGCACGCTACAACTAAAGCGTCAAAATCATTTCCAGACCGGCTCGCTTTGGATCAAGGGGATATAGAGGCACAGTCAGACGTAACCCAGGCAAAATAAATTAATTGCAAATGTATCATGCAAGCAGGGGGTGAAAGGGGAGTGAAAGGAGGGTAAAGGGAGCAAACAGGCCTATTCATCTGCACTGTCGGACCCGGGACACAACCAGCCAGACTATTGGGAACAGTGTGGGGCAACTGCAAAGCAAAGGTGATGAGGTGCACAGATCAGGCAGCAGTGAAAGATGTGCAGGCAGTGGGGTGATGTGTAGGCTGCCATGTCTGAGTGCGTCTGAAATACCAGGTGGATCTGTTAATCTTTAAGAAAGCCGCCTGCAATGGTATAGTTGGATTTGAGCTATGCCGCTGACAGTGATAAACGGCAAGAGGAAACAGGCTCTACAGATCAGCCACACCTGCCCTGCCTGAGCTCCTGAGCTCCACTCAACTCAAACAAGATGCAGGAGCAAGGGGTTCATGCCAGCCCAGCGAATACAAGGACTACCTGAGCCGGAATAAAATAAATAAATACACACACACACACACACACACACACAAACACACACACACACACACACACACAAACACACACACACAAAGATTAAAGGCGTGAAGGTTGATAATTTATCATCCGTTCATTGTATTGTGAGGATTTGTAGTAGCCATACCACAAGGCTCAAATGATTAATTATAATCTAATCTTGCTCAAGGGGTTGATGTTTCCCTAAGTGAGACAATCTATTCAACAGTCACAGCAAAGTTGAAACCTTAACATGTTAAGTACAGTGTTTGTTTGTACCGGTAACCTTTAATGGTTTTGTGAAACTAAATGTGAGATTTTACTCAACATTGCTAAAGGTGTTTTGTAATGAAATAACATCTGTTCTCAGCTGACATCCTCTGCAGCAGACAGGCCCAGCAGACCTGCTAAAGTCAATTTATCTGCAAAAGTGAATTACAGGGTGATAAACGATACTTTGGCAGCACCACCATAAACTGCTGAGAGCAGCTAAATACTAATGCGATTTGCAAAGAGTTTATAGCAGTAAGTGCTGGGATGAAATGACTAGCCCCATTGGAGAAGATAAATGGAAGAGGAGTGTCTTTGTTTAGTGGAGGAATTGTCCACTCATGGGGCAGTGGAGAGGAACAGGTTAACCTAGTGACAACATCTTAGTCACAGGTTAAAGACGTGAAGCACTATGAACACGTAATGGGTTTATCTTGATTCCAATATGGGAGCGCCTCATCCAGCCCTGTTCTGTCTGCTGCAGTCTGCTCTTGGCAACACAGTGGAACAACCTAAGCCCTAAACCCTAACACGCTATCCATCAGCAGGGGTTCATTGTTCTGCAATCTACAAGGGGAGTCTGAAGTGGCCTGTGGCTGAGCAGAAAGAGTGTCTCTACTCTGGCAGGGCCTCAGAAGACTGGGCACAGGCTGCCAGGCGGCTCCCTGAAGCCCTGCCAAGCTGCTGACGCCACCCTGGGTGGTCCCGCTTCATGCGGCTGTCCCGGCCCCCTCCTCCTGCAGTGGCTCCATAGCAGCCGCTAACAGCCACACTGTTTCCAGTGTGTTTCCATGTGCAGCACTACTGAGAATCACTTAGTGTGGCAAATTATATTTTTATCATCAGGGAGGATGCAAATGTGCAGTGTTTTAGAGACTTTTGAAGACCGGCATGTTTGGCCAGGGCATTTGTCATTGTACGTGCATACTTTAGGATTCCAAGAGTCTGGTCTATGGGATAAATTTTTTCCCGTCCCTGACTAACAACTGAAGGTTAAAATCATCAAGAAATAAATAATCAGCCAAGTGGCCAGTTAAAGGAAATTACATTAATGAGTTGGTCCAATCGTAAAGAAGATTCTCTTGTTTCAGATATCACAGCATTCAGACATTAAATCAAGCTTGATACTCTTATGCAGTATATGTCCATTCCTACATTTTTAATTAACTTATTTAAAAGAAGACAAGATACAAAAAATAAAAACAATAACTAATTGTTAATTAAGTATTGCTTGTCCAAAGTTTCTGTTTTTATCTCTCAATATTTTCAGCAGTATGCGGACAATTGAACCTTTTACTGCAATGCTCTTGAAGGTCAGGCAAAGATATGGAAAAAAGGAAATGCGCATAACTCTAATTCTGGACCTAAATTACAGCATTATGGACTGCCAGACCTCAAAAACAGCCAAACAATAACAAATATGCCATGCTTCCGTCCACCACCACCAGTCGGACATAAAAGCCCCATGTACCAGAACCACCCATGCTGCTAGTGATAGCATCAGACTCAGTCTCCAAAGAAAAGCACCAATGTGTATTAGCAGTACGTATAATCACAGGGCCTTTGGGGACACTAATGGATTAGTACACTAACATACTGTCAGCTCTGGGCCAAGCAGGGCCACTCTCTCACACAGAACCGTTGTCAAATTACACCATTGCGGAGCAGAAATCTCCTAATTGCCCCTGTTAGGCATCGACACTGAACTTCATAATACTCAAATGACTCATTTTGAGAACAGTGTTCAGAATCAAACATGAGAAAAAGCCAACAAAACAACAGCAGGATATCCTCACTTTTATCAGAAAGTATTTCTTCATGTCTGTGTACAAGTAACAGATGCCTCACAGATGTGTTTACCTCAGTATAAGTTCACAAACAATAGCTCCACTCGGTTAAAGCAGCCATATATTAACTTGGATGTACTTCAAAACACGTTTCTGTTGGGCCATCCAGATTATAAGCGGAGTGGCTGGACAGCTGTTGTAGCCGATGTGTACAGAGTGGATCAGAGCTGTAAGACATGAATAATAGATGCTGTTTATGAGTGTATGTTTTCCATCTGACCCCTGGGTCTACAGTAAAAACTGCAGCAGGCCCCTAAAGGCTAAGGCAAAGCCCAGCAGAGTGAGCAACAACAGATGAAGGAGGTCCAGAGAGGCTCTGGGTCATTTAGAGCCAGGGGACCCCCCATCAGCCATCACTGACATATTCAATCAGGCCTTTAGTGTTATATACAGAAAACCACACATTTGCCTGATGATGCTAATAACCAGTTGGTAATGCATTTACACAGGCGCTACTGTACGGAGACAATACAACACTTATTACAGTCAAAGCAGCCTTTATAGAAAACATACGCAATCAAGACTTTTTATGTACAAAGATGATCACTACTGACTGTTTTTATGTTTGAAAGATGTTCATGGGTGAGACACATGAGTCTATTTGAAACACAATATTTTCATGTTTGCAATTCTTATTATTTTTAAGGATTTTTGGCCCGTAGGCCTTATTAGACAGGGCAGCTTAGTGCGAAATGGGGATGAGAAGGGAGGACATGCAGTAAATTGTCAAAATCTTCAACTATAACTGTTAACACTGCTGCCGGCTGCACATGGAGCCTGGCATGTGTGCTGCCGCCTTAACCATTCGACCACCGGGCAGCACTATTTTGCATTTTTACTACCTCACAAGGTGCAGTGTTATATGAAGTCACTCTGCACTCCTCTTACGACACAGAGCTCATGAAGACAGTGGAACACGGTATTTGTGTCTAAACAAAAAAGCACATTCTCATTATGTTTCAAAACATAAATCTAGAAGATTAAGAATCAGTAATACATATTTTAGAGATAGTCTGGTATAGTGTGCCTATAGCTCTAGGTAAGGACCACTAGATGGCATGGTCACTGTTAGCACACACTTCATATAGTGAGTGAAAGACTACAGATGTGTGAGAACAAGGCTGTGATATGTCATCAAGTTCTTATTATGATGATTAAGGTGTTTTGTCGAGTGGAAGACTGATCTAACAGATGCTGATGAAGGCGATAGAGGCAAAAATAACACCTAGATAAGCATTTTTGCTGACTTTGGCTTTGGTGCAAGCTACTCAATGTAGCTATTTAAGGATGTTTTGTCTTCAAACATTGCTCACTGTGCAATTACAAACTGCGTTTTAAGCAAAGTGACGCTCTACACTTCTTAGATAAACTGTACAGATGTTCCTATGAGTGATCACAGTTTTAGCCTGCTGAATAATTCAGCATGCCCCTGTGAAGACTAACACCATTAAGGACATCATTACTGCGGCTCTTGGCCCAGATTGGTTGCTCCACTCCGCTTCCCTGGAGTGACTGCTCTGCTTGCCTCTGACCCCACAACATGAGCTCACTGCTACATGGGCTGAGGTCAGAGGTTAGCCAAGCAAAGGCGTGACCCGTGGTGCTAATGCACTCGTAACACTTTAAAACACTTCGGCCGGCGCTAAACAACAACACTGTTGAGGAGGACCACACACAACTAAACGCTTTCCATTTTTACACTCACTTTCCCACCTTTGGATGGGCCCACGAAAATAATCCCACTACCAGTAGAATATAGACACAGTATATGAGGTTTACAAGCAAGTGTTTTTTATCTAACAAATATCGTTATATTTTAAAAATCTATCACAAGCAGATAGGAGCAAACACTATTTATGGTGATAAAAAAATACAATGAAATTTAAAATACAAGTAATTTTTGTAGCATAACCTTTTGTCAAAAAAGGAATTATGGTGATATCTATGTGGCAACCTGAAATTGAGCCACTTTTTGGCAATTTACCTGGGACAATAATTTTGAGTAACGTTTGGAATTGAATTATTAGGTACTAAGAACTGCTACATATATTCTGGGATGAAATTGAGAAAATAAAAATGCTATGCGTTTGAAAATTTAGCTGGCAAGTATTTGGCAAAATAGTTGTGTTTAGATAAAATAAGCAACACTTCAGCTAAAGAAAATACTATCTTTAAGAGATTTTTAGGAAATCTTATGTTCAAAAATGTAAAATATGGCCAGCACTCTCAGCACAGATTTTTCTAATTGCACATATTATAGGGTAATGTAGGGTAAAATAAGAGGTTTGGATGTATTTTAATTCTATTTGTTAACCTGCCTGGGGACTACAGATGGAAATTAGCTTTTGCGAAATCTGCTGTGAAGCATCTCTTCTTTAACTATATTAATGTGTTTACACAAAAACTAAACCAAACTGAAACTAAACCACACCCAGTACTCTGAGCTTTTACACATACATGGTGAAATGATGTGTGATGGTGGCTCATTTTAGCTAAAAGGCATGGTCCAATTTACCTGAAGAATTCAAGGTAAATTGAGCCAATATAAAAATATTTATTTTTTCAAATTATAGGTTATCTACACAAATAAGGACATGGTTGAGTATACACTTGTCATGGAATTAGACATACACCGATGCTATTCCTTAACACATAGAGAACACAATTCAACTTAGAATATGAAACGACACAGAAATATCAGACTTTTGTGTGGCAAGCTTGGGAGAAAACGCCGGGACGGATCACGCAGGCTGTGGTACGCAGCCTGCGTGATCCTCCTGCGTCTCACACGTTTTTTCTCATGCTGGTTAGTTTTATTAGATATTCTGGAATAGGCGGGTCACATTTCTCATTGGTCAGCTTCACATCAAGGCACTTGTCTTTACAACAGTTGGTATTTTTCCGTAGAGAAAAAGCATGCAAGGGGGGTGCAACTCCCCCCTGGGGTGTTACACCCCCTAGGGTAAACATCCTTTGCTCCATCTTTACGACCCCTTCACAAATGCAGTTTGTCACACACCCGTTTTTCTCTAATGATGCAGATAAAATATCACTATTATGCAGATAAAATACATCACAGAAATATAATCATATATTCCCATTTTATCACAAAACTGCCACATGTATTACATATCATTTCGGCAGCAGTATATCAATTTTCTATTGCATTGTTAATCTCAGTCTTTAAATATGAATTGTCAGCACTTTTGTCATTGTTTTGCTTTGTCATTTGTTTTTTTGTCAAATACAGAAGAGGGAACAAATTGAGACCCTTTGCATAAACAGGGAGTGAATATAAAAGAGCAAGGTGGCTCACAACTGCTGTGGCTCATTTAACTGATGGCGACATTTACCCGACTTCCCCCTTTAAAATAACTAAATGTGCATTTCTGTCCCAAAGAAGCCCCGGATCACTGGACTTAATGACTACAGACCTGTGGAGCTGACGTCTGTAGTCATGAAGTCATTTGAATGCCTGGTTTTGCCCCACCACAAGTCCTTCACCTCCCCCCTGCTGGACCCCCTGCTGTTCACCTACAGAGCCAACAGGTCTGTGGACGACACCATCAACCTGGCACTCCATTTGATCTTGCAGCATCTGGACTCCCCGGGAACCTATGCCAGGAATCTGGACTCCCCGGGAACCTATGCCAGGATTCTGTTTGTGGACTTCAGCTCTGCATTCAACACCATCCTCCCCACTCTGCTCCAGGACAAGCTCTCCCAGCTCAACGTGCCTGACTCCACCTGCAGGTGGATCACTGACTTCCTGACGGATCGGAGTCAGTGCGTGCGGCTGGGGAAGAATGTCTCAGACACTCGGACGGGCTCATCTCGGACGGGGATGAGTCTGTCTTCAGGAGGGAGGTGGACCGGCTGGTGTCCTGGTGCGTCGGTAACAACCTGGACTTTAATGCCCAGAAGACAGTGGAGATGATCGTGGACTTCAGGAAAGTCACAGCCCCCCAGCCCCCCCTCACCATGACAGACTCCCCCATCACAACCGTGGACTCCTTCCACTTCCTTGACACCACCATCACCAAGGACCTCAAGTGGGAGCTCACCATCAGCTCCCTCATCAAGAAGGCCCAGCAGAGGATGTACTTCCTGCGGCAGCTGAGGAAAGCCAAGCTGCCAGCGGAGATGATGGTGCCATTTTACACGGCCATCCTCACCTCCTCCATCACTGTGTGGTACACTGGAGCCACAGCTAGGGACAATCAGAGACTACAGCGCATTGTGCGTTCTGATGGGAAGGTTATCGGCAGCAGACTTCCATTTCTACAGGACCTGTACATCTCCAGGGCTCTGGGACGAGCTTCTCACCCTGGACACAGACAATTTGAGCCACTCCCCTCAGGCAGGAGGCTACGGTCCATCTGGACCAGAACCTCCGCCACAAGAACAGTTTTTTTTACCTCTGCCTTTGGACTCACGAACACTTATAAACACTGTTACTTTAAATACAATTTAATCAACTACTAACTGCACTGTTCACTTTCTGCACTACACCTGTAAATTTCCTTTTAAATTTTGTGTACATAGTATATAGTATATGTATATATGTTTTTTCTTTAAAGCAGGACCTTTTTGATTCTATATATGTTGTTTTTATTATTGTTCATCGTTTTATGTTGCACCAAATCACCAAAGCAAGTTCCTATGTTTGTGAATTTTGTTCATTGATAATGCCAATAAACCTTTTCTGATTCTGATCTGATTCTGATTTTTTTTCACTCTCTTTGTCTGTTCAAATCTAACAAAATTGTGATTGTGATTGTGATCAAAAGGACAGAAATCATGATACATTTTGACATATTAACCAGCCCTATGTGATATGGTCTATACAATTACTAAACGTGATAATAAAGATGTGAAGATGTAAAGAAATAGGCGCTACGGGGCCATTTGTTTCAAGGGCAGTGCAGGTCAAAGGGCATCAAATCAACAAGGGTGTGTCTTATCTATGGTCACTAGCCTCCTCAGAACCTCAACTCCTCAGCTGTCAATCACTTCAACTGAGGAGCGAGAGTCAAATGGAGACAAACTACCCATCTCCTTTGACTGTCTCTCCCTGTGGGTGTGTTTGACAGCTGAAATCTAGAAATTGAGGAGGTAAGTGAACATACTAAATGGAAAGTGCCCTACAATGGCACTTGTTCTTAGGCAATATGAGGAGTCTCTTACCCAACAGGAAGTGGAGGTGTGTTGGAGGCTGGGAGAGTGTGGTCAGCGGGCAAGTCAGTGGTAGGCCTGGAGTGGTCTGTCTCAGACCATCATGCTTTCAAACTGCAGTGGAGCTCAGAGCACTGAAATATAGTCGGCATGATCATTTGTTAAGTGCCCCTTCACCTCTAGCCAGGAACACTTAACACTGCCTGTGGTTACTAAATGATGCTGGACTGCCGGTAGCAAGGTAAAATATTCATTGTCACGAAGTGGTGGTTTTCCTTTGCACCAACCTTAAAAGCCATGCCTGGTTTTATGTTTTTAACCAGGGCCCTAAAACCAGGCCTCGTAAGTGTGGCATTTTACTGGACAATGTAATGGACTTCAGTAGCATCTGCTTGTTTTACCACAAAGCACTGGAATTGGAAGTCCAGCCACAATCTTGTCTTAAAAGAGTTTCAGGAGGTCTCTTTTCAGTTTGCCCAAATCAAGCTTTTCAGACCTTTCAGGGGATTTTTCAAAGTAAAAGTTAACTGGGTCAGCAAATTTTTTCCAACTCTGGTGGTACAGTTTGTTGATTTAAGTAACCTTCAAAAATGCCTGAGTTCAGTAACGTTTTTGAAAGTGGGGACTTCCCAGAAGACCCTGCAGCCTTCCCCCAAACCACATAGCAGTTACAAAGGTGTCGGTGTTTTTGTCTTTTGCAGCCAGGGCCTGTTGCATTGCAATATATTCAGAGTCAAAGTGGTCCGAACCTGCCTTTTACAGAATTGAATCAGGTTAATAAAAGGAGCTCCCACCTGTGGTGAGTCTGGCATTTCACAGCCCATAAACTTCTCTAGCTCACTCTCCTCTCGCAGACAGAATACACTCATGTATCAGGTGCTTGAAAACATGTGCTCCTCCACAGTGTGTTTTGCACTCCAGAAACAGGTTAGAGTAGATGAGGTTGGTTTCTCCATCACCTCAGACCAGTAGCTCTTAGTCAGAGGGTTGTCGGGCTTGGCCTGAGGGAAGCCCTGTCCCAGTGGGTGCTTGGTGGCATACCAAGATACAGAGAAAAGGAGGTCAAGCACAAGCTTGACTGTGGCAGGTGTGGCTGTGTGAAATGAAGAGAAACAGCCACATGCATCACCACAGTCTGCTGCTGCTGCTGCTACTGACAAAGCTCATATAATTTACATTGAAGAACCAAAGAAGCAGGCACCTTCATTAGGACTGTCACTGTATGAACTGCGGGAATTGCAGTGGAGGGAATCTTCTTAATCATTTACTTTTACGCCTTTAGTAATGTTGTATTAAAACTGTATTAAAATGGTATCTTCATGTTAATTACTTGTATAATAATTTCTTGATGACACATTACATGAGCAGGCAGACGACCACACGCGCGCGCCACAACCACAGTCACAACAACAGTGTATTTGATCAATAAAGATCCAAATCCTGGTCTGCTTGGAAACTAAGAGCTGCACTTTATGAGACACTAACTGCACAGTCAGGCTGTGAAAGCTGATAACTGGATGTTAATTTCTTTGTTCACATTAATAATTCTGCAGAATGTGCATGGTTGTAAATGAGAACTACAAAGGAGGTTGAGATGCTGTGTTTTTGTATGAATGGAAAAGACCTAAGGCAGCATATTCATTTTCTAAAGAAAATATACAATGCAGAAGATCAAAGGTGAATCCTTATGTTTTTTGTGTCTTACTGATTTGCACAAGAAATTAAATAAAGTTTCAGATTCTTGGTCACACATGACAGCAGGTGATTTCACAGACAGTGCTGTACGTCATTAACATGCTCTCTGTGATCTACATCACGTTCCCACCACAGCTGACCGTCTACGCAGCACAAGGGCCGAGTCACAGAGTTTCTCATGAAACTACGGCGATGGCCATCAAAAGACCAATGACTTCCTCAACGCGTCAGATCACTTCCGCATTCTGCATGTGAGGACCGGCGTTGCTATAGTTCCTGGGACGAAATTCGCGTGCGACAGTCGTCTGGTTTTTCGCGTATACATAACAGGAAGATGCTGTCGTACTTCTCAACCGTTTCTCACTTCTGCCTTCTTGATTTAAGGAAGACGCTGGAGACGCAATACACATTAAACAGTAGACTTGAAAAAAGCTTTTAGACTTCTCTCAGCAGAAACAAACCAAGTAATGCTGGAGCAGACACTGAGATGGGCAATTACAAAAATATTTCAAACATCTTTCTTCAAAAAGAAGTAGCTAAGCTAAGCAAGAAGCTAAGTGAGAACCAGAATAAATGGACAAGCTTTATCAAGTATATAATTCAGCTGACAATTTTTTCTCACTGACAAAAAAATGTGTAAGATCTAAACCTAAATGCATGCATGTATGCATTACAACTGTGTGTACCTTGACCTTTATGGGTATAGGTTGCAACAACGGAGCCAGACAACCACATCACCAAATGTTGGTAAAAGCCTCCAATGTTTTGTCGTATAATGAGGAAGGAAAAACACAAAGTTATTGCACTATAAGGGTGCCAAGAAGGTCGGAAAAGACAGATGTTAATGTGAATAAGCTTGGTGGGAAAATCTATAGCATGTTGGTCACATGGTTAAAACAAAAGTTTTCAAACCAGAGAGTTGTCAAAGACAGAGAGGCAGATAAACTGTAAAATCATTCTTGAACCTGTCTGTGGCCGAGCTCTGCCAAGATTCACACCACTGCAGCTACACAAATGGCCTCAACATTCAAACACAAATACTAAGGCTTAAATTAATTCCAAGACAAAATACTGTATGGGTTTCAGTTGCATGAATATTCTCTGTCATAGAAACGTTTGACCATTTCAATCAAGGGATAGATTTTTTTATATTGTTAATTGCTGTGGCTTCTTATTCATCACTGTGATACAAGTGATGGATAACTGCTGG
This sequence comes from Eucyclogobius newberryi, assembly GCF_026437365.1. Classification (NCBI taxonomy): domain Eukaryota; kingdom Metazoa; phylum Chordata; class Actinopteri; order Gobiiformes; family Gobiidae; genus Eucyclogobius; species Eucyclogobius newberryi. Next base: position 16,912,307 of record NW_027315846.1, read on the forward strand.
TGTGGTGATTATGCATTGATAGAATTAAGTCAGTTTACAACTATGTGCATGTGAACATTTCTATCATTTATCATTTTCTATCACATAAATTACACATTATTATATTAATAAATTCTTAATTTATACATGCCTTATTTGATTTGATAGACTTTGCTATTATTATTATTATTATTATTATTATTATTAATTGTTTTATGTTGCACATTAACGCCGAAACAAAACCTTAATTTGCAAAAGTAGTTCAATGAGTGGCAATGATACTTTTTCTGCTTCTGATTCTGAAACTGATTTGATAAGAACTGAAACACCATTTTTATTCAATCATATGCCTCTGACATAGAGTTTGCAACGGGTTGATACAACAGTGGAAAATAGAGTCGGTGGTAAAACATTTGACACAGATGAAACAATAGACCACTACAATGTCCACAAGGTGAAATCAAGGCATTGCAATAGGTTCATGAATCTGTGCTCTCTTCATGTTATGTGGATGCTCTCTGACTCAGATACTACCGTGGTTTGTGTGTGGGTGAACTCAAAGCTTAAAGCTTTCTTAAGATGACTCAACTTAACTGAACCTAGCCAAGATTCTGGGTAGAGAGGTTTGGCTAACCAACACTGTGAGAATGTGGCAATTCATGTGTCCTGTTCTGTGGCAATGACAGTCTCATTCCTTCTCTGTTGAAAAAAACCCCTCCTTGACATCCTCGACATGACAGGATTTTCACTTAGACTACAATAGAATAAAAAGAAAGAATAAAGATAACTTTTCTGTGCAACTAAGCCACACTAAGTGGTAAGTTAATTAGAGGCTGGGTCACTACTGTCATTTTATTTGTCTAGTATTCCTACTGAGATAGAAAGATATTCTCATAAGACACAATATAAAAGCAGATATTAAATATAACACAGCTTCTACATTGTCATTGTATACTGCGAGTGGTTGAAATCACCCTTCAGAGCATATCCGAATTTGATCAAATGTGTTGAAGCACCGTTACCTTAACAGAAAAGCAACAATTCACAATATGACAATCCCCACAAATTAACAAGACCAGTTATTTGTTTTTATGTTATTACCCTCCTCCCCAATGACACAATCACTCACTCCAACATAATCTAAATATTGCCACAGAATAGCAACGACGTACTCATTGTACTCCAGCCTACAACAAAGCTCCTTATGTTGGTTGGAGCTGTGCCAAATAAGAACAATTAAGTATATTCTCTCTGTGTTAGAAAGTATTAGTGCCCACAAAACCTACCAAAAATGCTAAGTTACCAGTCTATACATTCATGTTAGTAGAAGAATAAAAGAAAACATCAACAGACTAAATCAAGCATGCCCTAAAGTAGTCCTCTGACGAAATCCAATTCCTCTTTGTCTAGTCGTCAAACAAATGTCTGCAAACAGAGTAACGTAAAAATGATAACTATGTATTCACACGCACATATGTTCACAAAAAAAGAGACAGTTCCTTCTTCGTTGTCTGCACAACGAGCAAGCCACCAACCACAACCACAAAGACCCAGCATGTCAGCAGGCACCTGTGCCAGGCACAGTGTCACAATTTGCAGAAATACAGCAAAAGTGCAACTTTTATGGAGCTTCCAAACAAGGACACAGTCTGCACCTGTTAAAACAGACAATTATGATCCATGATGTAAAGTGTGTAATTATGTATACAGTAGTGATAAATGCTGGGAGCATAGAGAGAAAGGAGCGCAACATTTTCTGCAGATGAACCCACCTGCTCTAGACCTATTTACAGCGCAGAGCGTGGGAAGTGGCAGATCAATTAGTAACCTAAGATAAATATTCAGCTGTGACATATTGAATATAAAATCACTTGCATTGTGTAAGTTGAGTTATTAAAGAATATAACAGCAGACACAAATATCTTATTATAAGTACCATCACCACACAAGCTCAGTAGCCAAAATAAAAAATAAATATGAATCAAGCAGATAATGCTTAGAAAAAGTGAAAGACAAATGTGGCACACAGGATGCTTGAGAGACTATTAGAGAGATTTGCTTATGATAAGCAGTGTGGCACCCAAAAAACAATATAAATCTTCAAGCCAAAATAAGGAATACATTAATAAAACAAGTACTAAAATATTTATTAGTTTATAGTTTTATTAAATTAATAATTAAAATTGAACACATATTATGTTAATATTATTTATAGCAATATTTGAATTGCAATGTTAGAATTGTAACATCCTCATTGTATGCTAAAATAATGTGGGATCAACAGAACATTCTATACAACTAAATAACTTAAATATGTATAAATAGTTTCTGAAACACATTTAATTTGCTCTCAGAGATGCTACATGAGCCAATGAGCGCAGCATGAACAGGTTTAAGCCCTGTCTGCTGCCAGTCTGAGCAGCCTGGGATGCATTAGAGGCCGGGGCAGAGGCCGCCCTGAGTGGCCTTCATTAGGAACAGCCGACCCCCCCTCTTTCCCACAAAGGCCCACTGTACGTCTGCCTCACAATAAAAGCCAGTCCTGGGTGATAGATCAGACATGATTCTTGAATGGTGAGACGGACCCTCCTCACAGTGGGAGACACCCAGCAGAGAATGACATATAAATGTGCTCTGGTTCTATAGACATATTGGAAGAACAGGGAGAGCCCAGCATCTGTTTGAGGAGCTGAGATGGTGCTGGGGCCGACAGCAGCGCCCTGTGTCACCATCACCTCATAAAACATCCTAATGGACTGGCTCCTATTTGTCAAAAAGAGAGACAAATGAAAGAGAGTCAACTCGGAGGAGGAGTGAAAGATAAAGTGAAAATGACATTTTGGAGAAAAATGGTGTGTGCTATTATGTTACTGGCTTTCCAAAGACTATAAAAGGCTCATGCACATATGCATATATTTTACAGGGACACACACAGGCTATAGCGCACACATGCAGAGTGCATCAGATGAAGCCACCAACAGTTCAAGCCCCTTCTCCTTATTCTAGGTCAGTAAAACCCATAAAGTACTCAAATGTGTGGGTTGCCAGAAAGCAGGTCAAAGCTGCTCAAAGTCAACGATGAAGCAATGATATGCGAGTCAAAAATTACCATTTTAGTTTTGTTAAAGTTTGTTTCTGTGAAAAAGCTAATCCAAAAAGCTAATTTAAACTGCTGCAGATTATCTTGGGTCTCTTTTAACATCAGTGTAACTTTCAGGTCTTTGTGTTTGCCCCAGACGCATTTCCTTTGAACAATTGTAACAAACTGTAAGCCTAAAATGACGCTCACACGCACACAGTTAACCACGGTGCATCTGCTATAGAGGCACATCCTGCATCGCGCTTGAGAGCTCGTCTATCATATCAAAAACCATGTCTGCACCACAGGAAGTCGATGTGCGCAAGCGCCGACACAAACACGCACAACTTACACGGCAAGGTGACAAACGTGGGAGTGCAAGCGACATATCATAATGTAGCTCTTCTTTCTTCTCTAAGAGATAGGGCTGTACGTTTAATCTCAATCAAATCTATATTTCAAATTTCAATTTCTACACTTAAATGATACGTCACAAAGTCTGCAAATACTCCTCTGCAAACAACAGAATATTTCGTCTCCATAGCGTCTCATCTTGTATAAAACTAACCCTGTAGTTTAGCAGTTTATATTTCAGTCATCACTCAAATGGTATTGTGCCTGGTCATGTTCAGTGTACTTTTAAGAATGAATAGCAAAATTAACAATCTCAGTTCTTGTAAGTGAAGTGCACAGGTGAATATAAAGTAGCATTTCACCTGTGTTGTGTCAGAGCGCCCCGGTGGAAGTAGTCACACGGATCAGATGATTCACCTCTATTCTGGTGACTGGTCTGTGTGTTGGGGCATTTGGGGTGACTGAGGTCTCGGGTTTACGGGTGCTTTTATGTGAGGCTGCATCACTTTACCCTCCAGCTGCCTTTGGAGCCGTGATGTGGTGCCTCGCTTGTACCTCAGCGCGGCTGTAAATTTACCACTCTGGTGAAGACAAGCGGTTCGCAAAACACACAAGCACAAGGCGATAAGAGCAGGGAAGCCAGGCACTGTAATTTTAATTTGATAAAAAAGACAAACAATACAAAATAAAAAGGCGAATGATAAGGTACTGGCAAAAGTAGGTAAAATTAGGCAACAACAAGTGCTCAAGAATGAGTCAAGGGACATTAGGAAAGGTTGACATGAAATGTGCTCAGGGTCATCAGTAAAAATAAATGAGTCAAAGATGAGTGTGGTTTATGAATCATGCAAGTTGACAAAAATATTCCTTTTCCTTTAAAATGTTTGCAACAGGTTTTGAGTTGTTGCTTTTTCTCATGTGTTGTTTCTTAACATTCCTATTAAATAACCTTTAACATCACTTCAATTACTTCTATGTGCATATGTTTGTGTGTACTCTGTCATTGCTGAACTGTTGGTATTTTAAAGTGTTTTGGATGTGATCAAAAGTTTCTACATAAATTATTATCATGAACACTCCTGCAAAAAAAGAGAATATACATTTGTAAACAGTGTGCAGCAATGAACTGGAAGAAAAATAAATTTACCATTACTGTACTTGAATTAACAATATTTATCTTAAGTTGAAAATATTTTTTCGTGTCGATGAAACACTAGACTGAAATGCTAATATCCAAACATCACTATGTCGGCTATGTAGTCCTGACCAAGCCTAGCACAAGAATGTGGAACTGGGTGCTACACTGCAGCGACCTCTGCTCCTAACGAGATGTCCCAATAGCATTGCTAGATGGGTCAAATGCAGAGAACAAATTTCCCGACAATAAAGTGCATCTTAACCTTCACCTCAATATTGCAAAAAAATATTTTTTCAACCCATTTTCTTTTACCGGTATTTGAGTTTCAGTTTATTAATCATTTATAATTAGGACAATGCATGCTTATTAACACACATGCTGCAAACACATCAAATTGTAGTAGCAGACATGGGCTAATTTCCATCTTTCCATTCATACGCCAGTGTACTTCAATACTAAGTGTCTTGCCTATAGAAAAAACAATAGTTTGTACTGCAGCCACTGCCATTACAGCACCTTGTATTCCCAGTGGTCTCCCATCCAAGTATTAACCAGGCTCAACCTTCATTAGCCTCGGAGTTCTGAGAAGATCATTCTCAAGGTGGCATGGTCGCTGGTAACAGAAGCATATATTTTCAATACAATCTAGTGTCACTGAAAGGCAAGGTGCCTGTCTTGTGTATTTTTACACTGAAAATGTGCAGTCTTAGCCTCAATGCTTTCACACTTTATTAAATGCATGCTGTTTGGTGGCTGTGCGGATAAAACTGCAGTGTGTGTGGTGACACTGCTCCTTCCCCTCCTCTCCATGAGCTTACCACAGTCTCCATGTCTGCTCAGAACAATAAATAAATAATGGGCCTGGTGATCACTTCAAATAGTGCATACTGAAACCACTGCATGTGGGAGTGCCGCCCTCACTCACAATGACAACAACAAAGATACAAAATGTGTAAACAGGCTGAGATGGTCACAACGATTTTTTATTTGTTTGTTTTTGCATTTAAGAATTTATTAACATATTTGTGTACGAAGCAGAATAAAACACATAAAATCCCAGTGTGAGTGAGCAGTTGTGCAAGTGGCCTGAAAGTGCTTCCATGGCCAATCTCAGGCAGGACTATGGTGTTTGATGCAATGACGGCCACTTCATTATAAAAGCCTCCTCAAGTCCCACGCTGCATTCCACGTTTATGGGGAACATATGGGGAAGCCTGCAATTTTTAGACCACAAAATAAGCCCCTTTGCAGCTGGACGCACAACCGCACTGGGTCCTTTTTGCTTCACGAGCCACGCCCGAGAGGCGTAGGACCACTGACAGTGATTAAACCACCACAGTTTTCTCAGCAAAACAGGAGTTATATTAAGCTTAAATACAGGGGCTTGATAAACAAGGCCTGGGCAGGGGAAAAATAATTCAGTGAAGGACAGCCACAATGATCTTCAGACTATTTTACCCTCACGGTCATGGGCAGTGCAACAGAATGAGATGCATTTCAAAACATGAAGCAGATGTTTACCTAGACAAAGAAGAAAAACGTTCAAATCTTGAAAAACAGAAACTTCAGCGCTTTGCTCGAATGTCAACTTTGGACAACATCACAAAGGAGCTAGATCCTGCTATTGCACAATGCTGTGAGGTGATCCCACTTTTGTTTGGCTTTTCTCTAATCCTCACTATAAATTCAGACACAGAATACTTCTTTGGACACTAACAGGGAAATTGACAATAATCTAAAACAGTCTAAATAATAAAAGAGCCAATAAATAATTCCTCACTTGAATAAATTCTGAAAACAAAATAAAATGAGTTACCAGCAGGCATCGCCACAAACCCCAGTTATGGAAACAGATAATATACAGATACAGAGCTGTGTACACCTCTATTTCAAAGTAAGCCTGGCTCACCACTGTAAAAGTACCAGACCAAACACACAGTGTAAACAAACTGATGTCTGTTTCTAATGTTTCAGAGGTGAATATGTTGTGTCTGTGGTGCTATGAAACTGTAACAAAGCGAGGGACATACAGTAATATTTCACTGGACTGGCAGACTGGCTCAGACAGGCCCCACTCTGCTGGAGGCAGCAGAGGTGTGAGAAGAGGAAGGCTCTCTGTACATGAGGTTAGGTGGGAGGCCTGCAGCGGCCATGTGGACGCTCTGATAAAAGCCCTGGGGCCGCGGCTGTGGCCTCAGCGAACGGCCACACTCGCCGATGCGCCGTGTCATTTAGGCCGCGTCGCCGCCTAACTCTGCAACAACTGCTCATTTACAGGGCAGTGTGGCCAACCAGGACCAAGTGCCTCTGTCACACACACTCCATGGAGGTATACACATACAACACAGACTGTGGTGCAGGCTGTTGTTTGTCCAGAAATTAGCAGCAGTATATGCCAGGGCCTGCAGTGTCAACATTTTTGAAATCCTCACGTTTTGTGAAAAGGATCACATGAGTGACCAGACTGTGGTTAGAGCCTTGTGTCCCAGGGCCAGACTCAGTCCGTGTGTCACTCAGACAGGAGAAAGCAGAGGGGAAGTGTGGATACCACACAATCTCTTTCATTTCAAATGGTGTCATGAATCACATGTAAGTGCAAGACCATTGCAGCAAATTAAATTTCATTTCATTATTTTACAGCACTGCACCAAAAATACTACATCACTCACTCAAAGACAAAGCAACATGCGCCTCAAATCACATATGTTCTCTGTGGGTGTAGATAGTACCAGCAGCCACATCAGTAAGAGCCCTTCTACCCTTAAATTCAAACCTGAAAATGAAAAAGTGTGAAAACCACAATCAGGTTAAATTGCTTTGCACATTCAAAGAGGCAAAACGTTTTATGTTGTACATTGGTTTTCCGTCTCAAATGCATGTCTTTCAGACCAATTACACATACACACATGCAGCAATTGCAACATACAAATAATGTGTTCAAACCAAAAATACAAAGGTAATTCACAATAACTTGCAAATGTAGTTCTAATGAAACCAAGATGATGATACTGAGTGGTAAATGAGGGTGGAGGTTTTTCAGGGCCAAAACCACGGCTTCTTACAAACACAGATGTGCTATGACTCAGAGCAGCATAAAAGTAGCACAGGACATCGAGTCAGGAACATACAGCGCCAGGCAACTCCTGTTCTGTCCTCAGGAACAGCACAGGAACTTCAGTTTTCATTCTGCATTGTTTTGCAAAATGTGTGTTTGTGGTTAGTTCTTAAATTCTAATGCTTTGAATAAATCTGCCCTTGTAAACTGCTTATGTAAATTTTTATATTATTGGTTTAGAACATGAATAACCTATCAAATAAAAGTAAATCAAAGTAGGGAAAATGTGGACTTAAAAAAAGAGAATACAAGTGAAGGCTAAAGCAGCAGAAGGGAGGTAGGAGGGAGAGGCCTGTGACCTCACGTGACATGTGACGTTGCCTCCTCCACTCACAGAGAAGTGAGTTGTGGAGGATGGCGAGGAAGATGCAGATAGACTGTGGCTAATGTTGACGCTCAAATTAGGCCACCACCACGGTGAACTGAAGGAAAGACAGACCACGCTCAGGCTAACCGGCTAACCTCTCACAACTCCAGGCAAGCAGACCACAGACCTCTCAGCCACCAGGCCCTACATTACCCACGCACCTCAGGTGGGCCCCTGTGTCCCAGCCCGGTGAGTCCAACTCCACAGACACACAACACTAACCTCTGCACTGGTCTTTGTTTTCTCATCTCTTTCAGGGCTCTGCTAACACACAGTGCTGCTGCTTTTTGCAGGCTTGTGGCTTGGGATTCCTGTGGTCGTCACTAACCCTTAGATTCTTGGTTGCGAGTGGGCTTTTAAGCTACAGCTTTGAGCAGGGTCCTTGTTCTCTACCTATTTTTGAGCTGATTCAATTTGGAAGTCAACCGTGCTGATTTTTGTTTCAGGTCAGTGGACAGTGGCTGTCTCTTGACTCTGCTGGCTCCTCTGTCATGGCATCTAACAGCATCTTTGACTCGTTCTCCAACTACAGTAGCAGTCTTCTCCGAGGTGAGTGTGTGTCTATAGCCTGCTGCTAGTATTCCTCCAGTTGGGAAGTAAGCTTCTTAAAGTATAAATGCATTTATCTGAGGTGGTTTACAGAAGCAGAGTAGCCCTCATTGACTTAACTGATATGGCCCTTAAAGGCCTTTGCCTCTCTGCCCCTGTGTTCTGTGTGGAGTAGCTCCATAATGGGATTCTCACCACAGACATTCATTATCAAGTGAATCTCAGTGAAGAATACGAGCTCAGAGGCTCCAAGCAACTAAGTCTTTACTGGAACTCAGCAACACAATAAAAGAGCAAAGAAAAAACATATTAGGACCTCGCTCTCGCTCTGCTTTACTTGTGAGAGGTACTTTTGGTCTGTGGTGAGTGCTACACAGCAGCTTCAAGAAGAAACCCATTAGTTGCCGTGGTGATTCCAATCAAATGGGTTTGGATCTGTAACAGTGCTTCTAAAAGTGAAGAAATGTAACATCGAAATCAGTGTTTTATCAGAGTATTGTACTTTACATGCATTCTCCCATTTCCCTTTGACAGTCTTGATATATTTTGGAACAGAACTTACGTGTGCATAATACTTTATTCATATTCATGCTGTACAAACATTCAATCCCCCACAGAAAAAAGATACAAATAAAATAACTTCTCAATTAAGGTTTCATTGCATTGTTAATTAGAGAGACGCACAGGAGAAGCAGGAGCAGTTCCTAATTGTTTGCAGAGTGTTTCCTAAACTCTGCAGCCCTGTGCGCCCAGAGCAGTACAGTACATCTGCGTCTCACATGAGAGCGCTCCTCTGATATGGTTGTGCATTGACAGGGGAGGATGCCTCTGCAGACACCCAGGCCTTTATAGTTTCCCCTTGACAAGTCAATGGCCTCTCCCCTTCCACACAGTAACCGCTGGATCTGCAGCGCTTTATATCCTCACTGTTTACAGACTGGTGTGTCACTCATTTCAGGTTTCATGCATTCCCACTATCAAACTGAGCTGGAGAACCATGGAGAGCGTCTGATTTTCATTTGATTCACAAACAGAGCCTGAATAGGTCAAGAGTGTAAATGGATATTGGGATTGGAGTTGTGATCACCGCTGGAAATCATAGTGAATTTTCTTCATTCATCCGGGAATTCACACGGAGAATGTTTGAATGTCAGAATGTTTAAGAGACAGAAGCATAGATACACAATATTTTAGATATGCTTAGATCTCAACACGCTTCTAAAAATACATCGTCTGTAGATGTTATTTTGATATGTCTCGGCATAGACAGTGTTTAGCATGTGATGTGCAAACATCAGATGCAGTTCGCGTGAGAAGCGAGAGCACAGCTCACCTCAGAAACCTCAGTCTTCTGTTCTAGCTCGGGAAATGCACACGTTAAGCATATGATACATGTACACAAAAAATCAAACGCAATAGAATCAGAATAAAAGGCAATTAATTAAAACAACTTTGAAAAGACTGAGGTACCCCTGACCAAGATAACGGAAAGGTGATGCCAGGAGCCCCTGACCAAATACACCTGCTCACAAACATATCACAGATTGAAATAGGGCACTATACATTTGGGGTACCTATGTTAGTGGGTTGTAGCAGCTGTGCTGTGTGGTTGGTCACATCCTTGGCTTAGTTTCTGTCACCACATTTCCTTCCACTGAGTTTACTCTTTTATATGAGGGTCCATTTTAGAGTGTTACGCTGCTGGGAGCCAGCTTCTTTGTGGCACAGAAAAATCCTCTAGGTTTATTAGGGTGGGAATGGTTTTATGTGTTTGGCTTATTGCTCTGCATGAATGGAAGTGTGGGACTGTGTGTGAGAAGTTGCAGCAGTGTTATTTTGGACAATTCTATGGGACTGCTTTGTTCTTGCCACTTTTGGGAAGGCCAGACACAACATGTGTGTGCAGTGATACAGTGAAAATTCCTAAATGCAGATACATTTCAGACACAAAGCCACTGACAAATAAAAAGCCCCCTAACTGTAGCCCTAAAAGATGTGTCAAAACATATGTTTGTCTTTAGGGGATTCATTAATAAAACTATATTTGGAAATATTCATTTCATCAATGTGCTTTATTGGAAGCTGTTCTGAGCCCTGCTGTGTCGCAGGCTTGGACTGATGACACAACAAGTGCTGTGTTGAAATGTGTAATCAGATAGTAGGAGTTTCTATAGTCTATAATGAAATAAAATAATAGAAAACTTATGATGGTTACCGTACAGTAAAATCCTGTCTTCAATCTAGTCCAGTATAATATCTATTTATAAAACTCTGAAGGCATCTTGGACAGAAGACAAAAAAACCTCTGGACTTGATTAAGCTTGTAAACGTTTTGGAGGTACTTATTTACTTTTTGGTCTGTCTCGCCATTTTCACCGTCTGTCAACATGACTTTATAGGAAACACTTCTGCCAGACTTGCCAGTAAGACGGCTTGCAGGTAGTATATGCAAGTGGCTGTGTTGATTATGTGGTCGGCTAATCCAAAACCTGCCTACGCCCTTTTACTTTTGGCCCTAACTGCCACACTCTACTCTGCGTTGGTCAAGGCTAAAGTTGGGCTAAGTGTAGTAGTAAATACTGGTGGTCGATCAGCAACCGCAAAGGCCAGATTTCAGCGGCTAAACATGATAATACAAATTTAAGCTGTGAAGTAATTTTGAGTACAGTAACAGTGATATGGAGTAATAATACTTAATATAGTCGATATTATTTTGACAGTCCAAAAATACTAAGAGGTATTTTTAATCAGATATTAACGTGCAGAATGTATTTTGTGGCTTGAAAATAAATATATATATATATATATATATATATATATATATATATATATATATATATAAATATAAAAATATAAATAAAAAAATATAAATATAAATATTTTTATTTCTTGAGCCGTTTCCTCAGGAAGTCCATGAGCTGCTCTGTGTTGATAGCCACAAACCTGATAAAACTACATTTTATATTATTCTAAAATTAACACCAAATACACATATGTAACAGAGTGTTTTTAATGTGCACATTATTATAGCACTCGATAATAATGGCTCCACAGAGTGGAGGAATTTGTCATGTCTAGACTATTTTGAAACCGGACTGAAAATTTGCAGACACTACGATAATTGAATAATATGGAAGTGGAAATTGTTGTGATCTAAAATGCTTTTGCTCATTTAAAAAAATAGGATAGGTTACCCTATGTCTGTGAATCATTTTACAGGGATAACCAGCCACAAATACAATATTACACAGTAAATTTCCATTCCTGTCGTTATACTTACATGATCTCATTTTTCCTGCAGCAACATTAAGAAAAAGGCCTTCCTGCTATGTTTCTTATTTTCAATCTACAACCAAAACCATTAACCTGCTCCACAACATATTAGTACAGCAGTAGAAGAAATGACTAACAGTAATTATTTACATTAACAAACCATTTTCCTCCTATTACAGCTCACATCTAAAATAACTCATTTAATTTTAATATAATTCGATTATAATATAATATAATGGGTTGACTTTAGATTCTGGCGAGAACATCCTCTTTTTTGTAGAGTAAAAATGGCCAATGACTAAGCACAAGGTATGATGCAGCGCACTTTTGTTTTTAACATTACAGTTGCACATAAACCACAAATGACTTAAATGGGTGGGTATGGGTCTGGAGCGGCAAATAAAATCACTTTTGTTCCTCTTTTTCTTGGGTTGTTACACGGGACGGAAAGGGGGCTTTATTTTATCATGTGTGAAAGTTTAGCAAAGATCTGAGGCCGGAGGAACTCATTCTGTCACCATCAAAGGATTAGGAGGAATGCTTCACGCAGACAAACCCCTTCTCCAGACTGGATCTTCACTTCATTACGAGCAACTTTAATCATGCTCAAAACATCCTCAACTCGTTCCCCGCTTCCCATAAGCAATAAAGAAAAAGTTAATTACAATGGAGAAAAAATGCACATAATGATAGGACACGAGGCGCTGAAGGCTAAAAGATGTTTTTAGATTCTCTATTTTTCTAGCTCGTACTTTATTTTTTAACACAGTTTTAATTTTATTATTATTTAATTTTAGGTGCATTATGTCATGTATTGGGTGGGGGAGGGTTCAACATATGCTTTTCTCCATAGAGAGGTTATAGCTTTGCCTGAAATTTTCAGCATGCCATTAAACATTTAGTCAATTACACATGTGTTAAATGCATGAAAACAATGAAAAAAACATGCATATTTATTTTGACCTGTAACTTGGTCTGGAGATGCTGTGTCATTGTTTTGAGAATGGATGTTTAATGCCATACTGTGGAACAACCAGATGATGGTGCAGTTCTACACAGCCCTCATTGAGTCCCTCCTCAGCTCAATCACACTGCATTGTGCACTCTGCTGAGAAGGTGATCATCTGTCCTGGACCTGTGCGTCTCCAGGACTCTGGGACCAGCAGGTCGGATCACAGCCGACCCTTCTCACTATGGATATGGACTATTTGAGCCACTCCCCTCAGGCAGGAGGCAACGAACCTCATTTTAATAACTCACTTCAACAATAATTCATCTATTTGCACTGTTGATCTGTCCATACTGTAGTTATTTATATTCAGCAAAACAGTATTTGTGTTTAATTTTTGGCAGCCTTTTTCTTATCATAGTTTATACTGTATATGTATATATATATATATATATATATATATATATATATATATATATATATATATATATATATATATATATTATTATTATACATTCATTGTTATGTTATAAACAAACAAACATTGTATGTGTGTACAATAACAAGGAGACATCATTCAATATACAATATTAATATATTATTAATATATAAAATTGTCTACATTTCTGCAGCACTTTTCTAGGCCATGTTTGTATTGCAACACCAGATGCTGAAGTAAACTGGATTGGCCTTGTGCTTTCAATGTAACAGCTCACTTCTGCTTTAGCTCTGTGGAGCCAGGGATTCCCCCTCAGCTGTGCAGCAGAAGTAGACCTGACCCGTCTGCGTATGCCTGTCTGCTGTGAGGTCAGTGTGTCTGCAGCCAGCCCACTGTCATGAGCTCTGACACACAGTGCACTTATGGATTACACATGCAGTCTTATACACACACGTTGTGCGCCTGACGCTCTCCCTGCACTGACTCACAAGCAAACATGACCTCTAAATGCTGGTCAGGGCTGACATGCACTGCCAGTCAGGTACAAGGGCTGCGTTTATTCTGCCCAAAAATCTTTAAAAATAAATAATTAAAAAGATAAATACAATTGCAGGCAACTTATACTTGTTGCAAAACTTGTTGCAGATCAAAGGTTCAGAGTGCTTATTCAACATTCAAAAGTGTTTATACAGTTAGTGAAACTGGTGTGCTTCTTGACATAATGACATAAGAGGAGCCATTCTTTCCGTCACAAAGACTGTTTGGTTTGATTTGGTTTGATTAACCTAATCACGCTGGCCAACTGATCGGTTTCGCAAATGTTTCTTGTAATCTTTGTGTCATAAGCTCGTAGCCAACTTGACGTGGTGCAGTGCAGTGCCAGGCTTCAACACAGCAATCAAAAGATTAGAGTGAAGTTACCTCAGCGAGCGCTCAGGTTGTGAGTCAAAAGAGAGAAATCTAGTCTTACAGCACATGGCTTAAGATCCAAACTGTTAACTGGCAGTGCCATTACTGATTAGTAATTTGACAATTTAAGAGTAATCATTGGAATGGAGAAGCCATTCAAATTACCTGCGATTTAAGTTCCTTTTATATAGTAAATCCAACAATAATGCCCATCATAATCCAGTTTTTCAAGAGTGATTTTATAAACAGAACATGGCAAAATACATGTCCATGGAACAGTTAATGACTGACTTAATTTGAAATCAAATGAATTCAATAACTTACAATGCAAAAGATCACATTTATGGGAGATTACATTATTTCGTGTGTGAGAGAACGTTTGGGCACAGTCGGCTCAGAGAGGCCACACCCTGGTTTCTTCTGATGAAAAGACTTTCAATCTGACCAGCACTTTCCAAGAGCTGTCTCATGTCTGCAGAGAAAGTGGCATGGACACAGCAGAGCCGGACTCTGTGGTGACTATGATTGTGCTAGAAGTCAGGCCTTGTGAAGTGGGAATTAAATGCAAATTTAAATTGATCTAAAAAAAAATTTAGGGAGTGTTGCAAAACCTGAGATGACCCTAGAACTGAATGAAAAGAAAAAAAAACACCAGATCTAAGTAAAAAAGCTCTGGCAATAAAACCAGCGTAATTGTCTTTAATGTTTGTGTTCTTCTAAGCACTTGTGTAGACATGTGACTCACTTATCACCAACCCATGCCATCTTCAGTAAAACGCAGAATACCTCCAAGAACAATCCAGAAGTCTCTGTGCCCAGTTGGCATCATGCTCACTAATGCTGCTTTGTGGCATGCCGTTCCTGTCATGACCATACCTTACCATGTTCACAACTTACAAGAGTAGAGACTTATTTTGAAAAATAAAAACATGTGGCTTTTGTTGCAGGGAAGAATGAACAACAGCATTCCACACGCAGCCACATCAAAGTTCTGTGCTACACAGGGCTGAATTGGGGCAGACTGTCCTTCTTGTTCCTCCTGACACTACTGACAGTAATTAACTAAACGTTTCAGTTAGAGGTTCTCATTCTTCTTATCACACTCTTTTTGTCGGCAGTCCTTACATCCTTACAGTGCATTGTGTGCCAACCATCTCTACAGCTTCAGATAGGACAGCCACCAACCAGAACAAAAGGGCATTGTCTGCTGGTGAAAATGTGGTTTACAGCCTCTGCACTAAAGGCTTGGCGGTTGCTGGAAGCCATACACATTTCCTAATATTCGTCTCACATGCAATTTCATTTTGAGACAAAGACAGAGTTATAGGCTTTTGCCTTTGTGTAAGAGAGATGCCTCACAACTTTGTGAGCCGACGGCCCAGGCTCCTGTCCCCCCTCCCTGCTCCTCTCGCAGCTCCCCTCTCTGGTGGCGCTACTATATTTGAGCGTGATCTCTAGCAATGGAAGAGTAGTCACAGGCTGCATTGCCAGTCAAACGTGTTGGGGCTGTCAGACTGAACGGCTTCCAGCTCCGCGATGTGTCTCCTCTGCTCGTCAGTGGGAGCTGTTTGATCTGACAGAGACTCCATTACAGACACTGGGAGGTTGGATGGCTTCAGCAGTCAGAGTAGCAGCCCAGAGAGGAAAAGGTTTGCACACAGTCTGGTTGCAATATTGGTGTCTGTACTTTGTATCTATAAATGTCTCAGAGTATTAGCTGTCCTCTGCTTAGGTGTGTGTGGTTTCACATTGGAGAGTGCCACGCAGTGATATATTTTGGGAATCTGCAGAGTGAAAGAGTGATGAAGTAGTGGTAATGATATTGTAATAGCGTAGAGCTGCTGAGAATTAAATCATATTCACTTTGTACTATAACACTTTTGTGTATGTATTGCAATATTGTGACTTTGCCCTCATTCAGACACAATTGTTTCAGTTGAAATTGTAATCTGGTAACTTTCTTTAATATATACGTGGACCAATGGGCTTGACATTTTGACACCGGCCATGAGAAGTGCTGATAATTAAATGGTACCCTAAATACAGGAGAATACTATGATAGTTGCTTTTGAATTGTAAAGCAGAAAGTGGAGAGGGAGATGTGTCTGTCTGAAAGATGCTTATCCCACTCTGTGTATGGCAGCTGGCTCTGGCAGTGGGGCTCGTGGCAGTTAAACTGTCACTGTCAAGAACCAGAGGTCTTTAGCAGAAGGTGAATGCAACATGACAGTGCCACAGCTGTTTGTGTGTACTGCTCACCTATCACCATCTATCATTTGTCACAATGCTACTCTAATTTATCTGACAATATCGCTCTGGCCTGGGACAACTGACCACTATCTTTTATCTGTACGCAGTCTGGCAAAGTCAAAGTAGTCAAGATACGTGAGTGAGGCGGGGTTCTGTCACTTTGGCAATGCAACTGCACATATTGCAGCGATTACCACAGCGGAAAAATGTTTTTCTGCAACATGCAATTACTACAGATTACAGATTGCCGTCTTTGCATCAGAAGCTCTGGCCAGAAAGAGAAACTGTGAGACTCTGTGGATGTGTTTTGTGTGTGTGTCATTGTATAGAGTGAGAGACAAAGAGATGAGAAATGATTACAGCTCACACCATAAACCTCAAGTGAAAAAAGGGGAGTTGAAGTATGTATGGGGCTGATTTAAAAGTTATACTGAGTTTCAGGAGAATAAATAAAGAAACTGGAAAAACACAACGTGCCGTTAAACGAAATGAGAGCGTCAATCATGACACATTTCATGGCCTTTGTCCATCATCATCAAGATCATAAAAAACATGAAAAACAACAGGACATCATTCAATTCCACTCTCTTCCAGTAATCAATAAGTTTCGGGTTAAAGCTTTATTCTCTGCCATACGTTAAGCCACCATCAGGTCACACTAAAGAATATATCTCCAATGTAGTAGCCCAAATAAAGGCAGGGTCCAATTTACAAACCCACCAGGTCAAAACTCAATCCAAAGTGGTCTTTTTATAGTAGTGAGGCCTTTTGGTGAGCCTGCTATGCTACTTTTTGTGGGTTCCAAAGAATAAACAGGCCCTACAACCACATCACAGGCTGCTGACTGTCATCATCGGGTGAGTGTACCCGACGAATGACGACTGAGATTTGATGACAGTTCCCCCTGTGCCAATTCGGGTGTGGCGTAGATAATGGATGTGCCATAGAAAGGACAGAGCGAGCTGACAAACTTCATCCTATCAGGGAGTTTGATTTTGCATTACAATTAATTGGCATCATTTGATCCGTAGCAGCTGCTCTAGAGGGAAGGATAAGGAACGCTCCTGCAAGTCATATATGTTTAGAACTTATTAAGACATCCATTTACATTCAGCAAATAAAAACACAGCCTAAACAACACTGTACTTGGAGTTGTCCCCCAACAGCCATTATGCTGCTCAATTGATTCAGAGAGCTTTAATAAGCCCCTGGCTCCACTCTGGCCCTTTTATAAAATGTAGGTAGAGTATTAAAGATGTATGAGATGAATGTGCTCATTGTCTCCTCTGGTGACTTAAGCATCTCTGCATCACGCTTGGAGGGTAATTAGGTGCCAGGTTTGGATATGTTGCACTGCTCTTCATCTTTTTTATGTCACTATATGATCTGAACTATTTCAAATACTCAAAGACTAGCTTTATGAAAAAGGCCAAACTATAGAAAGACGTGAGATCAAAAAGATTGTTGGTTATTGTGGATTATATGACCCAAAACTCGGTTTAAATACACACGCAATAATTAAAACTAACAAAGACAGGTCTGGTGAAGAAAAAAAAATAAATTTATACAATCCAAACGGTTCAATATGTTTTTTATTTTCTCGTCTGAACATCAAAATGGACAAAAATGACCACCAATTGTGATGTGCTGACATGTTATATAATCAAAGTTTGAGAAGGAATCAGGCATCAGAGCAGCACCGGCCTGAAACCCAAACAGTCTGAAGCCACTCACTGTTGTTTAAAAGTTTCTTCATATACTTGCGTATATAAACACACTGACGCTACAATATGAGTTGGCTTTGAGGAGACTGGCACAAATGACTTTGGTGACTTACATCATGCTTGGACCTCTAATCACAGACACTCTTGTCATATCAAGCAGAAAAAGTCTATTTCATAGAGAGCTGTGTTTCAAAAAAGGGAGGGAAGAGTAAACAAGCCTGGCGTTCCCCAGCCACCGCAAAATTCATCATTCATACAAAAAATACCCAAAGCCCCAAAGTAGAGCTAATTTAATCCTGGAGGAATAAAACTCCATTTCATAGAAGTTGTCCATTCACAACACTCATATTTCCACCAAGCAGAAACCCCCGGCTGAAATTTGAGCAGACACTTTTCGGAAGGAATGCATTTGGTGGGTTGAGGGCCAAGCTTGCCCTATAATTTTTGAATGTACAGAAATGTGTGATGGCCACAGTTTTCTCTAAAGATAGAAATCTTTGTCTTATGTCATCACTAAACCTCAAACTATTTGTAATTGCCATCGAACCCAGTATCCAAATGAATAGCTACCCATCCAAAAGCTTCTACGTGCACGTCTGAAAATAAACCGGGAGTTTACATGGACTAATAGATCATTCTCTGAAAAATGAAAACTTTAAAGGCCTCTCCACGTATCAGAGGCTGTCCCCATCTTCAAAGTACCTTAAAGTGGCACTAATGCTGTGTGGGTGGCACTGAGCAAGGTGTACGTTTACAAACCCCAAAGGCCTCAATGGCTTTCTCCCCTAAATCACATCCATTATATCATGGTACAGTTTGATTTAGTAGTAGCCTAATAGTGCATTGCCATTGCTTTTATAAACGTAGAATTGGAAACATTTGGATTACATTTTTCAAGTGTCCTCAATTCATACATTGGCAGACAGGAATACAAGAAATCAATGAGTCTTTGCTGTAATTTACCACAAACTATGTTAATATTCATATCTAAAAGGATTCCATTTCTTTTGATCCTGATCGGCACAAAATTGTATATGCTGAGGCCTATTAGAGGTGGGCCCAGGTTTCACATATCTTGCATGAGTTCTGTCTTGATTTCAGACTCGACCGAGCCAGATCATTAAAAATCGTTCAGGGGCACAGCGAGCCTTGTCCTCAATGCCGGTGCGGCTGAAACTGTAGAAAGTGCATGTTGAAATGCGGAGGTCTAAATGTGACAGGCGCCCGGAGCACACATTAAGGCTGAGCAGGGAAAGCCGGAGCATGTGGTCACATATTAATAATGAACTAGGGTAGGAGCACGACTAAAATATCAGCAGCATTGTCATTGTCCTAGTCAAGCCTTACTTAAAATAGAGGCAATGGGATAGGTGATCAGATGGAGGGTGATATTTTCAGTCGGATATACTGCCAATATAATTCTCTGACAGAACTGGTCAGATGAACAAAAAGCAGAATTATTAAAGAAGTAATTGTTCAAATGATTGAAATATCATGGTTTGATGAAGGAACAAATGTAAATTTAATAGGTGTAACATGTTTAAGCTCTCAAAACTAAAATAAAACAATAAAATATGTGC
The DNA here is from genome assembly GCF_026437365.1 of Eucyclogobius newberryi. NCBI lineage: Eukaryota > Metazoa > Chordata > Actinopteri > Gobiiformes > Gobiidae > Eucyclogobius > Eucyclogobius newberryi. Next base: position 16,932,012 of record NW_027315846.1, read on the forward strand.
CTTTTGTTTCATAATAATAGCAAATTACATAACTACAGAACTAGACACAATTGCACTGACGCACGTGTATTAGTGAGGCCTGCGGTTGGTTTGATCCTAGACGTTGTTTTGCAAGAATTCTCCAATAATCAGTCATTGTTTCAACACAAAAAATTGCCATTCTGTCTTCCTTCGTTTTTTGTGTGAGTCCTAATCAGTTTAATGAGAAAACTCTACCGCTGCACGATAATTAGGCTATGCGCATTATCTGCGCGAGACAAATTATTATGTGGTCTATTTGAAGGCTGCTAAAATAATATTCTGAGGTAGATTAGGATTTTTCTACACTAAAAATGGCATAGGATAATATCAAAATAAAAAATATCTTAAACCATCAATACAACGGCGAATATCTTATGGTCAGGTGCTTGTGCACACATGCGCACAGTGGCTGAACATTTAATGACAGGTTGATCTGATCGGCTCAAATTATGATAATTAAAATGATCAATATTTGATCTCTAACGACAATTTTAACTCTCTTTCCTTTGTGATAAAACAACGTACTGTGTTGTAGTGTCTGAATCAGTACGAACTGATTGAAAAGGCAAACACGCCAACTAGTGTCAGAAAGTAGCGCAGCGCCCGGAGCGGGAGCCGGACACTGCGCCGCTGATGGAGCTCCTTCTAGTCTAGTCTCTGGCGCGAGGGCACGGTTTGATGTGGAGGAGGGCCCTTGGCTTGTTTTCTCTAATTCAGTCATTATTTGCAATTAAAGTGATATGCATCTGCTCTTAAGTTAAAATTTGATGATAAGTTGCTCACATAAATAGAAAGTGAAGCCGCCAGTTTAATTAATTTGCAATAAACGGGCCACACCACAGCACCACAGAACCCTGCGCTGGACACATTTTAAACAGTAAAAGCACGGGTCACGCAGCTCATTATGATGGACTACGCTCAACAACATTTAAAGCCCAGTTTTGGTAATTTGAAATTGCAGCCTAATATTATATATCAGGCTACGGCGACTCGAGATAATGTATCCAAACACAATAGGCATTACATTTTGAATGCTATTTGTGGAAAATAAAGTTTCAAATAAGCAGGTCGATAGCCCAAGGGTTCAAGGAGGAGAGAGCGGGGATTGTGATTGGTCTAGGGGAAGCCCAACCCAGCAGAATCATTGGTGGAAATCACCTCCGCACTCCCAACCACCAAACACTAAAATGACTCGGGTAAAATAATAGCACGGCACTCTGCTCGTACAGCTCGCAGCCTTCCCTGCGTCCACGCGTAGGATAACTTCTACAAGCGCACTTCGGAGCCTCACGACAGCTCAAGCTGATCTGACGAGAACAACTTTTTTGACGCGCGGACACGCAACCTCATCTGGACATTTCATGCGCGATAGAAAGATAATACATAGCCTGTTATTTAAGTTGGTCAAAAAGCGAAAGAATAGGCAGCCTGGAGCTTCACATTTTTGCACATTGCTGGATTATTCTTAGTCCATTTCGCAAAAAAATACAGCCAGGGACTGTCGTATGCATCCGTTTCCTTTTGTTGAACTTGCAGCAACTTTGATGCGCTCCAGACAGTTTGTTTATGTCTGACTGTCCACGACCCAGTGCGCACGGACAACGCGTTTGCAGTTGAGGCTGTGAGAGTCGTTTTTACTGAGGACTCTTGAGTCTGCCGGTCCCTGGAGACGCGTCAAGCGCTTGAGATTGTCGAATTGGTGACAGAAGCCCAGTCAGGTGGCGCTGACCCCATCTGTTGTGATGCATATTCCCGTAGAGCCGCCCACCACCAGACGGTTCACGCCGCCCTCCACGTCCTTTCCCTGCAGTAAGATTGGAGACGGAAACGGGACCATGGCCACCCCGGGGACGCTCAGGTCTAGACCGGACACCAGGAACGTGGTGGACGTCCTCGCAGACCATGCCGGAGAACTGGTCCGAACTGACAGCCCCAACTTCCTCTGCTCCGTACTACCATCTCACTGGAGGTGCAACAAAACTCTGCCCGTTGCGTTCAAGGTAAGACGATTTTGTAAAACAATATTGCGTCATTGATCAACTAAAATTAACTAACAATGATTTTATTTCACTTATTATTGTTATTATTTATTTATTTTTAAAATACTACTGGTTCATTTTCAGCTAGATATGTGATTATTTGGAAAATAAAATAATTATAATATTCAAATATATATATATATATATATATATATATATATATATATAACATATATAATAAATGTAGGCCTAAGTGTGTAAAAGAAGGCCTATTTTGGAAACAATATTTCTATTAAAATAATAAAGTGCAGTATGGCCACGTATAAATTGTCTATAGACTAAATAAAAATAGAACAATGCAATAACATATGCCATATTCTAACGCACTGTGGATATTCAGAAAGCTTGGACGCCGGATGGGGTTTTACTCACACCATGTGCACATTTGCTTTAGTGACCCAGAATAACCGGGCCGCTATCTGTCCGCGCGCAGGTTGTGGCTCTCGGTGACGTGCCCGACGGGACGCTGGTCACCGTGATGGCTGGAAACGATGAAAACTACTCTGCTGAGCTGAGGAACGCTTCGGCCGTGATGAAGAACCAAGTGGCCCGCTTCAATGACCTGCGCTTTGTGGGGAGGAGCGGCCGAGGTGAGCGCACTCTCTAATAATAGTGGCCAATTAATAATTATCATAAGATGCATTTTGTATTTCGGTCTACTCCAGTGCAATTATTACTAGGCTTCAATTTGAATTTATGGGATTTACAACATTTGTTTTTACCTCATAAAATTACACATTGCGCCTTAAATGATTAGGCAATCTGATGATTTAAAGGCTGCGGTAAAAGTTTTACCGAGGTAGCATAAGAAAGGGCCACGTTAGACTCCTAAATGTGGAATGGTTTATGCGTGGAGTGAGTGCCCACAAACTGCATCTGACGTTCGCGGGCATCACGCGGAACATCTGGCCTGCGTCACGCTGAACACTTTAGATGTGACTGGTAATTTTCTTAATCCAAGGGAGAGAAATAATTATTCACTTGGAAAAGTCCGAAGGACAAGTCACCTCACAATTTATGCCCTAAGGCAATTTGTAAATTTGGCCTTTAAATGGTCCCTGCAATAAATGTAGGCCCAGGCTAAATATTATGGAGCTTTTACGAACTATCGTCTAAACCCTTATGTCATTCCAAAATGATTATCTCAAGCACATACCGACAATTTGCTAGGGCAACCTGATAAATGTGTGCGTGACAATGAAATAAAAATTAACAACTGCGTGATCCCTAAATTGCACTTGTCTCTTCTTCTCAAGCGATCAGGCGCTTCCGATCTTCCGTGTGGCTCACGCGCAGTCTTTTCAAATCCTAAATATGCTATAATTAAATGTATGTATTAACAATAGAGTAACAACAGGGGGAAAGTGTATTTTAATGAAATGCTGTCAAAAGACTGACACTTTCTCTGCGCAGGAAAGAGCTTTACCCTGACCATCACTGTGTTCACTGGACCACCACAAGTGGCCACGTACCATCGCGCCATTAAAGTCACCGTGGACGGACCTCGCGAGCCACGCAGTGAGTAGACAATATTCACAACTAAAATGTTTCACACATGGTTAAGTTAATTTTAAAAGTAAATAAAATATAGGCTATTGTATGATCACACTAGTGTAGCTGTGCAAACCATATAGCACTCCATGTATGGTTTGTTAATTGTGTCTTTGTGACTCCTTGTATTAATTCAGTGGGATGTTATCAGTGTGGTTTACAAGTGATTTGGTTTTTGGGGTTGCAATCAGAATCGGGGATTGGTTAAGTTGGGCAGTGGTTATGGTAAGCCTGGGCAGTGTCTTCACAGCTCACAGCGGGAGTGTGACTGTGAGCATAAGCCAGCCAGAGGAAACTGTAAAGCATAGGGCCGACCGCTAAGAGCTGCTGAGTGAGCTTCCAAGCAGCAGGTGTCTGGACCTCCTCACCCCTCAGCACCTGCAGTGCTTTCCGCTGGGCCTCAGAGACTACCTGGCTGACAACAAAAGTGGATCCCTGATTTAACACAGAATAAGGATGGTGCAACTGGGCAGTCAGTAAAAAAAAAATGATGCACATAGACAAGTTGCAGCTCTAGCTGTATATGCCTACATGTGGTTCGTGTTTGAAAAGTAGGTTGCTCAAATGAGTCAGTTGTTCAAAGTTGGTGTTGTATGTCCACAGTTTTGTGAGATCAGGGTGAGAACTACAAGCTTTAGGCTATGGATATCGTAACGATCTTGTTAGGAGATTCAAAATACAGGTTTAAGATGTCAACTGTTGGAAAGTTGTGGTGTAGACTCAGATGTTGTTGATGAATTTCAGGGCAGGGTAAGTTCAGCCTAGTCAAAACAGATGACCATGGAGAGTGGCTCTGGTGGCAGTGGCTGACAGGGGCACAGCTGAACCCCACACACGGCTATTTCAGATTTATGGAGTAACAGTACAAGTGCTCATCACAATACAGAGCATGTTTGTGTATTTATGTTTATTCTGCAGCGCTGCTTAGGTCTCTGCTTTAAAGGATGTCTCCTCTCTGTCTATCAATGTGTAACAGCTTCAGTTAGCAATCCTACTTTTACACTGGCGCTGCCTTACTATAAAATTACACTGTTTAATATAGGCCAGTGATAATTTAGAATTGCATTGCTGTGAAGTGATTCACCAATATAGTTATGGGTTATCAGAAAAAATATATAAAAATATCAAATAAACAAAAGCATGGACCATAGATGGACCAGAACACATTTTTAGGAACCCTAACCCATTTTATTATGCACTTTAGAAACATTTGTCACACCATTTTTTTCATTATAGTCAGATTAAAAGATAGACTGTGTCACTGTCCACTCGCGTGCATGTTATCAAACACTCACTTAATGTGTTGGCTGTTGTGTAAAGGGCTGCAGTCGCATGCTTGCTAGTCTTGCAGTGACGAGAACTAGCACTGAAGGGGAGGAGATTTATTAATATTTACTGATTCAGTCAGCAGAACCTGATGGACAGGACTTCAGCAGATCCCGCCTACAGCAATATACCAAAGCACACATAGCTTTGCAAAATACATCTTGAGTGCTAGGAAGAATCTCATATGAATATACACTGTTGCACATATATGATTTTGAGCGCATTCAAGTGAATGTAAACAGAGAGAATTCTGTTCCACTTATAGGATAAATGCTGAGTAGATTTGTCTTTCTTCAACAATTTCCTCATCCCACATGCCCTCCCTTTTATTGGTAATTTTTCCTCATCATACTTCATATAATTATCATCATTAACCAAAACATTACTCATACTCATTACATAGTACAAATAATCAATGATTCAATAATTGTTTCATAATCAATGCATTTGTTACAAAATAATTAAATAATAATAGCTATATATTTAGATAAACCTAAATCCTCTACACCCTACAGCTACCAAAACCAGACACATGTTGTAGTGTTTTGTTGCTTCTATGTAATTGTCTAGGGAGCGTAGGGAGTCTGTGAGGTGCATGTGGGAGATGGCGGGTTGATTCTATTTGCATTTGACACACAGACTGTACAGAGTATGCAAATAGACAAACAATGACATTTGCTGTTTTATTTTCCTTGTGATATTGCCGTCGCTCCAAACAAAAAGAGCATGATGTTTCTGCATGCAGATTTGCGTGTGCACATGCACCTGCCAGGTGCATCCATCTTTTTAAGTTGGCTCCATGAGCCACGCCCATGATCTACAAATCACATGAAAGGCTTACCCTCAGCGCAAATGGCTCTCTCAAAGGTAACTTTGATGTCTGAAAAAGGAGCTGGGTGTCTTTGAAAGAAAGTCCTACAGGTGTAGAAGTGCCAGGGGTGGGGAAAACCAGAGGCATGTCTGATGCTGGGTGCTTTCCTGTCTGCGTGTCTCAATATAAACAAGATACACAGTATTCCAGGCTTTTACAAATTAAACACTAGTGGCAAATCTAGAAATTTCAACTCATGACCATTTCATTTATGATTTAGTTACAAGATATAGCTTGCCTCAAAACCACCCAAAGACAGATTGTGCCTGATAATGGGTGATTTTTATAATTTTATAAGACTGTGGCGCTGCTTTTGCCTGGGGTTACTGCAGACACGTCATACTGGGCCCCAGCGAATAGATTAAAAGCAAATATTGGCCAAGTGATAAATGCCCAGGAATGCACCAGTAATGTGGAGTAGGTTTGGACTGTTTTCAGAAAATCGTGTGCCACAACAAAGCTTCACAGTAAGCTAAACACATGCAGAAACAACTAAAGCCATTTAAAAAAGGCAAAAAGAAAGAAGAAAAGTAAAAAGCTATATAATTACTGAAATGGTGTTGCAATGCTTTCCCCCTTTCTGTCCATCCTTTTGCTGGGCATTACTCTCTGAACTCACCAACTGTGGTTCCTGTTTACCTGCCTAAGGGGGGAGAAAAAGGCCCACTCTGTATGTACTCTCTCATATTTACAGGGACCCATACAGAATTCAACCATTACAACCTTTCAGCTGTAATTGAATGAAAGTTCTGCAATCTATTTAGAAATGTCCCCTGAGTCCTTTAGGACAATAAACACATTTCTGTGTTGAGGTGCAGGCTCTAGTGATGCGGGTGGCTGTTAGTAGAAAGAAGGCACCTGCTGGTTATTGGAAATTATGAACTGTACCCCCTGTTGTTTTTTAACATTTATTTATTCAGTTTTAAAAGGTCAGAAACAACTAGAAAATAATAGGTGCTAGAGATTGTTATAATCCTCAGAATAACCCCAAATAGGCTTTTTTCAAAATGTGCTGAGAACACCCTGTTAAGGTGACAACACGTTAGATCCGGTGAACAAACTAAAGCCTAGAACTCAGTGGAACATTCACAGATCTCTCACATTTCATAAAAGCCCCCTGAAATCACAATTGTCATGATGCAAAGGTGTGTTATGAAACAGACACATGCTTAGACATTAAGGTGCCTGAGTAAACACTAAGGTGTGAAGCATCGTTGTTTGACAGATTGTTTGTATGTGACAGGAGCCGTGTTTCCTTTCCCACAACCCTGTGAGGCACCCGCCTCCTCATCAGTATACACATCAACTAGAGACCAAAAAGACTGTACGGATGCATTGATCATATACGGCATAATGCAACAAAGACTGCAGTTTACACCTTTAATGTAAACTTTTTTTTTACACAAAACCAAAGAAAGCAGCACTGAGAAACTTGCGTACAGGGCCATGATCGTCTAAAACAGCACACACATTATCCACAATACTTCTCCATTTCAAAAGAGAAGACAGCTACACACACATAAAAGCAAATAAGAGAAGGACAAAGGCAGACGATTATTATCAATCTGCTGCGGGCCTCCTGTTAAAGAATATGGGTGTGCTTTGGGCCTTATTTGGCACCCTTTAAAAAAACGACATGCCTGAACCTGCCCTCAATAGAAGAAGTACCCTTGTGTGACTGCTGCTGTGTCAAATACACACGCTTCTGCTCCTCTTTATGTTCTTATCAGAGAAGGAAGGCTGCTCAAACAGTTGCATGTAGCAATTTCCGCTGTGACCGGGTTAGTTTTTTGTGACTTCTAGAGGGACTTTCACACTGACTAATGTCCCCAGAGAGACTAGTGCATCTGCCTGCAGAGGTGCAGCCCTTCAACAGACACAAGACACAACAGAACGTCACATTTGTATACCTCACTCAAAAACGTTAAATAAATGTTACCTCTCACTATAACATTTAGTCCCACAATTATAAAATGTACAGACATATTAAAGTTATAAAGAATATAATTCCAAGTGGTGCGACGTTAGGTTCCGGTAGTCATTTAGGCCCAGACATAGCAGCCGCAATCTTCAGCCATGGGTAAAAGCCACATCCTTGCGGGTCAGCCTCAAAAGAAAAACTCTGAATTGCTCCTGTTTTATATCCTGTCACACTGTGATTGATAAGGCATTGTGTGATACAACATACATTATATGTGTGTTAGTGCCCTTTAAATCTAAATGAAAACTGGAAGAAAAAGTCAGACACAGGGTTGGAGAGAGAGTTTGAAGTCTGCTAAAGAGCAGGAAGTGGAAGACAGGTGTAGATTTAGCTCAACAGATGTTGAAACGTCCGCCTTGTCGGTTGAGGGCAAAGGAAGTTTTCTTGTTGCAAGTCAGTCCTGCTGTAGAATATGTTCAACTGTCATCCGCATCATACGGTTTTAGAAAATTATGAATAACCTTTTGCTGTTTCTTTGAGGTCACTCATTTTTTCTCTGCAATTCTAAAACAAACAAGACTCTACAGTCCTTACATAGTTTTAAATGCAATACATGCACTTCAAATCAATTCAGGTCTGTTATCAGGGCCCTATCAAGTCCATTTATACATTGAATACAAATATTTACACTTCAAATATATTCTGTGCGGACTTGGGTTAGGGCCAAAGCACGTATTGCCCTTTGCCGTCCAGATAGAGTTTCAGTTTGCTCCTGAAAAAGCGCCCAGCCCTTTACTAAAAGAGCTTGTGTTTAATGTGTCTCCCTTCGGACATGAACATATGTTTCTCTCTTTCATAGACATTGAAGCAGGCAAACTGAAAGAAACTAAACTAAAAAAGCCAAAGCCAGGAAAGAGACTATGCTCATTCAGCTGTCAATGTTTAAGGCCTGGCTGTCACCTCACTGTACAAACAGAGACTCTGGCTGGAGCTGATATGGGCTTTGTGGAGGGGAGGCTGCTCTCGACCTTGGCAGCTTTACAATTTCACACTTTCACAATCACTTATAATTATACCAATCACTGTGAAAAGGAAACATTTTGTTGTGAAATGGTAGTATGCTGACAAATGTAATGTGACTATATATTTTTTCCATACTAGTGCCTCGGGAGTGCATTGTTAATACATTTTAAGCATTTTATTAATTTTTCGTACATTACCCTAATGCTTTGAAATGATGTGACCACGGCTCTAGGAGGGGGCTAGTAAATCAACAAACGTTAGCATCCATTTTGGCTCTGCACATTGAGCACTAGTGTTTAGGACTCATGTGCACACTGGCCCCATCTCCCAACTCTATCTTGTGGTTATGATATCATAGAGAAAACAGGGCATTCTCTCCTAAGTGCACCCTCACCCATTAAAAATTCATCTAACCACAGAAACCCCTCTGAAATGAGGGCTAGAGTTGAGTGCCAGCACCCTTCTTGCCCCCCATCCATACAGTACAAGGCAAATGCAGGTGGTCAGACCTGAAACACTGTGGCTGGTGTGGGGTCACATGGCCAAAAACACCATTAACACAAGGTTTAACAGCACAGGACAAACCAAATAGCTTCAAACTCTATTCTATCTAGTAAAATTGTTTATGTTATGCATCTACTTGCAGTTTGGTCATAGCAACAATGAGTATTCTAGAAGAAGCTGAAAGACAAAGAAGAGCAAGAGAGCATTTGGAGCCACTTCCAAATTAAATAGTGGTGTTAAAAGCGGCAATAGCTTGTGACTGTGAGCCTCATTCTTATGAAGACTCTGCTTTACCCAAAACCTCCATACATGTGCACCCTCCTGTTCTAGTTCTGTTCCCCTCAGGACAGAAAACCAGACTTAAGCTGGAGTTGGAATCAAAATCCGACTCAGGTGTATGTTTGTGGGAAGCTCAATTATCACTTTCATCCATGTTAATTGTTGACCACCAATGGCCACAGAAAAACTGTCCAATTCTATTTTTTTTTCGGAGTAGTGGGATGTATCATTTCCTTGACCTCAGATGTTTGAGGTGGTGTATATATCTTAAAAAAAAAACTTAAAATAAAAACTACACACTGATACATAGAGGGGCTATATTTGGATGGTTGCTTCCCCCGGCAGCCCCTGCTTTGGGGCACGCAGTAGACACACTGTGGGTAATCAAGCCCGTAGCAAAGGTGCACAGAGTCTATTTGAGGAACAGCTCAGGTCTTCATTCCATCTTGTTTAAAAAGAAGGGCAAAAACAGCTAAATTAATCATTGTGCCGCAAAGTGAAAAAACACAGAAAATCTATTTTCTGACAACTTTGGAGAGAATATTGATATCAGTTCAATCAGCCTTTACTCAGCCTAATTACTTACGAAGAGACACCTCTCCTTTTGCGTGAAGTAGGATATTTAAGTGTACACGACATCAACCTGCACGTTTTTGAAACTCACCACAAGTCCATGGGCGATTAGTAGCTGGATCTTTCTATACAGTTCATGAAGAGGATGTAAGGGAGGTAGTGGGCACAAACAAATGGACAGAGCGGTAAACGAGAGGAAACTTTACCCATGGGTCACCCTCGGAGTGAAGATATATTGCCCATGGGTCAGTAAGGAGAAAGGACGGGCAAAATCCATATTGGTCCGTCTGGCTTGCCCCCTTTATATAGTGATAAAATATTCAAATACAGCCATTACTTCACATTAGGCTACTCTACAGAGATGCCAAGGAGAAAACCACAGAATATATACATGCTGGATTGCACATAGTTTTGGTGCATTGATAGTTACATTAAAATCTCTTCTTCCCATTAGAGGCATAGCCCTCATCCGGACTCGCGTCTGGCATTTAGTTTGAGTGCATGCATGTGTATGTGTATGTGTACATGTGTAATAACTACAGATGTATGGGTTTATCCTCCTCCATGAATGGGATAATGAATAGGGATCACTAGTTACATGGAGATTGGCCCATGATGATACTGTCTTTGGTTGATTCTGCTGTTGCTACTATTATAGTATACTTTATAATAAATATAAAAACTGCATTTAGACATGGACATATTTTGTCATTCATTTTCAACTTATTCTATTGCTGTGACACTGCAACAGGTGCAGCTCGAATAACAGTTAGTGTCTGGGTAATGTTTTTCAAGGTCTCATAACATTCTAATAATATTTTGTGTTTGGAGGCTGAGACTGAAAGCCAACCTCATACTTATGTCATTTTGTGGGGGTGTGTTGGTGTCTTTGTGCGTGTTTAAAGTGTTATAGCCAAAATGTCTAGCGTAATCAAGATTACTAAAGGCATTTATGTTATTAATTTGTGTTGATACTAATTATTTTTATATATTTTTTAACCAGATTTTGGCAATAAAATACACAAATTGAGCATCACTTGTGGTGTTGACTTATTTACATACAATTCATTTCCCGTCTCTACAGGACACCGAGTGAAAATGGAGGACCCTCAGAAAATGCAATTCTCTGACAGACTGTCTGAGATTGAGCGTTACCAGCGGAGTATGAGGATAGGCTCAGTGAACAATAACCGTTCCATCCATCAAAGCCACCTTGGCACTCCACAAGGTGAGTCTCATCCCCACCAATCATCACTACCAATGGGCTAATTTCACCCACAACAACAGTAAATGCAGGGAGTGTAGTTTATGAAATGACTGTTAAGAATTTGTTTGGAGGCCTTAAATGTGCAAATCGGCTGCACGGCCAGGTGCACATACGCACTGCCAATCCAAGTTGGTCTATGTTCCAAAGCTGTCCTAAACGGTGCACTACTACAGCACCGGGAATGTAGCAGCCACCTGTTACCTTGGCAGTCATGTCACTGTCAGAGCGATCAAATGTGCGGGGGTGAGACTCAGGGCTGTGTGTATGGGAGCTGTGGACAGCTGTGTGGGTGAGGGCTGGAGTGAGCGTTCTCTCTCTGTCATATGTCAGAGCCTCTTTAACAGGATGCCATGTCTGGAAGCATGCAGACTAAACACACAGCGCCCTCCTTTCTCGCCCACTCTCTGGTTCTCATGCGAGCTAATGAATCTCATCACCTTTGTATCAGTATGTCGCTGTACACAGAAGGACTTGTTTAGGACTCTGGCTGAAAGTGGGTGGCACTCTATAGCTGCTATATGCCAGTGCTTGGCCTTGTGTTTGAGCTGAGTCATTATTTTAGCCCTATCTAACAGCTGACTGCACAGAACACCGGGGTTTAATCCCGTCCCTCTATGTCCTTTTTGATTGTTGATTGTTGATTGTTTTTTGTCGTTCCTTTGGACAGTCAGAATTAGACGTTAAAGACACCACTGGCAAAAGGGTACCGACTTAAAACAAGAGTGAAAAGCATGACCATAAAATAAATTCAGCAACAAAAAAAAAATGTTTTATGGAAGAAATGGTTTGTGTGTCTTGGCATTTGTTGTCAGAGGGAACACAAAGAGCAGAGGCAGCTATTTGGTCCAGACTCCAGACAGAGATGAAGCGCAGCATTTTTGCTCTCCGTACATAGGATTAGGACAGGAATTAGCATGTCATAGACTTAACAAGCTTCAAAGTCTGTCTGCAAGAGCAACACATACACAAGCACATTCACACATCCAGAGTATACTGAGTTAACAGACACAACTCATTTGGAGCCTTGAGCTTCATGTTACAATAGCTAGTAAGAGGGGGTTTGTGTTGTAAGAAGTGTATGAATGAGAATGAGTTAGGGTTATAAAAACACAAACTTTGGCCATTGGTATTATCATTATGACATCATATTGCAGGGAAACAGCAGTAAAATAATTAAATAACACAGTCAAATATATCTCATGTGTCTGAGATTGGACTGAAAGATGGTTAGGAATGACACATAACATTACAGCATTAGAAAGCAAGCTCAAACTAAAATAGACTTGTTGTAATAAATCTCATGCAGAGACACAGAAGGTGTTTACATATCAACAGCACACATAAGTCTGCTTCTGGCAGCTCTTCTAGACTCAGATGTATTTAGAAGACACTCTTAATCCTGGCCCAGGTGGCCCCCATTTGTTTGAGGATTGCTAAGCAATAGCTGATCCATCAGAACATATAACTAAATAGATTCATGTATTGCAATTACAACATACAATATCCTTAGCATGCTCTTGGGTTTGAATAGTATTACAACTAAATAAGAAAATGATGTGACATCCCAAGACCTTACTTCATTTTGTGGTCTTAGGAAAAATATGAAATACTGTCTCGTTTTTGTCAACAGAGTGCATCTCCAGACAGCCTTGCAACACTGGCCTGGTTATAAATGTAGACACACACACAGAGACTGCAGCAGACTGGTTTGTGCTAGTGTTGCAAGATCTCTGCTTGTGCCCCAGACAGACAGGGTAATTAAAAGCTCATTAAAGTGCATGCAGTGACAGGATCCCTGCACTCTGGCAGACGTTGTATTCAGTCCTTGTTATTGTTCCTCTGTGGCCACAGGTAAGCCTGCTAGACATGTGAAATGATTCTGGGAGAGGGTGGAGGGAGAGTGTACACAAGACTGTGTGATTGTATTGCAGCCGAGCAAATCTGACACTCACACAATCAAGTACTAAACTGTTATTCTGGTTTCTGAAATCACTTTTATGCTACTGTGGGTGGTATCTGTGTGTACTTGCCAATGGGACATTATTGTACATACATGTGCATTGATTGGGTGCCTTATTGTATTGCTAGGATTTGATAAAATATACCGTAATTTGATTGTTTTTTATTACTTTCCCTGTTATGAAGTGAAATTTGATCTATTCAATGAAATGTTTATGATTGCTTGTCACCCTGATACAATCATACAATTTTGTTTTGGTCAAATAGTACATGATTCAGAAGGTTTCATTTTGGTACATACTGAAAAAAGCTACTTGATGAAGGACCGGCCCTGAAAAAGTTGAGCCCCTCCTGCCTCATCCACAGTGACCACACTGTTTACTCCATATAAACAAGCTGACGGCCCCCCAGGTTTGAGGTGGCACACCTCTACTACTGCTGCCGAGAGGCTCACACAAATTCACACATCTAGAATGACACGATCAGCCAATTAGGTGCATAAGCAACTCAGGAAATGAACACTGTCAGGTAGTGGCACTGTGTGCTTTGGATGTAGCGGGTCATGCTAGTTTGCTTCCATGCAACCCTCTGCCAAACTCAAGAAAGAGGCTGACACTCTGATGCCAATAGAGGCTCACATGCTGTCATACTTCTGTACTTCAGTATTTACATTATATCTAATTTACTACCATTCATTTTATTTGTTATGGTGGGTAAAATAGCTTGAGCTTAAAAGTGTGTGATCAAGAGATGACATTTTCAAAGTGAAAACGTTTGTTTGGTTAACCTGCCTTAACTTTGTGTAAGTTCTAATTTCACATCAGACTCAGACAAGTTTTACATTTCAGCAATTACAGAAACGGCATGTTCCCCATGAACACTCTCTTTTGAGTCTGGGGAAAGGGTGGGAGGAGAACCTTTCCAAGAGATCATACAATATACCATATGTTTGTTTTTGCTCCCATTATAAGTGAGGGCTCAAAAGACATATCAAATGTCCCACATAGCAGAGCCAAGGCCATGTACCTCCTTCTTTAACACGCTCTCCTTCTCCCCATTTCCTCGCTGCTGTCTTTCTGTTGCTCTACCTCTCTCTCTCACATTCTCTCCTCATTGCGACGCCTAGGGCCTAAGAGAAACAGGAAGCCAGTACAAGGCCCAGCATTCACCATGTCTCAATGACACGCTTCATTACAGCAGGCGCATTACACGTCTCAGAGGCGCTGCCGGATCCAAAGTCACGAGGACGGATGCCATTTTGGCTCAAACATCTTTCATCTAAATACATTTCAAAGCAGGACATTTGTTTAATTGTGTCAGAAACCTCATCATAAACAGCTGCCTGTTAGTGACACTGTGCCTCTGCCATTTACATTCCACCATCCCACTTTCCTTTGCTCCGCCCTTGAGGTTCGCCATCTTATTAACTCAAGAAATCTATTCCTGGTATTGATATTGTCTGCTAGCCAATCAAAATATTTGAAGCAAGTGTTTATTTTCTTGAGCAAATCACACCAGCTGCTTACAAGGATCTTTAAAGTAAGGTCAACTATGTATGTGTAAAAAATTGCCATTGTGAACCTTATTTGAGGAGTGACGGAGCAATACATAATAAAAATTTAAGACAGGCTGACCCAACTACAAAGCAACATGTATACAGCACCCCATGGTTGTATCTTTCTTAAACAGCTTAACAAGCAAAATATGCAATAAAGTCCCTCTTAAAAGTGTCAGACTAGGAACAAGCAGCTTGTGTCAGAGGCAGACATGCTGTGGTGTTGTGGCCACTCAGTGTGAAGCGGGTCCCACGCGTTGGGCCAGTAGTGTCTTTGACCCTGTTTGGCTTCTTGACACCTTGGACAGCCAAGCTTCACAGGTGCCTGCTTACCCTATAAGTCTCGTACCAAAGATCCAAAATATCTGCTATGTGGCCACCGAGCATGTTTTTCCAAGGCTGGTCTCATTCAAGTGCGAAAAACTCTTCTCATCTCTCTTCAGCTCAGTCAGCAAATCTTAGCCAATAACAGAAAGAAATGTTCCCAATCCACCAGATGTCCACGCCATTTTGATATATATATATATATATATATATATATATATATATATCATATATGATAAAATGTGATCCAAAACTCATGACATATTATGTTATGAGTTTTGGATCACATTTTTCATTTGTATGGCACATATTGGTGGCAAAAAGCACACATTTACCATAAATATTAAAAAAGATTCAGATGGTCTTCTCTGTATCTACCTGCGTTGCATCAATGAAATTTCCCCACGTGGGACAATAAAGGAATATCTTATCTTATCTTATCTTTAACTATAATAATTAAATTAAAGTGCCCACAAATAATGCTTGACAAAACAGAGAAACATTTTATATATAATATATTATCTAACATTGCTGAATGTATTTTGTTCTGTTTTACAGCCGCGCTCTGGCAAGAGCAAATGGACACTCCAACACTGAAGACGTGTAAGGTAGAAGAGGATCTGAGACCATGGCCAGGTAAGATACCGTGTATTTCATTGTCATGTACTTTTACAGTATTGTAAATATAGCTTTAAAGACAATAGATGAAATAATCTAGTTGTTAAGGTTAAAGCTAAGGTTTAAATATTTAGTTTTAAATATATCTGTGCTGTTTTGAGTAGTTTTGACATTGACATTGTCTTTGGTTCCCAAAGTGGGGGGGTCCGAAGCCTGAGCTGCGGGTTGAAAGATGATTTCAAGATGTACTTTTAAAGTTATGACACAATTAATTAAAACAAATATTAATATCTAATATCTACAAGACCATAAGTTACTTACTGCTCCATAATTTTTTCATTTTGCAAAACCCACATTTTAAGTGTCTACAAATAAACTAAATAAATCAATGTCAAAGTAATGAAGAAAGAATTGTGCAAAGAAGCTGTAAAGTCTTATCACAGGGTTTGTCAGTTGCTAGAACAATTTTGGAGTGTGTTCTCATTTGGCCCATAGCACTTCACTACATCCAAAACATTCTTGGGCGGCCACCACCTTTCCTTCTTCCTTCTCTTCAAGTACTATTCACTACCACATTCTCTACATTGATTTGAGATTGCCACACAAAATACCACTATCAACAGCAGCTTGAGACATGAAACTAATTGAATGAGCATTTCTATAATCATACAGAGCCATCTTTCTTTTTCTATCATTATTTACAAAATCAACATTGAAATCGCCAACAGTAAAATCATTTTGATCTTGAACACAATCTTAAAAACAAATTGGCTAAAATTGATCAAATGTTTAAATGTACAGCACCATGACACGTCATTAGTACAGTGAAGTTAATGATTGATTGCATTTTTTTTCCCCATTCAACATGCAGTACATTTAACATTTTGCATTTTAGCTCATATTGCATGTCACAATGAGGGCATGCAAAATTGTTCAGCAGGCTCATGATAAACTACCAACATGGATTAGGCCTTGAAGCAGTTGGCCACAGTGCCACAGGAGAGGTGATTATCATTTGCATGTGACATGATGCTCGGGCCTGAAGCCCTCGCTCCTAAATAAACACCTGCGCATCATTTGTGTTCATTTGCTCTCCCAGTGTCTGCTGCGTGCTGCAGTGCCTTTTCACCTCATCCCTATCTGCTCGTGCCCACGCTTAAATGCCACACAAAGCATCTGTTATCAATTGACTTTTTACGTGCAGTATACGAATCTAGATTGTCCTGTAGGGTTTTTCTCCCTTTCCATTCCTTACACTTATTTGCCTGGGACACCATTCTCTGGGCGCTGTCCGTCACAGTTTGCATCAACTCTAAGTAAACATTTCACAGGTGAGAGGCAGGATTTGCATTTTGCCATTGCGCTTTACCACAAGCCAACAAGCACAATACACATACATAACCTGCACTCTAGTACACACACAGACATGACCGCCTCAAATTCAGCCTTATGTTAACAACCAAAATCAGTTTCTCCCATAAACAAATCAGGCAAACCTCCAGTCATACATGGGTTACACGCTTGACTGTGGAGTAGTGGACTTGTTGACTCCACCCTTTGTGTTACAGACTGGATAAGTGCAAAGAGATACAAAGTGTTCTCATTATACTTAAAAGTTGATCCTCAACATAACTTCTCACACACTAACACTAGTTACATCACACATTATATGTACCAACTCTCTGGATCAAGTCAATCTGTTATTTTGACTATTTATTCGTCACATTTCGAATGAGGCTAATACAAATCATGAGTGGTTAGAGCCATAGTGGTTTTAGGTCTTCAATAAACTCAATTGGGAAGACCCTCTGTGCCAAAAGCACAGTGCATGATTGTTACCACAGTGTCAATGGTGAGGCTTGTGAAAGGGTGGGGTTGTACTGAAGTATGTTAAGATTAGGAGTGAGAAAATGCAGCAGCATAACTTAGCTTTTTAACATTTCTGGGTTGTTTAGCCCTATCCTCCAGAGGGAGCTACTGCACTGTTGACAGTTTTAGGTGGCAGTTGGCTCTGAGCCAAGACTTTGATATAGCACAAGCCCATTAAAGTGTTGTGATAAGTGTCTAGTTCAGTTTCCTCTGACAGAGAACAGAAGTTTAGCCAACACGCTTCCAACAACTCCAACAGGATCATGATCATGGTGGGCTCATGAATTACCTGTCCTTCTCAACTTCACCAAAGACCTTAGGACAGACAGACAAATGAAGGGCAATCAGAGAAAGACATTTGGGGAGATAGGTAGAAAATACAGATCTGACTCAGCTGTTCTGAAATCAAACAGGGGCTGAAGAGTTTAATTTTCTTTAGATGAAATCAGATATGAAGCCTCGAGCCTGGTGACTCTGGAAAAAGAAATAGCCCCCCACTACCACATAACGCCCACATTGCTCTCCAAAGAAGAGGGAATTCTGCTGCAGCAGTCAGTTCTCAAGAGGAAAAAGCAGCAGGGTCATGGAAATTGCAAAAGAACAGACTTTGGTAGCTGAAAATGGACCCAGTCCTCCAGACATAGGGAAAAGACATTTCAACAAGACTGTGGCACGCAAGTTTGGCATGCTCCCCCCTCAGGCTTATTGCGTGCAAGTGCTTGCTATTTTACAAATACAAGCTCCCTTTCTCTAGCATTCAAATCCACATTTTACACTAATAGTCATGTGAGCATAATAGACTTGAGGAAGCCACATGCAGACAAAAATCATGAAAGTTGTCAGTCCTGATAAAGGTGTGCGCACAGTGGGAACAGGTATGACAAGCACTTCCTTTGCGGTTAGTAGAGTGTGTCCACAGGTTGGAGTATTTTAAGATGACAGGTGATACTCAGACACGCTTTCTTTGTTAATGTTGTATCAGAGTCAGACAACAATTAAATAACCTGACTATCAAGATTCTTCACACCTGTTGATTTAATGTCTCTGACCAAATAATATAGTGCAAGGGAAATTAAAAAAACTGAGAAAAAAGACTAAGATCCAGATTATTGACAGTGGCAGACTATCAGTAACAAAACATTTGTCATATACTAAATGGTGCTCTGTGCTGCCCAGTGGTCGAGTGGTTAGTGGTATATGTAGCCAGCCGCAGTGTCCTGTCCAATAAAGCCTACAGACCAAAAGTCCTTCAAAAAAAACAAAAATAACTAAATGGTGCTCTCCCGTCACAATTCCCACAAGACCCAAGATTGAATCTACGAGAACAAAACAAGACGAGATTTCCACATCATTTATAATACATAAATGGTGCTGTTCAGTTCACACAATTTTGGCTGAACAATAGTTGATTTATATTATTTCATATTTTGCTGTTAATGTGGCACTGCTTTCTAACCCGCTATCAGCCATTGTTGTAAACGTATGTTTCGTAGTGAGCAACAAGATGCTGGTGTTTAGTGCCTGGCTTGAAATCAATTGTTATCGAATCATCAGTTCAATTTTCTAATTATTATTTTATTGGGGTTCTTAGTATTAATATGGACAATAGCAGGAGGGAAAGGGCATGGAGTGAGTAAGATTTAAATTTATCCCTGACAGGTTTCCACAGCAGCATTGAAGGATGGATCAAATGCAGAGGAGACATTTCTCAGGGAGAATAATGTGTAGCGTAACCTTAGTTGGGATTCAATGGATAAATATTTGAATTGTTTTTCAGACCTTTGGTCAGCGACATCCCCTTTAGTCAAGTAGTGATGCTTGTTTGGTTCATATTTACTAAGTCAAAGCCATTTTGTGTCCACAGGTACTACAGACCTGTTTCAACAGAGGACCACCTTCCCATCATTGTCACCACTGACTGACCCTCGCTTCTCAGATCCACGCATGCACTACCCAGGGGCTTTTCCCTACTCCACTAACACGTCTAGCACGGGCATCGGTGGCCTCGGCATGCCAGCCTCTTCTCGATACCACACCTACCTACCACCACCATACTCAAATAATCAGACCCAAAACTTCCAGTCTAACTCGTACCTGTATTATGGTACTGGTTCTGGCTCCTACCAGTTCTCCATGGTGGCACCTGGAAACACTGGGGGCGAACGGTCTCCCACTCGACTACTGTCCTGCTCGGGGGCCACGGGCGCTGGAGGGGCCAACAGCCTGATGAACACGGGGCTGACCAGTCAGAGTGAAGGTGTAGAGGCAGACGGCAGCCACAGCAACTCTCCCACAGCCATGAGCGCCTCAGGGCGCCTGGACGAGTCCGTCTGGAGGCCTTATTGACTGAAAACTTCACAGTTAAATGTCCAAGAGGGTGCTGAGCAAAACTGAACACTGAAGGACTCATGTAATGCTGCATGGCTGCCTTTTATTTTACCAGCATTTACTTTTCATCTGTATTTTATTTTTTAAGCAATGCCTTTTTGGTACTTCCACATAAACTCTTGGTACTAAGCAAACATTATCAAAACTATAAAAGACCATATTGTTTAAGTGAAGTAAGGGACAGCCTTGGAAAGCCATACAAACAGAAGAACAAACGTTGGAGGCAACAATAGAAATGATCTAAAACATCAAAAGACTTACCTGGCAAACAGGGGAAGAGATGCATGACTGATGTTTGACTCCAACGATGTTCCCCAGCTTGGCTGTACTGCTGTAGCAAAAGGTCCCTTCACGTTTCGATTTCTGTTTGAAACTAAATGCAACGTGTGTCGGTTTTGTCAGGATTTTTTTGCTCATAGTCCATTGTGACAATTAATTTATTATTATTCAGTAAATTAAACATCTGTGTTCATCAAACAATACAGAAGAAACTGCTGCATCACTGACATCTTGAAAGCCATTTATAAAATTTGGTTTACTTGGTAAAATGTTTTTTTCCTAATCTATTCAGTTTCTTTCTTTCTTTCTTTTTTGGCATTTTTTAAAAGAATGTACAAATTAATGTGTGTTTTTAGGTTATGTTTACCTATTTTGTATTAACTTTAACATTTTAAAGATGCTTTACCTTTCTTCCATATTTATTTGAGCCAGACCTTGGGGAAATGCTCACATATGTATAACCAACACATTTAGGCATTTCTGTTCACAATATTAAGTTTCAACCACACGTTCTTTAATACAAATTTGGAACTATGTAATATATTTTCACTAAATTATGAAAAACCAAAACAATGAATATCTCATTGCAGCTTTGATGCACTATTACCTACTCTCTTTGAATAGGCTGTATTACATTATGTCGTCTGAGCTTTCAAAAACGTTTATAGATGTGCTGTTCATGCCATATGCTCATTGTTTGCACTATTTTATTTGTATGTATATTTGAGTACTGCTATCATCATGAAGCCAAATACAAGCATTCCTGCCCTTTAATCAGAACAAACACGAGAAACATACATCATTAGTTCATGTGGACATTTCCCTTGTCTTACGGTTGTTTGCCTTTAGTTAGAAGACAGCTATCCCTGCAGAAGACATGTAGATGAAGGGGCAGACAGAGAAGGTGGGATTACTGCGGTGTCTTCTTACAAACACCAAGGGCAGTTATGCTAAAGAAAACTCTTGCCAAGTCCCTTTGTTCTACATAATCAGCAGTTAGTTCTTTGAAGCTTTTATGGTCCTAATTCTGTCTTCTCAAGTCTAATTTACTAGCCGCCAGTGCCACGGGCTTATTGCTCTGCCAGAAGTGAACTCTCCTACACATAGATGTTGTCCTGTATTGTATGGGCTGGCTTCTAGTACCAGGTCTTTTTCACATTAGTTGGATGATGGATGTTCTTCACTCCATGTAAGCGCCTGGGTATGATTTATAGCACCACAAATTTGTAATAAAGCCAACAGATTTATTTTCTACTATTTATAATTATGCTGCAATGCTTTTGAATGCAAATTGAAGGAGACAGCCTGCGTTTTTCTTCTGGCTATTGTAAAAGTTTCATTCCTGTTTCTTTCTTACTGCAAACTATGCTTTATTTATTATGGGCAAAACTCATGCAGCTAGTGAAACCATACTAATATTGTGTGGTTATTCCAAAGAAACCAAAGAGCTTTACAACTGCCTGTTTAACTGAGTATATAGAAAAACGGTGATACACAGCTGATGTTTCAATTCAAGAAGCCAAATGTACAAACATGTTGAATGGCGTATATAAAGTTTAAAAATATGAAAAAGAAAATGGACTTTTTTTTAAACAAAACAAATATTTCATCTCAATCTAATTGTCTTCATACTCAAAGCATGTGCAACAGAAAAGGTTGTTAATTTATGATTTTTATGTATGTATGCCTTGCCATTAAAGCCTCCTGAGTGCTTAAGTCATGTTTGCAGACTATGTAATTTTCAATCATTTTAATAAAGAAAAATCATGCAAATGTTTTGTCTGTTTCACATAAAATAAATAATTTATCCACATGATTAAATTAAGCTTTTAACTATAAATGTTTAACTTACGGCAGATGGAAAAACGTGGGAAGCAATTTTGTAACTTAAACTAAAAGCTTAAATGAAATGGAACTCTAATCCAATATCTATGAAGGTTTTTTGGCCTGAAGGCTTGATTAGACGGGACAGTTCAGCGTGAAATGGGGATGAGAGAAGGAAGAACATGCAGCAAATCCACTCTAATCCAATCTTTGTTCTAAGTTTGATACTCTGTCACTTTAATCATCTGAACTCGACACCAAGTATAAGAACTGTAATGATTCTTTTGGGTTATTATCTATGAGCGAACCACCACAGACCTGGCAGCTCCCACACTCAAGCGAGTTGTCACTTGTTACATATAATTCAGGCGAAGTTTGGAATGTCACTGACATTTTTACCAGCTCTGTGGTTGATAATTTATGTAACTTTGATGGCATCTCTTTGGCTCATTTGAAGTCCAACCATTTAGATTATGAAGATTAAACGCTTCAGATGCAACTGGGGTGGTCTGATATTTGTAAGAAAACTGTACTCGAGCATGTTTTCCTATCTCTATTAGTTGTATTTTTGTATTTACTTAAAATACCTGGCCAATGATCTATGTTCCTCTTCCTGAGTTCCTTCAGCTCTGAACAGTGCCCGCAGTGTGCCTGTCTGTCCGTGTCAGGCCTTCTATGGGGGGAGTGCTGGTGGGACAACAAAGTCTTAGGACACACACTAGCAGCTTTGATACACAGTGTATTCAATTAACTCGGCACTCGAAGCATTTTCACGACTGCACAAAAGCCCTCCTCTCACGCACACTCGCCCACAGCCGTCTGTTGTTAAATCTCGTCCTGGACACTCACCGTAGTGAACGCTAACCTCCCGAACTGATGGTATAAGCTCCTCTGCTTCGCATTGGGCCTTGTTGATCACACCGTGCCCAGGAAGCACAAAGGGAAAGATGATAAGCTTTCAATTAGACTGGGCTCAGGGGAATGTTCCAGCTGTCTTCACACACTCTGTGAGGTTCAACGCGCTCATCCACATGTGCGGCACAGAGGCTCCCATCTGGCTCCATCCTTGTCATGGCTGTACCCGAGCTGGGCCGCTTTTTCATCTTTCTTTTGTTCCCATTCCGCTGTCATTCAGAATATCGGATGTCTACAGGAAGCGGAAACAGCGTGCAGCGATTTTGTATGTGTTGTAATAAGCATGACAAAGCCTAGACTTGCAAAAAGAAACAAATTTAAATAAGCAGATGTGTTTGAACAGCAAAGTCACCTCCAGTTCAGTCCTTGTTTATATTTCATTGTGGAGAACTATGACCTGTGTCACCTGAGGTTAAAAAAAAACATGTGGAAGAATAGCTGGATTTCACTGACCAATAACATGTGTTTAGTGTCCATGCAATCCAGGTCCTGTACTGATGGTCCAGTGACTTCCCCAGCTGTAGACACCAACTCAAGGACTCCCAGGGACAGCACTCATTAAAGATTTCTCATTTCTCATGGTTATAAAATCATTGGCACCTGCAAACAAAATGATTTGGGACTCTATAACTGCTGACCCCTTGAAACCGTGAGAAGGAACAGCCTCCGATTGGTTTGGCTTGGGTGCTTGGTACATGGACAGAAGTCTATTTTCTAACCAGACTAGTGGTGGGAACAGAGGCTGTTGTCCAACATCGGGGTTCCCACAAATTGACTGACAAACACAGGGGCCAGGGGCTAGGAAACCACGAGAGCTGTGATGCAACTGTTCTCACACGAGTGACGGAGCAGTGTGCACTCACTGGCACAGAACAGAAAGAGGAAACGGAGGGTCCCAGTTCAGTCGGGTCCCACTGAAGGTGGTTCTCATCTCTGTAAGGTCATCAGAGACCACTCCTTACAATACACCAGGCACTGCATGGTTCCCACAATGGAGCATCCTCAAAAGGACTACACCCAGGCCCTCGTGGTAATTCACTAATGCTGTACATTATATAACACTGTACTAAAGCTGCAAAGTACTGCATTCTGAAATATTTATATTTTATTGAAGTCCTTTTTTCTTTTCTTAAATAAGTGTTTAACACTTTTTCAAAAATCATACAATACATTAGGTTACTTTTAAAGACAATATGCAAATTGTATCTAGTCATATCCTCTTCAGTCTTGTAAAATTTGTATGATGAAAAGATTAAATTAGGAAAAAAAGAGCCGTGTAATGGAGGAATAGGAAATAAGAATTAAATTAGAAAAAATGTACGACATCAAAAAAGCACAAATAAATAGTCTCTAAGCTCGTTCAAACAGCCTTTGTCAGGAGCACATCTGCACACCTTAAGTCTCTGGAGTGAGACTCCTTCACAAAAGTAACGAGACCTTCAGCCTTTTTAGAAATGTAGTGGAGGTAAAAAGTAATAAACTTAAATACAATTCAAGTAAAGTGCAGATCCTCAAAAACGGTACATAAGTCAAAATTTTGTTCCTGCCCACCACTGCCCACCTCTCCTTCATGAAAAGCCTACATAGTATCAAGGTCATGATGCTGTACCCTGAGAACATGACAAGATATAATATCCCAAGATATGAGTGCTGTTTTTGTCAAAAACATTCAAACTAGAAACACGCACAGCACAATTCACTGAACTGCCCTGTGCCAGCCTAAGCAAGCCCACTCAAGAGGGGTCTGTGCAGGGTGGGCCGGGGGTGATCCCTGTTGGGGTTTATATTCACTTCCTGCTTTAGTCAGGGAACTGGCTATTTCATTTGTTCACATAGACACACTTTACAAATAGAGCTTTTTCACCTACACTCACATTCTGTAGAATAAAGATCACGCCAATCACATGGGAACAGTGACTGATCCTTCCTGCACTTTTCAGTAAAATGTCACAAAAATATATTATTTGAACTAAATCTGGCTATGGCTATGAAACTCTTTACACACATGGGGGAAAGCAGAAACCAACACTAGTAGAAAATGTCAAAGAACTGACACTGAGGCAAATTCTGTAGGATCAAAAATAATAAATAAATACATTTGATGCTTTTTACTAACAGTTCAAAAGAAATGTGTTAAAACAGGTCTTTAATGTTTTAGTTTAGGTTTAATAATCAAACAAATGTGAAATTTCTGTAAAATGAATCACAGAAATATCCCCACATACCCGTATTTGAAAGTTTACAACAAAACTTAGTTTCATTTTTATTTTTTATCAGCTCTATTTCTAGCATTTACTGTAAACAATATACTCAATATTCAAATTTTGCATATTTTCAAAACAGCAATCATGATATTGCCTTAATTTCGATAGCCCATCTTTAACTTGAAACTGGTTAACTACTATCTTCATAACGTAGCTACAGATTTGACCACAATTTTCAAGTCCAAAAATTAAAGTCAGTCCATTTTACTTAAGTTTCTATTTTGTCATTTTAAACGCCGAGCAGTGTCATCACACGAATCAAAGCGTCAATAAATCAGGCAGCCGAGCCTTTGTTATGGTGCGACAGGTGAGGTGACTAAACAGTCTGTGTGTCTGTGGAGAGCAGTGTGTGTGGCAGGCTTACACACCCCCACGTCTGCCCCGCAGGCCTCTATAACCAGTTCCCATGGTTCCACTGTAGCAGCTATAGAGCTCCTCGGGGGACACCTCCCACTCACTCATTTGTTTTCATCCTTAATGGGAGATCCTCTTTCTCTCTTTCTCTCTTTATGCTGTGTGCATGTGAAGTAAACATTTTATGAGAAGACATTTTGTTGGTTTTGAGAGACGTCACCTGCAACTAAAGATTGTGTCTGTACGAGGAATAAATATTTAGGAATAGTAGTACCCTTTTGCTGAAAATTATTGTTTACTTTGTCAAATGCTCAAAAAGATGGCATGGGGCAATCATTCCTTAATGAGTTATTTAAATGTGTGTGGTGTGAGTTATTTAAAAGGTTGATCCGGAACAGTATCGCTGGTTAAGATACCGCTGGGGATTTCAACATTCAAGAATGAAACATTGCAATTCATAGAGTGTTATGTCATTAAACGTTTCTCTGCCCACTGGCCCTGAAGCTTTCTTTTGTGGTTTTTGGAAATGCCCCCACTTTTCCGGTCCTGCTCCAATTTTCTTTAAATACAACTGTAAATGGTTTGATTTCCTACCTCCGGCCTGCTGGTGGGGGGGTGCCGAGGACACTGTGGGCCAGACTTAAGGGGTCCACAACAATCACCAGATTCTCAAAACCTGTCCACACAGAAATCCAAAAGACAATCACAACAACAAGCCTAGAGAAACATCCAGGCATCGGTCTGTGTGAATTTGTGTCAAAATTGTGAATATATAGAAAAGAACCGTTTGTGAACCGGTGGTACAAGAGCAAATACATATTATTGTTGCACATCAGACATTAAGACTAATGACTATGAGGGGAAAAATTTAAGTTTATTTTTTGTAACTTGGACCCCTCATAAATGACACATGAAGTGGAACCTTTGACGAGGACTCAGGAGTCAGGAGCTCTCTCATCTCAAGATCAAGGACCAATACAAGCCTTCACCAGTATCAGTGTCATTCATAACTACATTAAAGAGTAATCATACTAATACTGGAGTTCAATAAAATAATATGTTTTGACAGAAATGGCAAACAGAATAAGAACTGTAAAAAAATGCAACTCAAGACCAATCGCTGTAATTCAAGAGTTATGCATTGCCCTTAATAGAGTCCTGTCTGGAATAGAATGGTCAAGGAGGATTGTTTGGATGAAGCAGAGGTGAAAGAACACGCAGGGACAGCCCGGGGCAGGGCACTTCCCGTCAAACGACAGTCCTCTTTGGAAAAATGCAGTAACCACTAAATTAAAATCCAGGGTTTTGAAGAACTGCAGGACCAGTGTTTATCCAAAAAAAGAGTCAGCAGTGCAACTACACGCCGAACAACAGTAGGCCGGGGTTTTATTCAAAGAAACTATTTGAGAATGTAAATAAAGTAAGTAGGCTATATGTACCTAGGACTAGTTTCAATATTAAGAAAAAGTGAATATACAAGCCTAACATGTCTTTATTTGTATTTGTATTCCTGCCAGCAGTGGTTACACTGTTATTAATGGTTAAAGCATTTGCGCAGGCTGTCGTTACTTAAAACAGGCTGCTGGTGCAACATACGTAATGGAGGAGGATAAAAGCCATTAGACTGGAGGGCTTACCAACACAAACTGCATAGGCTTTAAGGGGGCAGCTGAGGGCAATCGATACTTCTCTTCTCATCCCACTTTTTTCTTTCCCCAGTAACAGAATAAAGCCAACAGCAGATTGACATTAAACACCTGCATGTGTCCTAGCTAAAAAAAACCTCCATGTAATATAATTTGCTAATATTTACGCCTGCATTTCAGTGACCATGCCGTTTTCAGCTGAGTCCAGAGACAAAACAGGAGTCTAAGCAGAGCTGGTCTGCAGTCACAGGGGCGGTGTATGGGTCATTTCATTTAACAGCACTGGCTTCTGCAGCGGCTGCACGAAGACAAAGTCAAGCCTGAAACAAAACCTCATAGAGGCCTTCCCACATGCAGCGGGGCGGGTAAGAGCAGAGGCCCCCCAGCGTTTGATATATACAGGAACAAACATTGACACATGCACAGCACACAACTGCCCTCATGTCAGACTGAAATGCACAGCAGGTTTTAATAACTCTTTTTAAACTGTCAACTCTTAAAACGTCAAATGCTTATTTTTTGCCTCCAGTTGCAGTCTAAAGGTCTCTTGTTTTTGCTCGTTCATAACACTAGCTTCATGACCACTCATATACCTTCTCTTCCTCCCCTCTTGCTTCCTGTCAAATGTGCTGACTCTGAAGGCCACAAATATCCACGCATTGAAACATTTAAGCGTCGATCTACGTACTTTTTGTGACCGAGTGCCCTCTAGTGATCAATGTGGTGAATAGCAGCACACTGACTGTAGGGCCTATGATGGAGGGCCCCTGAGTTAAAGTGCATATGAGAGGTTAGACTATACACTTAACAGGATTATATTCAAGGTCATTGTTTTTTATCCCTATTTTCCCCCAGTTTGACAATTATGTTTATTTATTTTTTTAATTTATTACAATTATTTTTATTTATTTATTTTTATTTTATTTTTTTATTTTTTTCAACCTCTACTAAAATATGAACACATAAAAGACAATACTACATGGAACACAACACAGAGAGAAGGCAAACGGTCAAGACACCCAATGAAATAAAATGAGGTAATTCTTTAATTGTATTTATTGTGTCCAAGGGGTTTTGAGGCCCAGATACATACTTCTGAAGTAAAGTTTGCAGAGCTTTGTTAATCTCAGTCCAATATATATGAACAAATGTCTGTCCATTATTAATACAACTATATAAATATAGTTTAGATATGATTCTCCTGGTCTGTGTTGCTTTGTATAAATTCTTGGTTACAGTAACTCCTTCTTAAGTACCAGTACAAACTGGTAAAACAAACTTTTATACCATCTCAAGTTGGTGCTGTTTGGTTTAAAACGTTGATCATTTGGTGATGTTTATTATGTTACTTCCTGTTTGGACATGAGCTGCTGATGTGACACACAAAGAGGTAATTCCACAACAAATCCACTAGCTTTGATTTGACAAATAATATTACCTGATAATACATTTATTTTGTTAAATGATTATTTAAACTGTAAAATTGTGTATGTTGTATGTACTTTGCCCCTGCATTTTGGATGGGATGTCGCTTATTGATGACATACACAGGGGGATTCGAGGAGTCAACACTACTTCCTATAATTTTCAATGTTTATTTCTGATATTTTTTTCACACACTGCCACTTGACTGATGAAACTATGATCAATATTTACCACACCAAATGAAGTAATAATTACAAAAACGTAAGAACCCCTCATTTGCACTTTAACCACATCCCTGTTGTGGGGGCCCAGATGGGTTTTTGTCAGTGCAGTTGTTTGTACATTTATTCCTCATTATTAGTGGTGAGGTTAGGATTTCCCTCTCTGGGCTTTAGTGGCTCCTGTGGTGGTCTGTCAGGGAGATCTGGAGGGCCCTGGGCTGCCCACAAACACTGCTCTGCCCATCTCCCCCTTTTCCATGCACTAGTACAAAACCTTCAACCTGCTCTATTTTTGACGATGTGGCAGAGAATGAGCTTTTTCTAGGTGTGCGTTTAATCTGTAAATAAATGACAATAAAAACACTAATTGTTGGAGAATCTGTGGCTGTCAAGTAGCTCATCACAACCATGTATTTGGGACTGTCCTATTATTCATAAATACTGGACTGGGATCAATATGACACTGCAGACTGTCTTCAACACCGATGTTCCACTTGACTTTAAAACAGATGTAAAACTCCAGCCATGGAAACAGTAGATGGATACCTGTGGCAGCAGCAAAACAATGACAAAATCTATCCTAAACCTAAAGAGACTATGTCGGAAAACTGAGCGTCTGTGGAAAACCTCCAGTCTTGAGGTCCATAGGTCACACTTCAGAGATCTTGTGTCATCTTACAATGAAATGATGGAAAGTTCCAGATCTGATTACTTCCGCCAGCTAATAACATCCAACAAGAAAAACCCCAAAAGTGTTGTTTGACACTATAAATTCTATTGTTTGTCCTACTGCAGCGGTTACTCCTGTTTTCTGCAAAGCTGACAGCAATGAATTCCTCAGGTTCTTTATCGATAAGATCAAGATGATCAAAGACCAAATCACACTTTTTTTGTGTGATAACTCTGTTTCTGTGGAGCCTGTTTCCCAAAACTGGTCTTCTTTTAAGCCTGACACTCTAGAAGACATCTCAGCTCTGGTGACCAAGATGAAACCCTCCTCTTGTACATCAGATGCCCTTCCCTGCAGGCTCTTCCTCAAAGTGTTTGATGTTATTGGCCCCTGGGTTACCAAAATGGTAAATCTCTCTCTTTCTACTGGTGTGTTTCCTGGTCCATTTAAACATGCCATAGTTGAGCCTTTACTGAAAAAAACAAACTTGGACCCGACAGACCCCAAAAGTTTCAGACCCATATCAAAGCTCCCGTTCATGTCCAAAATCCTTGAGAAGGTGGTCTCTGAACAATTGTCAGATTTCCTTGATCAGTCAAACATTCACGACTCTTTTCAATCTCGTTTCCGCAAACATCATTCTACGGAAACCGCATTGTTGAAAGTGTCCAGTGACATTATGATGTCTGCTGATTCTGGGAAATGCACTGTTTTAATTCTGTTGGATCTGTCTGCAGCCTTTGACACTGTCGACCATCATATCCTGTTGAACAGACTGAGGGACCTGATTGGACTATCAGGGTCAGTTCTTCATTGGTTTTCCTCATATTTATCCGGTCGGAGCTTTAGTGTTGCTGCAAACCAAATAATGTCCGACTCAGCTGATCTGTTGTGTGGAGTTCCTCAGGGCTCCGTCTTGGGTCCCGTCCTATTTCTGCTTTATATAATTCCCCTGGGAATGATCATTAAAAAGTTTAGTGATGTGTCCTATCACCTGTTCGCTGAGGATATTCAGCTCTATTGCTCTTTTAAACCTTCTGAGATCCAGAAGCTGAACTCCTTGGTCAGTTGTTTAGTGCAAATTAAACAATGGCTGAGCAAAACTTCTTGCAGCTAAATGCTGACAAAACAGAAACTCTGATTATTGCCCCTGATGATGTCATTCCAGGGATAAACCAGTACTTGGGTGTTTTAGGCCAGACTGCTAAACCAAGTCTTAGAAACTTGGGTGTTGTCTTTGACAAAGACATGTCTTTAGAGCACCACTCCAAGCTGTTGACGAGGAACTGTTTCTTTCAGTTGAGGAAAATCTCTAAGCTCAGGAAAATGGTGTCTCAAAATGACCTGGAACTTATAATTCATGCATTTGTGTCTTCACGTTTAGACTATTGTAACAGTTTGTTTTCCTGTCTTAACAAGAAGGAACTCTCTCGTCTGCAGCTGGTCCAGAACTCTACAGCGAGGATCTTAACCCACACAAATAGAAGGGCCCACATTTCACCCATTCTCAAAGCCCTTCACTGGCTGCCGGTCTCCTACCGGATACAGTTTAAAATTCTTGTTCTGACTTTTAGAGCTTTAAATGGTCAGGTCCCATCGTACATCAGCGATCTGATTAAACCATACGCTCCCTCTCGCTCACTAAGGTCCTTGGACCAGAAACTGTTGCTGGTTCCTCGCACCCGTTTTCGGACCAGAGGAGACAGATCCTTCCAGGCTGTTGCCCCCAGACTCTGGAACGATCTTCCGTTCTCCCTACGGTCACTGGACTCAGTTACTGGGTCAGCTTAAAACCTTTTTATTTAGTCAAGCCTTTTACGGACTGATTTTACTGTATATTGTTGTATATGTATTGTTCACTGTAAGTTTTTTGTGTTTTATTGTTTTATTCTGTGTTTTGTGAAGCACTTTGTGACCTCTGTCTGTGAAAGGTGCTATATAAATAAAATTTACTTACTTACTTACTTACAAAAGGAGATGGATGATGGCAATAGAGCTGGACTGAAATGACTTAGGATATTTATTTAGTAAATGGAAAGAGTAATTTTTCTTAGTTTTCTGATCTTATTAAACCCACAGACCAAACTTACAAACTTACATGTAAGACAACTCAAATGCTTCACACAGTTAGCTAACTACTGGGTCTTCCTCGTGTGATCCCCTCGTGGGTTTTTGAGGTGACCTTTGCATGTTAGGTACACAGACTGCACTACAGATGTCACATTTCTTAAATATTGAGGAAAATACAATAAGAAACGTAAACGCACCTGAAAGCACGTGCCCTGTCTGGTGGGAGCGGGTTGAAGCTGAAGAACAGAAACTGAGGAGCACAAGTGCGTCCTGTCAACGAACAACATCCAGCATCAAAAATATGCTACTGGTATACTTTTAAACATTTCTGGCGGTGTATTATTTATTCATTAATACTATTATACTTAAAAAAAATAAAGTGGAAATAGTCCTAACTTTAGTTCGGTTATGTTAGCGTGTCAGTGCAGTAACGGTACGCGAGCTCCACCTGGTGGTGCTCAGGCTCCTCTGCAGTTCAAACATCTGCTGAATTTAGAATAAATGGAATCCAAATGTTTGTCCTCCTTGTTTTGTACTAGAGTCGCAATTATGTAGTACTATTTTAGACTTATTTTAGCCCTTATTTTGACCTATTGGTTCCTACTGTAATAGTCCTGTTTTAGACTTGGTTTAGATCTGGTGGTGGAAAATCTACAGTTTTTAGGTAGGCTTGTGTGTACTTTCCTTTTAAAGTGGATACATTTTACTTGTACATGACTGAGAGCAGGTACGCCTACTATACTACATTTCTTAACTGGACTGAAAAGTAAAAGTAGGCTACACTAGTTTGACACCTGCTGAAATGGCTGAGGGGTTTATTTTTAGCATGTTTATAATTGTGATCTCTTGTCTGAAGGTTTTAAGTCCCAGCAAACAAGAATATCCTATAGGCATGAATTTAAAAAAATACTTTTAAAATTAAGAATTAAATTCAGTTGCTTCTGATGCCCAAGCATTCGCACAATTCTTTATCAAGATCATTACATTTACAACAGAAGTAGTGTAAGCCTCTACTTGATTTCAGACACTATACTTTCACTCTTAATCTATTCAACAGTGAAACAGTACTCTTCCTTGAGTAAAAGCTTTCATACTCGTCTTCCCACTGTGAGTAAGCCTACAAGTCTACAATATTCAAGCATTTGAGCACCCTACATCTTTTTTAATATATGGATTCTGGATTATTTTCCATTCTTTGGACATACCAGAACCTGTTATTTAATGTTTCTTCTAATTAAGCTAAATTCATAAATCATAATATATTTTATGTCCAAATTGTTACCTAAACAAGACGTTTTTCTAAATACCTTTTTACTCTTATTTGAGTACATGTTTGGGTCACTATAGGCTATAGTTGAATAATTTTATTTTAAAGTTACATTACATTACTTATCTTGATTACATTTGCTACCGATCTCTGTGTAAACCACTCAACAAACAAAACTAAGTAAACAAAATGTATGAGAGGAACACGTTTGTTAAATGTATTCATTTTTCATGAATTCCACCTGTGTCTATCGGCCGACCTGCAGCTCTCATCTGGAATATAGTCTGCAAAAGACAGAGTTTGCGACTGACTGGATACATTTCTCTGTGTGGCTGAAATGTGACACTTTAATGATCTGGATCGTGTCCAAAAGTCGAACTCCCCCTCACTGTTCCTGTGAATATTTGTCTTTGTATCCAGTTGCACATTTTTTACAATAAAACGTGAGTGTGCCAACATGACACCCACGTTCAAGGACATCAGTTCTTTGGGACATAATCCATGTCTATTACATTTGTTGAGACAAATAAAAATGAAGAAGTGGTGATTGCCAAGTACTTTATTTCTGCTCAGGCGATGTTAAAAAATAAAGGGCCATGGCATAGCTTGGACACTTATCTGTATCAATATACACTATTTCAAATGTATGTGAAACATGTTTCTATAAAATAACAGAAGACAGAAATAAGGCAAGGAGCATGTGTGATTTCCCCAATTTAAAAACAAAGCAGGCAGAAACTCTTGTTTCCAAACTTCTGACAAAATAACCAAACTTTACAAACTGAATCTTAGCATTACAACAAATATTTACAATTTCATTTTCATTTCAAATTTTTTTCAACAAATGAAATAAGATTCGCTTTAATCACACTAAAGCACTTTCAGAGCTACAGTAATATGCCATACATTCACTATCTAAATGAGGACCTACCGGTACATACCAATGAGACTTTTTACATAAATAACTTCAGAGTCACTTGCCATGGTGTCAGTCCCACCATTTGTGTGTAATGGAGACAATAACAGTGAAATGTACTTTTGATTCCCCCTGTCCACAGTGAGAACAGAATAATCTGCCCCTTTTTGGTTCACAAGGCGGGTTTACCCACTGCTACTGCTAACACTACATTTGGACTGAACTGGGCGGCGTGTTAGTGTCTAAAGGACCAAGTTTTAGGATTTCTGAGACAAAAAAAAAAAAAATGTTGTTGTTACCATCAGAGTCTACAATTATATTATTAAACTATGGAACTGGTCATCTTAAAACAAGGATGCTATTCTGGCAATTACTTTATTTTAACAACTTGATATGTTAAACAGGTTTGGTTAAGCCATACATGAAAACCCTGTGCAATACTAGAAGCAAACAAGCTTCAACACTGTTTACACCGTGTCTTAACCCAAAAGACAAAATAATGCACTTAAGAATACATGAAGAGCTCATATTAAAATCAAGAAAATGTCTCATAGGTTGTGATCATTCCCCTTTAAGAAGCAAAGAGGTCATCTTAAAGGCCACTTAAGGAGCCTGTCTCAAATGGCCCAATATTGATAATCATGTGTACACATGCAGGCCATCAGTGATTATCCTGCCTTTAAACATTCAAAAGCAAATAAATGGCGAAATACGACAAAATGTTGCGTCAACTAAAGTTGTCTTCATAAAAGCCAAACAGAAGTACAGAGAAAATGACCACAAACAAGGACCTTTGCTCAGAATTGAACCAGAGAAAGAGTCTTGTTTTTTTCAGTCCTGGGGCTGGCATGGAAAGGGTTTAAAGCGTATGATGGCAGGTATGGAAGGAGGAGCTCAAACTGAGCTTATTTGACCAGCCTTTTTGCTACATCAGCGTAGGCTATTTCAATCTCTTTGTCACTCGGGCAAGTATTAGTAAACTCTTCACGTGTGTAGGCAGTGTTCAGATACTTCCAGATGGCCGTCATCTCTTTGGGGATATCAAAGCCTCTGTACTTTTTTGCCACCACCTGACAAACAGAAATACTTTAGATCTTTTTTTTAATTTTTATAAATACAAATGTAAATCAAACGTTTTTCCAAACCAACCTTTACTATGTGCAACTTGGGCAAGAGGTTACAGTCAGCCAATGTCATTTCATCTCCATCCAAACACCTCCGACCGGAAACCTTGACATCCTCAATGCTGTTGTGGTCAATCTCATCAGGGAGTGGGCAGTGAAGATATTCATCCAGTTTCTGCAGTGTCTTCAGCAGCCCGCGCTCCAATACTGCAAAGAAATCATTCTCAAATAATAAGATACCTTCAAATAGTTATTGGACATTAGCACAGGTGGAATATGAATCAACCACAGGAGGGCAGCAATTCTCCAAAAGTCGAACTAGGAAGACTCTAGACTTCACTCAGTACAACTAAATGCATTCCATGACTACATGATGACATTGTTACGAATAGCCATAAGTGTGTAGCATTGCAAGAAGGTCCAAACTATTCAGTGTGTTCAATTTCTTAAAATGAACGTGAAGAATGTTGCTTAAAATATTTATTTAACCCATGAGTAAATTAAAGCCACTTTCAAATGGATTGTTAACCCTAAACTAATTTCAGCTGCATTGCGCTTAAACATGCTGTGTGTATACTAATTGCAGCCATACAAAAGAACAGGATACCGTAATCATAATCTTTTCTAACAATAGAGACAGCTAACCATGTCACCTAGCAACTGCACTACTTTGCCTGCACCACGTACACATTTATGGATCAATGAATGCTCTGGTGTTCCACACACACAAACTCACCTTCATTTGCATCTGGCTTTGAGTTCTTGATAAAGGCAGAGAATTTAGCAAAGATGTCCATACCGGCTGTGTTTGACTCAGGGTGCCTAGCCCCTAGTTTGATGTATCTAAACACAAAAAACATTAGATAAGAAGATTAGAAAGAACGATTAAGCAGAGATCATAAACCCATAATCATATTAAACTTTGATAACTGGACCATTGACAGATAACTCTTACTTTGGTGGGCAGAGCACTTCCTCAAGGAATTCTTCAATTTTATTGACATCTGTTTTGACCTCTCCATTGAAGGTGATGAAAGGTGGGTGTGTACCAGGGGCCAGGTTCTGGAGGTCTGCAGGTTTCCTGATCAAAAAGAGCAAACATGCTATAACTTGTATATTAGACAGCATGAATATCCATTTAAATAAATACAGTAACATTTATTTATGTAAACATATGGTACACCTTGGCCCTCTCACACCAACCAGAGTTAAACACCGACAGTGTTCTCCCTCTGCAGCCTCACACAAACACACACCACACAACACATTTCACTCCAGATGTCTCTGGGCAGCAGTTGACACAAACAGAAATGAGCATGTGTTGAATGAGAAGTGTGAACAAACACTGAATCCTTTTCAAAAGCACAGAGTAACCAGAGCATCAGAATCTAACAGGAAAATACTTGTAAAAGCCCATCAGGAAAATCTATTTACAGTCAGCAAGAAAAAAAATACTTAAAATTGTAGGTTTTCTACAAGGACATTTCATGCCCAGTCCTCAGACTCTAAATGGGAGTAAGACCAACCTCACATGATCTCTCTGGGTGGAGTCTGCATAGCAGCTTCCTCCCACCATCCAAAAACATGCATGTGTTAGGCAAAATTGGCAACTCTAAATTTCCCTAGTGAATGAACGTGAGAGTGAATGTTTGTCTGTAATGTCTATGTCTCTGTGTTAACCCTGCAACGAGCTGGCCCCTGTCCAGGGTGCACTCACCTAAGGCCCAAAGTCACTGGAATAAGCTCCAGTCACACGCGACCTAACGAGAATAAGCGGTAGAAAATGAATGAATGAATGTTGGAGTTTAGCTACATGGAGGAATCCTACGTTTAACGGTGCCACCCTCTAATCTAAAATCTTATTTTTAAAAATCAAATGTGGAAAATTGGAACACACAATTTCCAATACAGATATTTTATGCAAACATTTCTATTTCAGCTTAATTTTTTATTTTGCTTGCCCTTATCTTTTTTATTATTTAGCATGGTCTATACTTTTTTATTATTATTATTATTATTATTATTATTATTATTATTATTATTATTATTATTATTATTATTTTTATTATTATTATTATTATTATTATTATTATTATTATTATTATTATTATTATTATTATTATTATTATTATTATTATTATTATTATTATAATACATTGCTGTGGCACCTTACTGCTGAAGCAAGTTTCTAGTTTGTAAATTGTGTTCAACGATGGCAATAAAACACTTCTGGGTAAGTGAACATCCTCCACTGCCTTATACAGGCTCAGCGTTTGTCTGTGGTTCCCAATCCCCAGGATCTTGGAAACACCACCAGCCAAAGCTTCAGTGCAGCGTCCCACAGACCCTTCCATAGCTCCACAGGAATGAGATCAGTTCAACTACAGAATCCTCCATTAGTGACCTTAAGTACTTACTGATCCTCAACTGCTAAATCACACCTCAGTTTACACTTTCAACACGTCCTGTTGCCACAAGAAGTATTTCACAATTGATAATGAACATTATTTTTCACCAAATTTGTACATAATGATAACTAGTCATAGCCTGATACACTAAATATGTTGTGTTACAAAATCTCTTTATGAGTGTTAAAATACAAACCTTCAGATTGATTTTTATCTTCCATATAGAATACATTAAAAAAGTGATGGGGCTAACTAAGCTAAACTGGTCATGGCATGGGAAACTAAATAAGCTGTTGGAAAGTCCATTATGGGACATAGGCCTGCTCTTCAGAAAAGGGATATGCAGAAAGAACTACAAGACACAACCAGTTTACCAGCAGATGTTGAGCATAACTGTATTAAATGGGTTGAAAACTCACCTTTTTAGGTCGACAGTGGTGACATTAAAAACAACTCCTTTGAGCCACAAGATCATAAACAGTCGCTGCGAGAAAGGGCAATTTCCAATGCTCTCTCCATCACTTCCAGCCTGAAACACAAAGAGACATGCTTAATTGAAGCATCAAAAACCTCTCTTTTACTGCAAAACGTGAAACTCATCCTCTGTAAAAAAAAATCACTGTTTCTGACACAAGACCAACATTTATACAACAGGAAATATCAACTCTCGCTGTAGCTGGTGTGAACAAACTGGTGCCATTTTCCTGTGTAACACAGTGGGATGGTTCTGTTTGATCCTTTTGTATAGTGAATGTCCTGTCACTGCTCAAGCTCCACCATTTCTCTGTATCTGAAAAGCAGGGATTAGATCACAGCCCTTGGTGAACAATGAAGGACTCATTTTCTCTGAACATGATCCCATTTCAAAGTACAGCTCAGAAGAGTTGGAGTGTTATACTGAAATGTGCCTAAACAGATTCATGTGGAGATTCAGAGGCACATCATTGGCCTTTATTTTGCCCACAGCAGTGCACCTACAGAGACCCATTCACTTCTGGATCAAGGGTGGCAGCAACACAGCAACTGTTCCTATGGCAATAGAACACATTATACAACGCAGAGGAGATAGTCTTAGATTATCAATAAACATATTGTGTGTCAAAAATTCAAATAAAGATTCATCAGAGTACTTTTTGTTCATCTGAAGTAAGCAGCCAGGCTGCTGACCCAAACTGTAACAGCACTAGACTCCTCTGCTAAAGGTCATAGGCATAAGGAGATCTGCTGCTCCACAGAGTGGAGAGGGAGCCATTACAGGAAATGAGGAAGAGACTGCAGCAGTAATGGATGAATCTTAAGATCGGTAGAGAGACTATCCTGTGAGGGCTGTGCACTTTTGGCATAATGTTTCTTCTCCTTCTCACTTTATTTACCTCTCCTTACCCTGGGCCCCTCTGTCTCCACAGAGCGGGGAGGGGGCTGACCATTTGGGAGGAGGAGGGAGAAACTATTCCAGAAATGTCCTGTTACTCCCACCAACAGCCTTGTTTAGTGACAATTATAGTTGTGGCAATATACATTGATATTACTAAGATGTATAGATATAGATATATACATGTATAGATAAAGATTTTTTTGCCATTTATTGGCCAGTAGCTACTTTTGCCAATGGTTAAAATAGTGCGTCTCCAAAGCAGCCAATGACTAGTGCTGCTAACAGACTTGAGCTTTGTTTGGATGGTGAGTGTGTGAACAGATGCAGAGCACACACAGCTGCCCAGCAACATGAGTCAGCCTCAAGTCAGAGGGTATTGAGCAGAGCGAGTCCTGGACGTCCAGAGCCAGTACAATCAGACCCCAGATTTAGAGCCCAGCCCACTACAGAGAAACATGGTGAGGTCATAGTTTTATCACTACCAAAGCAAAGCAAAGTCTTACAATGTTTACTGACATTT
The DNA here is from genome assembly GCF_026437365.1 of Eucyclogobius newberryi. Lineage (NCBI taxonomy): Eukaryota > Metazoa > Chordata > Actinopteri > Gobiiformes > Gobiidae > Eucyclogobius > Eucyclogobius newberryi. Next base: position 16,971,378 of record NW_027315846.1, read on the forward strand.
TACCAAGATTAAACACTGACAAAGTTGTCATTTTGAACTGAACAACATTACCATGAAGGACACCATTGTGTTTCAATGCGTCAATGCAAACCAAGATTCATTTTTTTTTAATGAATGCATGCTTCACACTAGTGTTGTCACAATACTAACATGACTTGATTCCAATACTAAAGAGAAGGCCTGATACTTGAAGATTTCAACAATAACGCTTTTTTTTTTAGACAAACTAAAATTTAATTTTAACACTGAATAACAGTAGTATCTTTAGAATTATAATGACAACCAAACTTTCCCGTCCAAAGTATAATGCCCTCCTTATCTTATACAACCATAGCACAATAATGTTTACTGCTATGCAAGTTTTCCCATTCCCCCACATTTTCTGCCATGTCAGTAGATACAAGTTAAAAGACAAGCTCTGAAGTCCAGCATGCTAACATTTATTGAGACATAAATGTTTATCAGCATAGTCACCAACTCTTCAAGGTGTGTATAAAAGTAAATGGGATTACATTGCTGCATTCCACTATAAAAATCTACAGCTTTTATTCAGGCTACACACCCTCTGCTCATAGCCTAATTATAGTAACTTGATGGCCTAAGTTTCCCCTCCTCGACACACTTTATTTTCTAAATTGGGTGGGGAGCTACACTTTGACCGAATAAGGAGATGATGGTGGAGGGAGCACTAAAACCTTCCTACTGCTCCAGCAGCACACTACAGGAACATCTGTTTGAGACACTGTCACCATGGCAATGGCATGGTCATGGCAACCGAACAAGTGTCTGAACAGAGGTAACAAGAAAATCACAACAAAAGGACCTTACGCTCCAAGATATTTCATTTCAAAGAACACAGCTAAAAAAGATTATGATTTTAGCAAGGTCACAGATGACATGACATGGTAGGACTGTACTCAAAATATTGATATATCGGGAAAGTCTTCTTGGCCACACCCTGTATCCATAGAAATGCGTATTGTGATACTTTGAGATAACGTTAATTCATAAATTCACACTTAACTATCTGAACCGAAGAGAAAAAAACCTTATCCATGACTCAAGCTGACATCACTTCACTTGTGGAAAGTCTCGCACAGACGTTCTGTGCTGAAGTGACACTAAAGCCGAGATACTCACGTCCCTGTGAAAACTAAAGGTCTAGGGCGGTTATGAGCTTCATAGCATTTTGACTGCCTCAGATCCTCTCAACTGTAGAAGTACTACTCTCCTCACAGACGGCACAAGCTCATGCCAAAACAAACACCCACCTATTTCAACTCATTACATCAGCCTGGCTGCTCCTATTGTTCTATTTTATCACAGAAATAGTTAGGAAAATTCACATAAGACCACATGGTGCACAATCTACATATGTATGACTTAAATTGATTTAGTATCTTTGACCTTTATTTAATGAGGAAAGTCCCACTAAAATTCAGAATCTCATTTACAGAAGACCATGGGTCTTTTGACCTCATGTACATGTTTTAGTGGGATTAATTGCCTCTAAGCACGAGTTAAGAGCTCCTACTCTCCACCTACTTCAGACAACTCCTGGTGGACAGGAGGGTGTAAATGTGCAGTACAAAGTACCCACAATAGTAAACACTACAAAGACCCCAAAAATGATATACCGCCGGTAATATTTATTTTGACAGGCTCAAGTATATAACATACCACAGTATAATTCAAAGCTGCTGTAATGTGAAAACAACCTGAAGACCATTTAAAGCCATGATCTTTACCGGAAGAAGAAAAAAAAGATTAGTTGTGCCATGAACATGTGGTCTTGTGAGTGCAATCCAAGCCTGTGGATTCAAGAGCACAGCACTGCCCCATGTGTGACTTGCACTGCGCAATATACTGGTCCAAGACAGCAGTCACAGTTGCACCTTGTGAGGTGAAAAAGGTTAACATGGAGGTACTAAATGCAAAAACAAAAAAGTGGGCAAATGTTGAATTGTTATAAGACAAGCTAGGGGAAATTTGGTGTTGAAAGCCTTTTTTAATGCATGTTTGCTCGGATTAAGAATGTGATACTTAAAGTTATGCACACATAATCATACTGTGGTTTGGTCTGGTAATTGAGGGATGTCTATAATGGTTATGAAACAACAGATTTTCAAGAGGGGGTCTTATGCAAGATTTTGCTGTGTTAGGTGTAAGTTCTTTATTGGTCAAAGGTTTTGTGGGCAAGCCTTTTCTTGTAAACGCTAAAATACATAAGATTACATCATATACTGTTAAAGTACAAAGAGTCGTCTGGTTAAACACTGCAACAACAGCATTGTACAAGAGTAACAAGCTATTAATCTTTGTACCGAAACTCATGATGCTGACTACTAGCTGAACTGCTCTATTGATTTTCCTATTAAAGAGAGAGAGCACTTGACTGTGACCGCCTAGAGCAGGCGGACCCCAAGGGAAAAATATGTAAAAGTGAAATACAGAGTAAACGTCCCGGGTTTGAAGAAAATATTTAAAGTCAGGAATGAATGGCCATGTCTTAACTACAACAGGGCAATTCCTGATATTAGATGATTGTTTTCATTAAACTGGCACATCAGAAAGCACAAGTCTGATTGTCACATGCAACAGCTGATAACAATGGACTCACGGTACAGTACACAGGAAGCACTTAACAAATGACAAAACTTCAAAAGCAGCAGAGAATTTTTAGTATAGCAAGAACGATAACAGGGATAATAACGAATTAAGATCACATTTTGAAGGGGCAAATCCAGGACATGTCTTTAACGATGAGAGAAAGACCTTTCCACTGTGTTTACTGGCACGGTGAAGCTGCTGATGAGCACATGAAGTCTGGAGGCAGCAGAAGGCTTCACAAGCATAATGCAACCTTGGCAAGTATAAACTGATGAAGTCATCAACTATGCAGTCATGGAGGCATATTGTACACAGGAAAAAGTACACAAAAATAAAATGAACTGAGACATTAATTACATTATTGAATTAGTGGTAGCCTAACATATTTAGTTATACAAAAATTGGGTATTTGAAACTTAGAAGTCAGGACGAGTGCTAAACATGACCTAATATGCTGCACTATGACAAGGTCAAAGGTTTTCTCACTTACAATACCATTTGCAGCGGACAGCAATAAATGTGAAGGATGACCAATATTGCTTACACGCCCAGGGACCAGCCCAGCAGTAAAGTGTTCCTATAGCAATATGACAATGTTGACATAAACACAAAAGGTGCAATAAAGACTAAATGAGCTTGGCCAGCAGAAGATATGGGACAGCGCCTTCCATGCTTGGTGGTGGCCTTCCATGCTTGGTGGTGGCCTTCCATGCTTGGAGCTTGGTGGTGTCACTGTCAGCTTTGAATGTGGCAGTGTCTTAACAGATCTGACATGGCGCTGTGTAGAGGGAACATACAGTGTGTTATCAGCTGTTCCCAGAGGCCCCGCTCGCAGCAGTGTGCCTATGGCAACCTGCATGCCTGCCATTGTCTGCTCCCACTGTGTTTAATGCGCACCAGCAAGAACAAGGCCATCAATAATGGATGTGCATGTGTTGCAAACAGCTACAGGAGTCATACGAGACTGACGGAGCAGGAAGGCAATAGACTGCTGTGTCATTTTTCCTGTCAGATGTACAAGGAGAAACCTACGGTGACCAGCTCACTGTTAGGGAGGGTGAGATATATGTGGTCTATGGGTGGGAAGGAAAAGCCACATCACGAGTAAACTTTCAAGGGCCAAATGATGCAACCCTAGCTATAAAAGCTGTTATTTATGAGTTTCAGCTTCCTGTTGTATGCAACCTTCGAGGACTTTTTCCCCATTCAAGATATTTTGGTGGTTAATGGTTAATCATTATGGCAACTGTCCTCATTTTTTTTAATCATCCTGAAACCCATGGACAGACAATGTAATAGCTTTTACCTGTCCGCCACTCCCCTTTAATGCTCCCCATTAAAACTTAACAATCATGGATAACATAAAAGAAAAAAAGGAATAATAGCAGAACCAAAATGTACAAAGAAAACTGCTCAGCTGTTATTATGGTGGGTACTTTCAGCACATACACAATACATACAAAGCTCACCCAATTCCAGACCCCCACATTCCATCCCCTGTGCTCTAGCCTCATGCTCCCCCTTTTTCTTTCAGTTGGTGCTTTCCCGCCTTGCAACAGGCAATAAAAAGGGGAAACAGCCATTCACAACAACCCTCCACCATCACCAGCAGCCTCCCACTGCAGACATGCAGCTGTAGTGAGCAGTGGCCCTACAGACAATATTGCTTAGAGAGACTATTATGAAACGTACTGGGAAGGAAGGGTTATGCACAGGCCTAGTACTGAGTCTAGTACCGAGTCACCTCCGAAGTTTACACAAGAAAATCTGAGTAACTGTCTTTCAGAGGTGTCACAGAATACATTTCGACATATCGACAAAACTAAACCAAAAATGTGACCGATTGAAAAACATGAGACAGAAGGTTTCTTTTGTCCCCCTCACGCGCCCTCAGCACACGCATGGTCTCCCACGCTTTCTCCTCCACAGGGCGGAGGAAGCGGGGCAAACAGGCAATGCTGCATCCACCTCGTCGCATTGAGACGCTAAATAGCAAGTTTGAGATAATTTCTACGACTTAAAAGACTAAAATGTTCACTTTTTTTGTTTTTTTTTGTCGCGATGATCGTCTCTTGTCTTGGGGATATTTAGCGCGTGAGTGCCAAACCACGCGGAGTGGTCACTACTACACTACCGCTAGCTTTGTCCTGTTCTGCGAGACGAAAATGTAGACATAAATATGTTGTCAAAATGAAAAATTCCCCACACAATTTACCCAAAGAACAACGTGGTTTCGCTTTAATGTCTAAACTGCTTTGATGTGGCGTGTGGCGATGTCATCTTACCTTCACAAACAGCTCAATGACGGGTTCGCTGTCCCCTTTTACTCCGTTTTGCGGCACAGAAAGCGACATAGTTGCTCTTGCGTGCAGTGTTCCCAACTCAGAGGACTTCTTCTCGCTACCACGCCCGCTCGTTCTTGGTCCGTTTCTCAGCCACAACCCAATTTTTTCCGCAACGAAGTCCAGTCGGCGCTCGTTCCTCCTTCGGTCCCGGCACAACACAGGGCGACTGTCCCGTACACAAAGAGAGCCGCGGCCACGTCAACTTTTCCCTTTGACTTTATCTACAAAGACATGGCAGAGAGGAGACACTGGGCTACGATGAGCGGTGATGGGGAGGACCAAGAAACAACGGGGAATATCAGCAACGTGATGTCATCAAAGAGACAGAAATGTGGGAGGAGGATGTGACCGGAGGAGCCTCCTTCAGGAAGACGCGCGGCGCAACTTCACATTTCAAGCCTCATTTTAAGACATTGAAATTCATGTTGTTGGTTGGTTTATGGCGGTTGGCATCCGAGTGTTGCATTACCGCCAGACTTTATTCCTCAGACTTTGTCGTGGTCCTTAAAAGTTCTTCTTCCATTGCTTTGGTGTCACAAAGTCCATGAGGTCATGAGATGTCTTTGTTTTTGCATCCTTTAGAAGTTCTCCTTTCCCTCATGATTGATAATTTCCTTTTAAACCTTTATTTTAAACGTTACAATATTGGAAGAGTTCATAGGTTCAAAGAGTATTCATCAAAGTGGACAAAGGTGTTGTTGTTCTTGTTGTTGTTGTTGTTGTTGTTTTATGGCGGTTGGCATCCAAGTGTTGCATTACCGCCAGACTTTATTCCTCAGACTTTGTCGTAGTCCTCAGACTCTGTCGTAGTCCGTAAAAGTACTCCTTCCATTGCTTTGGTGTTACAAAGCCCATGAGGTCATGATATGTCTTTGTGACTAGAATAGTTGTTGTTGTTTCAGAGACCAACCGGCTTTATTCCAGGGAGACTCTTCTTCATCTTCCTCTCCTTCTTTGACGTTCGGTGCTTCCACCGTACAGCTTTATTCTTTAGGCTTCATTCTATAGGCTTTAATATGTCCACTGATGTCGCCGCTTGGTAGCCGTGCGTCTACGAGACTGGGCGAGGACAGGAGACCACCCCCACCCCCATCTCGTCACTCTGATCACTCTGACTCCCCACAAGCAGACCCCCATCACTCCGACTCCCATTTAGCGCCTTTAGCCTGTTTTCTATATCTGCCCAATCAAGCTCCTTTGTTCCAAGGAATCTCCCTGCAGCTTTAGCAATGATCCTGATCCTTTCAGTTCTGCTTTGAGTCTGAGCAGCACAGTTTACAACATCCACCATAAAGAGTACAACATCCTCTCTATCCACAACCAGGGTATTCTCATTAATTCTGGAACCTGCACACTTGGGACCTCCACTCTTGAAACCTTCACACTTCTTGGGAGCCACGCTGGCCTCTCTCATTTCGCCCTGGCTGGGAGCAGCGCTGGCTCCTCTCTCTGTATTTACTCTAAACTCGTTACTTGAAACTTTCTTGACTGCATCTGCATAGGATATACCTTGAGAGACCTTTATTTCCTGCACCTCAGCAGCTCTTTTGCTAAACCTGCATCCCCCGTAGGCAGAGCTATGTTCTTCCCCACAGTTACAGCACTTCAGTTTTGCACCCACGTCACACTTCCCATACTCATGATCTCCTGCACATCCACCACACCCCTGCCTCCCTCTACAGACCGCTGCAATATGCCCAAAGCGCTGGCACTTAAAGCAACGCAGGGGCGGCGGAACATATGGCCTGACGCTATAGCACATGTACCCAATGAACACCTTACTAGGCAGGCACCTCCCTTCAAGTGTTACCATTACCGACAAGCTGTCACATCTTACCCCAAACCGGGTCACCTTCAAACGCCTAGCGTCCACCACCGTAACTCCCGTCAAATTCTCCTTAACTTCATCCACAGACGTCGCCGTAGGGACACCTACGATAACTCCTCTGACCGTGTTTCTTTCAGCATTAGACACAAGAATGTCCTTTCCACCCAGACGTTTAGTTCCAATCGCCTTCCGTTGCTGAGCCGCGTCCTTGCACACGACCAGCAGCGAGCCATCTCTAAGGACACTCGCACTCTTGATCACTCCCACAGCTACAGTTAGGCTCTTTGACAATGCCACTGAATTCCACTCCTTAAAGGATGCACTATCCTGTGCAAGCTTTATGATCACCTTACAGTCTCTGGTCTCACCCCGGACATCAATAGCTTCAGCCTCATCCTGCTGCTCATTCCCAGAACCCTCGGACGAGCTAAGGGACTTTTTACGTTTCCGGGCACGTGCAGGCAGAAAAGGCTTCTCCTCCACGCCGTCCAGAACGTCTTCCATCCCCGATCCACTCTCCTCCGCCATCTCCCGTCTCTCCAGACCGGGTGTTGAGCAAGGTCTCCTCACAGTTTTGTACAATTGTTGTTTTATGGCGGTTGGCATCCAATTGTTGCATTACCGCCAGACTTTATTCCTCAGACTCTGTCGTAGTCCGTAAAAGTACTCCTTCCATTGCTTTGGTGTTACAAAGCCCATGAGGTCATGATTTGTCTTTGTGACTAGAATAGTTGTTGTTGTTTCAGAGACCAACCGGCTTTATTCCAGGGAGACTCTTCTTCATCTTCCTCTCCTTCTTTGACGTTCGGTGCTTCCACCGTACAGCTTTATTCTTTAGGCTTCATTCTATAGGCTTTAATATTTCCACTGATGTCGCTGCTTGGTAGCCGTGCGTCTACGAGACTGGGCGAGGACAGGAGACCACCCCCACCCCCATCTCGTCACTCTGATCACTCTGACTCCCCAAAAGCAGACCCCCATCACTCCGACTCCCATTTAGCGCCTTTAGCCTGTTTTCTATATCTGCCCAATCAAGCTCCTTTGTTCCAAGGAATCTCCCTGCAGCTTTAGCAATGATCCTGATCCTTTCAGTTCTGCTTTGAGTCTGAGCAGCACAGTTTACAACATCCACCATAAAGAGTACAACATCCTCTCTATCCACAACCAGGGTATTCTCATTAATTCTGGAACCTGCACACTTGGGACCTCCACTCCTGAAACCTTCACACTTCTTGGGAGCCACGCTGGCCTTTCTCATTTCGCCCTGGCTGGGAGCAGCGCTGGCTCCTCTCTCTGTATTTACTCTAAACTCGTTACTTGAAACTTTCTTGACTGCATCTGCATAGGATATACCTTGAGAGACCTTTATTTTCTGCACCTCAGCAGCTCTTTTGCTAAACCTGCATCCCCCGTAGGCAGAGCTATGTTCTTCCCCACAGTTACAGCACTTCAGTTTTGCTCCCACGTCACACTTCCCATACTCGTGATCTCCTGCACATTTACCACATCTTTGCCTCCCTCTACAGACCGCTGCAATATGCCCAAAGCGCTGGCACTTAAAGCAACGCAGGGGCGGTGGAACGTCATGGCACATGAACCCAATGAACACCTTACTAGGCAGGCACCTCCCTTCAAGTGTTACCATTACCGACAAGCTGTCACATCTTACCCCAGACCGGGTCACCTTCAACCGCCTAGCGTCCACCACCGTAGCTCCAGTCAAATTCTCCTTAACTTCATCCACAGACGTCGCCGTAGGGACACCTACGATAACTCCTCTGACCGTGTTTCTTTCAGCATCAGACACAAGAATGTCCTTTCCACCCAGACGTTTAGTTCCAATCGCCTTCCGTTGCTGAGCCGCGTCCTTGCACACGACCAGCAGCGAGCCATCTCTAAGGACACTCGCACTCTTGATCACTCCCACAGCTACAGTTAGGCTCTTTGACAATGCCACTCCTTAAAGGATGCACTATCCTGTGCAAGCTTTATGATCACCTTACAGTCTCTGCTCTCACCCCGGATATCAATAGCTTCAGCCTCATCCTGCTGCTCATTCCCAGAACCCTCGGACGAGCTAAGGGACTTTTTACGTTTCCGGGCACGAGCAGCCAGAAAAGGCTACTCCTCCACGCCGTCCAGAACGTCTTCGACCACCGATCCACTCTCCTCCGCCATCTCCCGTCTCTCCAGACCGGAGACTAGCTCTTCTTCTTCTTTGGTGTTTTATCGTAGTCCTGTCGCATTACCGCCAGACTTTTTCATGTGTTACACGGGTTTTATCTGGTTAAATAAAGGTTAATGCTTCTGTAACACTGCACCGCCTGTGATTTTAAGTTTTGTTTATCAAAGTGCAAATACATTTATCAAAGACCAGATTTCTATAAAAACTTTTAATTCAGAAAGACAAGAGTCAAGTACTTAACAAAAATGATAGCGGTTGTTGACTCATGTACATCTCAAATGATTAAACAATAAAACCTAAAAAAAAAAAAAACATTCCACCTCTGCATGTGACTTAACAGGACTGCTTATCAGCAGGCTTAACAAAGTCAAACATCTCTGAACAGAACATGTAAACGCATCTGTACTACTTTTGAGAGCCACGTTATCAGCATGTTATAGCGTACGGTTCATGCACATTTGAAACCATCGCGTATGTCAGCTTTATTTTGTAAATTGTGAAAATCACCAACTCAAACCAATACCCAGTAACTGCTTAAAAACCTTTAAGTTAGGATTACTAACACATTTAACCAAGGTAATAAATGAAACATTTAGTCTGTAACTAAATCTTAAAGAGAAAAAAATCTTGCAAATCTGTACATTCTACACATGAGGTTCAAGACAAATCACACAAAGTGGGACAAATTTTTCAGGACATTTCGGATGGAGACAATTGGGCTTTTCTCATTGACTTTAGCGCCTTCTCCCTCAGGTGTTTCTCCAAGTCTTCCAGGGTGTCTTCTACTTCACTCTCCGATTCCTGAAAATACATAAGCATAAAAGATTAAACTCTTACGCAATATGAAATTTGGGCCTACAAGTAAAACATTAACCTTTCGTGAATCGATATCCTCCTCTGCACCTTGATTCTCTTGTCCATCTGCTGCAGCAGCCGCCGCAGCCGCCTTCTCCTTCTTATGCTTCTTGTGTTTCTTGTGTTTCTTGTCTTTTTTGTGTTTCTTCTCCTTCTTCTTTTTCTTCTTCTTCTTTCCAGCAACTTCTACATCCGAGTTCTGTAAATGTTATAAAAAACATGTTTGAAGAATACAATTTAGGTCAAAATAAAGCTTAGCTCAAATTTCCCATTTACCTTGCTTGGGGATTGACTGGCAGAACCACTGCTGGCCTTCTTAGCTGGCGGCGGAGACGCACTAGCAGAGCGTGAAGGAGATGGAGACGCAGGCATGAGGGCAGGTCGTTTTGGAGCGGTTGTTTGAGGAGATACAGACCGAGATCTTGAGGTGACTCTCCTAACAGGCTGTGGGCTCATGGAAACTCTATTGGGACAAAAGGAACGTGTGAGGGGAAAAAAAGGCTAAACTACACAAGATTTGCTGACTGGAATCATGCCTACCTCTGTGGTTCTGGTGTTCGGGACACTCTTCGAATTGCCTTGTTATTTGGAGACCTTGGTTTTCGGTAACTGGATGGAGAGGTTTCAAAACGTCCTCGAGGACTCGCAGAACCCCTAGGAATCCGCCCACGGATTGCTGGAGGAGAATGACGGCTATCCCTTTTTGATCGACCGGACAGGTGCGCGGGGCTCCTCCTGTGCCTGGACGGAGATGTGGAAGAAGGAGGAGTACGTCGCCTTTGATTTGGAGAGCTCCTTCTTTTGGGTGACCTTGAAGGTCTGCGCTTGGCCCCTGGAGAAGGGCGTCTTGGAGAATTAGACAATTTTCTTTTTTGAGGGGGCAAAGGTGAAGGGCTATAGCGACGCTGAATAGGAGGAGAGTAGCGTCTAGGAGAAGGAGATCGTCTTCTGGTAGGTGGAGATGGTGACCTAGAAAACAAACAAATGTCTCTAGAACACTTTCTTTACATAGTACTAAGGGATTTGTAGTTCCAAAGTCACAATGCGAAAATTCCAAACTCATGAATATACAAAATACCAATTTCTATACCACAATATTTGCCTTAAAAAGTTATTTTTTAAATGATCAGATTGTCATTTTCTAGTACTAGTTCTTATGATAAACCTCATTAAACTGGTAAAGGTAAAAAAAAAAAAAAGGTAAAATTGAATCCTGTTTTTTTTTTTGTACCGATACGTTCATACGAGTATCTGATTTTTGATACTTTCGACACGCCTCGTAGAAGCACCAAATAAAAAATGTATACCTTCGCCTGGGAGATGGAGACCTGCGGCGTCTGGGTGGAGAAGGAGTGCGGCGCCGACGTCCAGCAGGGGATAGAGAACGCCTCTTTCTATTAACAAAAATTAGAATATTGAAGAACTAAAACAATAGAACTAAAACAAAAGCCATTGTGATCCATTTCTCAAACCTTGGTGAGGGATCGCGATGCCGTCTTCGTGGGGAAGGTGAATGGCTTCGCCTTTTTTTGACATCTCCATTTTTAGCGCCAGGTCTGGCTGCTGCCCTCTTTGGACTCTCATCTTCAGATGACGATGACCCTGTATCTGAAGTTCAAGAACATCAATGCACGAGGACGAGGTAAATGGCAGAATACATTTTTAAAAAAGCTCTAAAAATTAACCTGAGGATGATTGACGATTCTGTCTGCGATACTGGCGGCGCTGTTGAACGGAGTCAGCAGTTGCTCCCTTGTCATTTTTATCGTCTTCTACAAATGAACACATAGAATTTAATATAATTGACAGTTTTTTCTTCCCACAGATATGTTTTAAATAAAAACTGACCTGATTCAGAAGCTTCAGATTGTCTGGGCTTGGCATTATCAGATGGAGAATCATTTCGTGCACCTGGCTTAAAACCTGAAATACAATATTGACCAAGTAAGCGCTAGAGTTGAGACCATGTTAGGGGGGCATCAAAGAGTGTGAACATAACAGTTTGTCTTACCCAAGGGCCTGGGGGGAGACACAGAGCCACGAACTCGCCTCCTCATTGGAGGGCTCATTGATTTGCCTGTGTGATGCATCAGCTGTCGTGGTGGCGAATTTGAGATTCTTTTTCTCATCGCTTTTCTAGGAGAACCAGACGAACTGCTGCCAGATGATGAAGCAGATCGAGAGCGCCTCCTGCAGGATGAACAAGTTACTTCTTGTACTAAAATAGTTAAAATCTTCAGAAAAAGAAAAGATAAACCAATGTCCAACCTTCGAACAGGAGAACGCCTATGTCTGTGTCTAGAGCTGGGGGGCCCACGTCTGGGTGGGCTTCTTCGACGAGGGGAGAGTCTTCTTCTGGGGCTCTGCCTTCTGCGTGGAGAAAAAGACCTGCAATGGAATAACATTTTGAATACACCAACAAAGTCTCAAAAGGAACACATTACTCTGGCCTCAGGAAATCGTTGTGTAAAGAGTTGTTTAAGTCATATGGTATGATATGCTGTCCAATAATTGTCCTTTATTAACAGATTTTCTAAGGCAGTGACGGAATAATTTTTGGGGAGAAATTGATATGTTAAACTATTTTCAACAGTAGTTATAACTTCAAATGTCTCCACAGTGATTTGTAGCTTGCCGCTGCTTTCGCGACTGTATTGGGCAGAGTCTGAAATAAACCAAGACTTTCACAGAGCCTTTTTGTGACACAAAGAACTGTGGCACAAGCATGTTACCGTGTTGGCGAGTGCACTTAATGACTGATGGAAATAGTAATGGCAGACTATACTGTGAATATCTCAAGCAAAACTGCTATAGTAGGATTATGCAAAACAAAGTATTTGACTTTTACAAACAGTAAAATGTCCTCATTTCATAAAAATGAAGTGAAGTGAACATGCCTGGAACGAGATCGTCGTCTCCGTGAGCGAGAATGAGAACGGGAGCGGTGGTGCGGTCTCTCTCTCCTTCCATCTTTCTCTCTTTCACGAGACTTTGGTCGTTCTTCTTTCTTTTGAGTCTTCTCTGGAGATGGTTCTTTAACATCAGTCACAGAGTCTGCTTTCACAACTTCTGTTGTTGCATCACTATGTTAAAACAATCATTGTATTATCACTTTTGGGACACAGTTGTGACACTTTGATTACACGGTCATTTCTAACCTTGTAGAAGAGGCTTCTTGAACAACTGGTTCTGGCAGAACTCCCGATGTGTCTGGCTCTGGGTCCAGTGCTTTGGGGGCCATAGATGGAGAGGAGACCGGGGGTGCAGGGCTCGGTCTTGGTCTTGGTGAGCGCGATGGGCTGCGTTTCCTGTCCCGCTTCACTGGAGATCTTCGTCGAGGTGATGGGGACCTTGTTTTTCTCCTTATCAAAAGAAGATGAATTAAAGCGGCACACAGCGTTAAGGCCCTCGCTTCCCCTCGCGAGCACCAGCTTTCCTCTCCTCTCCCTTCATTCAAATGAGACCATTTCTGACATTGTTGACATGAGTCGTTTAATTTGCCTTGACCATGGTCTCAAAAACTGCAATAGCCAATCTAACAAATTGTGTCCGTTTGCTTTTAGATGGATCAGTTCTCATTTTAAGTTTGAGCTAGTCCCTCATAACAGTAGCTCATTTGTTTACCTGTTGCTATGGTGATGTCAACAGGGCAGCGATATAGAATGTGATTAGCTGTTGCCAGAACCAGAACTACCTGTGCGGTTACACAAAAATAACAGTCCCATTGGACCCACAGAAATTTTGGAAGGGGTGGATCTGAGTCACCTTTCAATATTGCCAGGAACAGAGCTCACCACGTTTTAACTTTAGTTTCCAGTTATTTGCATGTGCTTTTATGTTTACTAGTTGATTTTAGCCGAGCGCAATTTTAATTAGTCCCTCTTGATTCTTAATCCTCAGTTACAATGTAACAGGTTTTAATGAAGCAACATTCAGAATTAGTAATAAATAAGCATTTTTACCTCCTTGGGCTCCTTGACTGCGGCCTGTCTTTTTCTTTTCTCTCTTCATCTCCCTTCTTTAGAGAAGTAAGCTTTTCTTGTTCCAGCTATAAAAAAAAAAAAAACATTGATTTAGAAATACATTAAAATAAATGAAGTGATTTTGTTTTGGCTAACCTGTCTCTGTCTGATTTCTTCTTTCTTTTGTTCTAGAAAAGCAGAAGGGATGCCAGCTATGTTTTCTTGGGCACTAAGCAGCAAGGGCCACAAGTCCTTCATGAACTCTCGTGCATTCTTCCCATTCAGGAACCCTGTCAGGTTGATCTGCATCATTTTGGCATCAGGGTGCTGCAACATAGATGGAGGACAGAAAAAGAGAGTAAAGGCATTAAAATAACTGTAATAAAATACTGAAGGGGTAGAGTCCATTATAGAGGACTGGCTACCCAGTCCTGACTAAATATTCAATAGTTTGCATTAGCAATATTTACAGCCATTATTATATATGCACATTACTTTTCCCCACCCTTATTCCAATAATAATAAAAATGTGAAAATCTTTGCATTGATCACAATTTCTATGAAATCTATGTAAGCTACTTGTAGGGAGACTTATCTAGAAACACAAAATTGCATGCAGTTACAAATTTGAAAATAATGTATTCTACCAGTGCTTTGGTAATAATGACAAACCCCAAATTAACCCGTAATTCTGATTAATTACCCACCCATGTTACCCAGTCTCCCTACAGTCTACACTGTAGCAGTTAAACAAATAGCCACAATACAGAGTGCTTTAAAACCCAACACTGCAAGTACAGATCCGGTGTCTTCAGTGAGTCCCGTGGGATCAGCGGGCATGGAGCTCCCTTGGCTTGCTTCCGCCTCCCTATCGCTTGAGACTCAACCACCATGAGCTTATTGTTATATCATTTATCTAAATTGCAAGAGACGAACAAGCAATAATGAGTAAACAGTTACACAAGATGTTATACGTTGTATTCAACTAAAAAGAAACTTAAGAAGAAAAAAAAACTTAATACAATACAAAGTAGCATTAACTTGTTTCAATGCTAATGTTACTGTTAAATAAACACACAAAGTAAATGTAGAATACATTATACTTAAATCTACTTGCCAGAGTAGTTCGGGAAATCTAAAAATAATATAATGCAACTGCCAGAAACACATTTCACAAGGAAAAGATAATGTCACAAGAATGTTAAAGTAACAAACCTAAGGCTATGTGGCACAGGTACACTTAAGTTCACACTAAAGCAGCAGCTACTGGGGCTCTTAATAATCAGCTGGAATAGTAACTCTCCCCACTCCTTTTTGGGATTATATTTTTTCTCAAAACCAAGCTGAATACAACATTGGTATTTTAAAATCTTAAAATGTACTATAACTGCACATCCCTGTGTAAAATGATAAGCAGTCCTCAGATCAAAAAATTACATCAAATTAATAGTTTCAGCTTGGTTTTATGATGTGCTTTTTTTTCCGAGTTAAACATTTAAAAAGTTTAAATCTAAAGGCTTAGATTTATGCAATGAAACTGTAGGGAATATGAACACATCATTCATGGCCTGTCTTTGACTGACATGGTACTGGTAATCCCTGTACACAACTCACCTCAAAACCACACACTGCATCATGAAGGGAGAGTTGGGCTCAGAGACTTTGGGCTCAGGAGAGAGCTAATTAGGTGTTGGTGCTATACTTCTGAAGCAAGGAATAACATCCATATTGGTTCAGGCCTTTTAAATCATAAATCACATTATCATTAGAAGACTGCTGCATAAAGGCACTTTGTATAACAAAAACAGGTCTACTCAATTAGTTTTACCCACTGTTAGTTTAGTCTCCAAATTTAATCTGAGTAGGATGTGCATTATCTGTATAGCCAACTTTGAATTGACTTAAATGCTTACAACAGTACTTCCCAAAACAATAAACAAAAATGAAACTTGACATTACCTTCTTCTCTTCCAGTTGATTAAATATAAATTCAATGACGACATCATCTTCAAAGCCCAGGATTTCTGTCACTGCATGCGTAATCCAAGGTTTGATGACTTCTAGGTTCACCTTGGTCATGTCCACCTTTGAAAGAAATCATGATTACTAAATCCATTGGTCAGTTGGCTTTCTCTCTTTCTGCCCGTCTGTCCGTCTCTTTCTGCCCGAAAGTCCGTCTCTTTCTGCCCGACTGTCCGTCTCTTTCTGCCCGACTGTCCGTCTCTTTCTGCCCGACTGTCCGTCTCTTTCTGCCCGACTGTCCGTCTCTTTCTGCCCGACTGTCCGTCTCTTTCTGCCCGACTGTCCGTCTCTTTCTGCCCGACTGTCCGTCTCTTTCTGCCCGACTGTCAGTCTCTTTCTGCCCGACTGTCAGTCTCTTTCTGCCCGACTGTCCGTCCGTCTCTCTTTCTGCCCGTCTGTCCGTCCGTCCCTCTTTCTGCCTGTCCGTCCGTCCCTCTTTCTGCCTGTCCGTCCGTCCCTCTTTCTGCCTGTCTGTCCGTCTCTCTTTCTGCCTGTCTGTCCGTCCGTCTCTCTTTCTGCCTGTCTGTCCGTCCGTCTCTCTTTCTGCCTGTCTGTCCGTCCGTCTCTCTTTCTGCCTGTCTGTCCGTCCGTCTCTCTTTCTGCCTGTCTGTCCGTCCGTCTCTCTTTCTGCCTGTCTGTCCGTCCGTCTCTCTTTCTGCCTGTCTGTCCGTCCGTCTCTCTTTCTGCCTGTCTGTCCGTCCGTCCGTCTTTCTGCCTGTCTGTCCGTCTCTCTTTCTGCCTGTCTGTCCGTCTCTCTTTCTGCCTGTCTGTCCGTCCGTCTCTCTTTCTGCCTGTCTGTCTCTCTTTCTGCCTGTCTGTCTCTCTTTCTGCCTGTCTGTCTGTCTCCTTCTGTCCGTCTTTCTGCCTGTGTCTGTCTCCTTCTGTCCGTCTTTCTGCCTCTCTCTCTCTCTTTCTCTCTGTCTGTCTTTTTTCTTTTACAGTATAGCGTAAACACATACTTTGAAGATGTACAACTACAGTAGGTGGCAGTAAACAGATACAGTTGGCTGCCAACAACCATTAAAAGTAACACAACAACATAAACAAGAGAGAATGTAAGCACGTTATTAATGAGAAATATACCTTCTTCTCAAGACATTCGGCAAATTTCAGCTGCTTCAGGAGCTTCTTGTGCTTGTTGCTGAAACGATTATCTTGCTCAGCACTTGTGCCCTGAAAGAAAATTCAACAAATTATACACTTTTTCATGTAAATAGCAACACGTCATGCAATAGTAAACGGTTGAGGAACTACACAACAGGTAAATCATTCACATTGTCAAAATACACCACAAAGCTGCTTTAGATGACACGAACAATAGGCATTGTGCAACACAGTCAACAGTTTTGTGTAACTTTAGTTTAGCTGGCATGCGTTAGTGGCATGGTTAATGGTCGATCGTGACCTGCTCATGGAGACAGCAGCGAAGCACCGCCCCGGCGCCATCTTTACTCAAGCTAACATGTTAGCAATGCTATGCTTATTATTCTGACTCGCTTGTTTCCTTATTCCACTGTATTAAATCAAATTACATTTTAAGAAGATAATAAACACATTGACGAGGATTGCTGTCTAGGACACACAAAATGCAAGACCTCTGAAGAAGATATACATTTTAGCAAACCGCGTTAGCAACATGCTAGCTACATCCTCATTTGATGAGTCCAAATGGCCTGTACCGAAATGTCAAGCAAGTAAAATAAGACACAATACAGCGAAACAATGAACAGACCAGCGTCTAACACAATTGGAAATGTAAAAATCTTACGCGGAAAAATCCCGCGTCCATTGTTGTAAGGTTTTGATATCAGACGACGCTGAGACGTGTGGCTCCGGGCCGAAGAACTAAGCTGGACAGTGTGCTCCCCACAGGCAGCGATATGTACTGCAAGTGCCGAAGCCCCGAAGCGCGTCCTTCGAAACACTGCTTTGAACCATGTTTCCGACATGACTCTATGAAGTCACAACCTGCACCCAAAAAGTTTAACAAAGGGGTTTTTAACCTGGACTAAATCCTTCTCGGATTTTGCTGCTTTTTCAATGGAAGAGATAAAAGCACAAATAAATTGATTCAAATATACTGCGTCCCTCCACAGACACAAAACCGTGAATATAAAAAGAAAATGATAATAATCCTTGCTTTTATCAAATTTAATGTATGCATTTTTTATTCATTTTATTATAGAAATACACTTACATCAATAATACACACAAATAAAACGCAACCATAGCATGGTTCGAACCACTGTGGGTGTGATAGTACTAAAACATACCACTAGATGTCACTCTGGAGTGTTTCGAGGCCTCGAAACGTTTGGTACAAATGCGTTGCCATTTCATGAGGCTTCACTTTGCCCATCATCACTATGTACTGTGTTTACTAAATGATTACAGGAAGAATGTAATGTTTTAAACTAGTTTATTATTCAGTTAAATCGGTAAAATAAGATTGCATCTTAAATCAAACAAAACGATAACCAGTCCTGTGTCACTCTGTGAGCTTGCTTGCCTCCCCATATAGGCTTCAATGTTACAGCCAGACAATACTGAAGTCAAGGTTGAGAGATTAATTTAATCACGCTGTCTTTGTTCACATTAAAAAATGAGGTATTCATTATTGGTATATTGACCAACATTTCTATCACAATCACAATAGCCTCCACATAAGACAAAATAATAGATTCAAAAATCAGTAGCCTAGTTAATGGTTTTGTTGGAATTTAACACTAGACTATCTTGCAATTGGTTCTGTTTATAATGATGTAAGTATGTATTTGTTAAAACAAATTACCGGCATGTAAAATCTCACAGGCAGCAAAACATGAAAGAAAATCATATAACTGACTGAATTTAGATTAAAAGTGATTTGTAGATGATGTTGTAAATGTTGGTCAATTATATTATTGTATTATTTAGAAAAACAATCTTCTTACAATTAAACAAATCTAATATAATAAAATATATGATTACAATTTAATCAAAGATGACAAATGAAAATATACAGTTCCCTGAAAATTATTATTTACAGTCAAATAGCATATGAGCTATTTTTTAGCTATTTTTTGTTTTGCTTACAATTTTTCTGAAATATGTTTTTTTTTTCCAAATTGCCAGGTGTTCCTCAAACTCTTTTACAAAGTGTTCAAACGCGCTTCGCTGGTCCTTTTGTGACGAATTGTTTGCAGCATATCTGACACAAGCTCTTCTAGTCCAAAGACCGATTCCCAACCCCAATCTCTCCTTGCATTTGAGTCATCGAATCGCACTGGCCAGCTGTCAGCTGCAATGTAAACAAGTGATCATTTTTAAATAAAGACTCAAGTTTAAATTACTGAAAAAAGAAATAGCCTAACGGTTACATACCAATTGTCTGGCGCACAGAATCAGGACTGTAGGTGACTTTGAGTTGAGGGAGATGCTTGCGTATTTCCTGCGCCACTTCTTCTGGGGTAAAACTCATGGCTGCAATGTTATATGTGCGTAGAGAAAGCTGGCACTTTGGAGCTTGCATGAACTCAACAGTAGCTCGATGACAGTCTGAGATATGCATCATTGGAAGACGAGTGTCCGGACGAAGGTAACACTCATGGTGACCTGTACTGAGAGCGTCATGAAATATCTGAACTGCATAATCTGGAAGCAGAGAACATATTTTTAATCTCTTGCTTTAGTCAATATATTATTTACCATGCATATATCATTTCATATTTAACAACACATATAGCCCCAAAATTACCTGTTGTTCCTCCACCAGGTGGTGTATTAACAGATATCACACCAGGATAACGCAGGCAACGAAAGTCCAAGCCATGTTTATGATGCAGATACTAAACATAGATTTATAAAATTGGTTATGGCCAAGAAAACAAATCTCTGCAAATAATTCCCTACCTCTCCCATTAGTTCTCCGTGCACTTTAGAGACCCCGTAGATTGTTCGAGGTCTTTGAACACAAAGGTCAGGAACTGGGTCGCGTGGTGAGGAGGGACCAAAGGCTCCTATGGTACTGGGAACAAAGAGGCGAAGGCAGTTCTCAAGAGCCAAGTCCAACACATTGTGAAGGCCTATAAGGTTCACATTGTTAGATTGAACACAAAATATCTCACATCAAATCTGGCATCCATACAGACCTGTAATGTTTATTTTGCGAGCCAATGCCACATTTGCCTCGCCTACAGCACTAAGCAGAGCGCTATAATGAACCAGCCAAGTGATCTGGTTATTTATAATCAGTTCTCTGAGATGCTTGTAGTCCAGAACATCAGCGTATACAAATGGGCCTGTTAAAAATGCAATGAAGGCTTAACATTGAAATTAAGGTTTGCAAAAACATTTTTTTTAGCATTGTCATACCGCTGCGAAATACATGTGGTGGTGGCTTCTTGATATCGGATAGAATTACATTATCCGTCCCATATTGTTTCCTTGAGATGAAACAATAGTTATTAAATGACTTTGAAGAAAACATAAAATAAGGAGATGTTTACCCCTGTTACCTCAGCATCTCTGCAAGCCCCAAGCCCAACTGCCCCAGACCACCTGTGTAAAAAACAAAAACAATGCAAGCTTGTTTTGCCAAGACTGCTAAGTTATTTAGTCTTACTTTTATTAAAATTTGTATTGAAAATTGTATTTTTTTATTTTTTTAAATACAAACTCAAACAAAACTATTTTCAACACAGACATTTGCTGCTAAAAAACATGGAGCAATGAGGAGGTATAATATTACCAATTGGAAATGTAGTATTGAAGATATTGAAGATTGAAGAATTGAAAATTATAGTTAATACATAAGAATTGAGTAAGGTCATGTAAGTACGGTTTTTACTGTTAGCAAGAGGTTGATGTGTTCCAAAGCATTATTACTCTACACGTAAAGTGAGGGAAACACTTATACACTTCAGTGTCTTTCATTGGCCTTTTTATATCCAGCTGTCTGAACACTAATAATAATAAAGTAATGACTCTTGTGGGCCTGAAAAAATGTGTGCAATATTATAGTATATTTAACATTTGTCAGTAAGGTATCATAATAGACAATGTGGTCAATAATATACAAACAATATAAAAATAATAAGAACATTTAAATTTCTTATTACCTGTGATCAGAACTTTGGGCTTTTCCTGGGAAGACACACTGTTGTTCTCCAGCTTGCTCCAGCTGCTCATTTGCCTAGAGAACCTGAAGCTTCCTAAATTTGATAAACACTGGTTCCTGGTGAGAGCACACCGCCTCCACAATAAGTGTCCCAGGATGTTGGGCACACAGGCATGTACACAGCGTTCCATCTCGATTTACAAACCCTAATAGCAAGAAAATCAATGTTAACCAAACATATTACTGCAAGACTTCAGTGGAACATTCAAACATACCTGTGTAATCTCTAGGCCAAGCACTTTGAATCCAATCACAGAATATTTAACAAGGTATTTCCAAAACTATTCTTTTCGCTTGAATAAATAAATTACCACTGGATGTCAAAGTTAGAAGTATCTAAGTGCTCACTGTGTATGCTCAAGCATTACAAAACTAAAACATTAGTCCAATGTGTAATACAATTCCATAGTTCTTGATGAAGCAGTACCAAAGACTCTTGCTCGCAGCTCTATGTGTGAAAACACACAGACTTGCTGGCACAGGGATTTGTATTGTGAGGAGTGTTTAGCTGAGCTTAACAGGACTGGGAGGTGTGTCACTTGACCACCTAGTAACTGATTTTGTAATAGAGCAAAACAAATCAAGATGAACACAATTTACATGACCTTCTTAGCCTAAAATAATGATGACAATGAGCTCTCTGTAAAATGTATTTATAAAAGTAAATATTAAACTGTTTAGAAAAGGTGATGAACTGAGAAATACTGACTGCAACACAGTTAGCATTATTTTGCATTAGGGAATTTATTATCTGCTGGGCGATAGCTTTCCCCACTCAATTATCATGTTTCTTATTTCCTCCTGAGCCTCTTCAAGATGTCTACTATGTGGAGTCCACCTTAGGAAAAACCCTATGAAAAATATACAATGACTTTTTCAAAATGC
Source organism: Eucyclogobius newberryi (assembly GCF_026437365.1). Classification (NCBI taxonomy): domain Eukaryota; kingdom Metazoa; phylum Chordata; class Actinopteri; order Gobiiformes; family Gobiidae; genus Eucyclogobius; species Eucyclogobius newberryi. The sequence goes on from NW_027315846.1 coordinate 16,993,228, forward strand.
CTTCAAAAATGTGAGACGGAAGAGTCATCTTAAACATACCTCTCCAAAGCTGCAGAGACTGTGGGTGAACTGAGGGCCAAATCGCCAAATCAGTGGGCTCATACAGCGGGTTACTGTAAACCTCTCTGTCCATTGGCCTCAAGAGAGCACGGAATAAACAGAAGGTCTTCTCTTTTACTCCCAAGACATACCTGAGGATTATTCAAAATAATAATAACGAGCGCGACCGTGTTTTGATCGCGATAGACTTTAGACTTTATTCTTTAGACTTTATTCTTTAGACTTCATTCTTTACTTTATTCTTTACTTTATTCTTTAGGAGGGATTTTATTCTTTAGGCTTTATTCTTTATTCTTTAGACTTTATTCTTTAGACTTTATTTTCTTTAGATTTTATACTTTAGGCTTTATTCTTTAGACTTTATTCTTTAGACTTTATTTTCTTTAAATTTTATACTTTAGGCTTTATTCTTTAGACTTTATTCTTTAGACTTTAGGGTACAGTGTGCAGAAGAGCACCTCTTGGGCTTTGTCAAAGCACTGGAGGTCAAAGCACTGGAAGAACAACTTTTAGGAGGTAATGTAACACATGGATACCAACCGCCAGAAAACAGGGAAGTCAAGGCACTGGAAGAAGAACTTTTAGGACTACGACAAAGTCTAAGGAATAAAGTCTGGCGGTAATGCAACACTCGGATGTCAACCGCCATAAAACAACAACAACAACAACAACACTGTACCCCCTCCTCCCTGTACCTTCGTTACCTAGCAACAGAGACTGTTAATGACGCTAAAGCTAACGCTAATGCTAACGCTAAAGCTAACGCTAAAGCTAACGCTAAAGCTAACGCACAGCTAAGACCGCGGCATGAGAGGAAATGTTCCATCAAAATAAAAGAGGAAGTGAAGGCATTAATTGTGCCTCTGCTGGCCAATTGTGAAAAATACACAATATCTGTAATGCACTTTTTTCATGGCGTCTCAAGAAGAATATAACCCATGAGTTTCAAACAAATCAGACAATGTTGAGTTTTTCACACAATGGGTAGGGGGCGCTATAGAGTAAATTTGTTACATGGGTATTAATTATTTTCAATCAGACCATAAAAACGCATTAGTGAGTGAAATATGAGCTCCGTAGATCATTTCCATTAGACGTGACTTGTCTTTGAAAAAACAGGAAATTAAGCCTTTTTTGAGGGCGGTTACGGAATATCAACTTATTTTTTTAAATCTTTATTAAATTTCAATGTCTCTAGATGCATAAAGTGTTGTTTTGAGCTCAATCGGACGAAAACCTAGGGCAAGTACGATTTAAAAAAAAAAAAGTCAAACGTGGCGGTGCCACTTCGATTCAACATGGCTGACTTCCTGTTTATCATAGAGCGATGCTGCCAGGTGTGTTTTACTCATCAAAGGTAGCTCTGTCACTGTCCCAAGTGTCATGTGCCGAGGCCAAAGATAAAGCGTTTCATGTTTTTTCTTTTGGGACAGGCGTTCTTGCAAGCTCCATTTTATTCGATTTCGGACTGAGCCAATCGCGTCAATGTGTGACTTTTCATCGATGTTCAGGGGGTCAAAAATGTGCAAGTTGTGGCAGAAAACCATGAATAATAATAATAATAATAATAATAATAATAATAATAATAAGAAGAAGAAGAAGAAGAAGAAGAAGAAGAAGAAGAAGAAGAAGAAGAAGAAGAAGAAGAAGAAGAAGAAGAAGAAGAAGAAGAAGAAGAAGAAGAAGAAGAAGAAGAAGAAGAAGAAGAAGAATGAGCACTTGTATAAAATCACAAGGACTAACCTCTCCTTTTCATTGTTACACAGGAAGGTGCCATAGTTAGAGGCATATGCCTCTGTTGCTAATTTCCATAACAGAGCCTCAGAGAAACCCAGTGCCAAGGGGAACTGTCTCCACAGCTGCCAAACACAGTCCAACAGCAGCAAGAAGACTGGAGACTCCTGTTGGAGACGGGCGTGTGAATGGGCCGAGTGTGCGCATCGCTGTTGGAAAGAATGTCCCGCCTCCCATGAAAAATAGAGACATGAAAGCATATAACCAACAAAACACAATATCAATTTCACTATTAATGGTAATATATTTTGCACCTGCACCCACTCTCTCTCCAGCAGGCACAGGAAGCCCTCCAAAGTGCGACAACTTGGGTCCATTATGAGTTGGGACAATGTGCTGATGAGCAAAGAGGAGTCTGATCCTTCCGAGCCGTGAACAAGGACTGAATGGCCATCCCTGTTGTTACATCAAGACATTTTACTTTACTGACTGACAGATTTTACAGTACAGAGCTACATAAACACCCATTGTCATATTGCTGATTTTATTATAATGCATGTACCAATACATTATATACAAAATGGGATTGTTGTAAATGGTACTGTATTCTTTACCTCTCAACACACTCTGCCACCAGACCAGCCGTAGACAGAGCAGTTTGGACATGTGAAAGCCATTTTGAATTCTCAAGTTTACTAAGCCAGCGGTCCATATTGTGCGATTCATCTCCGCAGGCCTCCACCAGTTTAATAAGACTTTCTTGCAGTGTTTTACCCCTGAAAATGAATAGTATTAACAAAGGATAACTAGTGAATTGTTCTTGATTAGATAAACATAAAGGTGCACAGACTTCTCCATATGTCTATGCAGTCTCCTCCAGCTGCTATAACATGACTTTGGTTCAAATCCTCCCCCTGTCATCCGGGCCTGCTGGGATTGCTGACTGGAGCGAGTGTCGATGATGTAACCCTTATCTGAACTTCCGATCACAGCCTGCAGAAGGCGCTCATCTTCTCCACAGCGTTTCCTATTGGCGCCGATCAGTGGCTGACTACTGCGCATTATAACCTACAAGAAACTCAGTTAAAATGAAAATATGGTAAATAATCCATTAAAAGTGACCTCACCATTCCATTTTTTTGATGATAGTAGCACAGAACAGGGAAGCGACCGCCCTGTCTGAATTTAGCCACTTTCTTTAGTGTTCCGTCATCTATACATTTGGGGACGATGACTGATGGGGGGTAGGAAGGACAGACTGAATAATCTCTGTTTACAGTACTCAATCTCCATAGAGAGGTCTAAAAACAGAAAATATTGTTGGTCAATGATTTAAATAATCTTCTACTTCTACTACTTTCAGTGATACCAAATAAAGTACAAAAGTAAAAGTATTGTACTCAAAGGAACATTTTTATGTGTCTGTACTTAAGTTAAAGGTGGTATGGACGATTTTTTTCCGCAAATTTTTTATCATATTTCCTCGTGGCGTGGATAAATCATTTGTCCTGCCACGTATCAATCATAAAACGCACCTATCGCTCACCTGCAGCCGCGTCAGGCTCGTCCCCACGTTTCCGCGTGCCTAAGCGCATGGATCTATCATAATATAGTTCCCTCATTGTACGGGGCAAAATGAAGACGGAGAAAGACAGTTCGAGCTGACGCAGAAGTGGACAGAAATATACGGGAGACGAGAGATACGATGCGCTCCGTCGCGCTAATAAACAAACGCACGTGTGTGTTGTATCAGTCCGCACGGGGGAGTGCGCATGCGCACTTCCGCCTGAGTTCTCAAATCGCCGAAAAATCGTCCATACCGCCTTTAAGTAGTGTTTTACAGTGGATACAGGGGATTCTGATTTCTAATTCTGATTAAATTTGAGAGCATGTGTAAGTACATTTTACTGTACATTTTTGAACTGGGCTAAAATGTAGAGAGTGATTATGATTTGAGGTGTTATTTTTAACTAGGGTGACCAGCTTTCCCAAATTAGAAACAGGGACACCCTCAGGTTGGGATGGGGGGAATGGATAAATTGTATTTCAGTACATTTTTATGCATTTAAACCTTTTTCACAGCTCACTTGTGAGTGTAAAATCTGAGGGACTTCTATCAGTGTAACTGACAGCATTTCTAAAGTTCTGGTAATTCTAAATCAATATTTTCTCTATTTTGGCTAAAGAAACCACAATATATTCCCCTCTTTACCGTTGGTGGATATCAAAGTGGTAAAAAAAACTGGACAACTGGAACAAATCAATGGTTACAGATATATCTGCTGGGACATGGGACACGGGGCTCAAAACTGGGACTGTCCCGGGTAAATAGGGACGTCTGGTCACCCTATTTTTAACACATTCTTAGTACAATTTTACATTAAGGTTTTGAGTTCAAGCACCAGCTTTGAGGAAACAAAAATATATACACAAAATTCACTACAAAAATTAAGACATTGATTTGAATGGACAATTCTTTACTAAAATCACTACTTTTATCACAGAACAGTTCTGTGTAACATTTACAGAGGGGGCTTAGTATGTGTATGTATTATAATTATGTTCACCCATCCAACAGTCTATGTGAGGAAATGAACAAAAATGGCCCTGGGAAAGTTGTTTCTTAAAAACATGAAACAATGCTTGCCCCAAGGTCAATTAGATTCTCTATTCTCTGAGGATTTGTATTTGGCCCAAATGAAGCAGTGAGCGGAGCTAAAGTCATGGAAACATAAATACTAATCCAGAGGGACATTAAAAACCACCACCCTCCACCCTGGTTCGGCTTCCGTTTCCTTGCAGTTTTCCTGCCAGAAGGCCAGCATTGCATTATCAGTGAGAGAAGTTGCCTCTCAAGAAGTACAAGTAGATTTTAAATTTCAGTTTTTAATTTCAGTTGGCGCAACTATGAAATTGCAAAAGTTACAAGAGAGACCTGGGACCTGGTAATTTCACCATGAAGCCTGTAAACAAAATGTAGGAATCGAGGACAATGTCAGTGTGGTCCAGGGGCCAATTGCAGCCTTCAGACCAATTTTTGTTGGCTTCATGCTGAATTTACCATTTGCACTTATTTCTATTGAAGATATATGCACTGACATCAATGGTGGAGCTGGTGTGGCGGCATAATGCAATACATGGGCCACCTCCTCCACCTCTTGTATATTTCAATATACGTCCCTCAATGAAAAAAAAAGACTCCCCTGGTTAATACCTTTACAAACTGCTACGAACTGAACACTACTTTTTAAACAAACATATCCAAAGTGAATCCCTATTTTTTTCCAAACTCCTAAAGCCCTAATATCGAATATATATTGCAAAAACGTATTTTATTGAAAAATATTAGAATTCTTACAAGCCCTTTGGTCTCTCTGAAGAATTGTTCAGGAGTTGATAGTCCCCACTGACTTTCACAACTCTGATCTGAAGGTCTGTAAAAGAAAGGATACATCTCCGGCACGCTGTCGAGATTGGACAGGGTCTAACAGCGTAAGAAGTGTGAAGAAAAACATTTAGAACAATAGAAACTGAGAGAAATTATAATAGTTTAGTAGCCTTTTTCAAAAGATTAAAATCCATTACTAAACGTGTACCTCAATAGAGTGTGCAATATTGAGACACTGCTCCATGCTTGGGATGTCAATTTGGAGCACACGCAGGTCCTTACATTTGATTGTGATTGTGCCTGAAGAGCCTGACCTTCAAAAACAATGAAACACACCGAGAAAAGAAAATTATTCCCAAAGTTATTCCCAAATTCATGCCGGTGTCTATTACTTTCATTTACCAGTTTATCATCTAAATAATGATACCATAATGTGTACTTGTGTTGTGTGAGATAAGACTATATTTTCAATGTAATATTAACAATCAGTGGGCTATGTTTGAGGTGTTCATTCCACGTGTTTTAGGGGTGTCCAAACTATGGCCCGGGGGCCAAATGCAGCCCTCTGACCAATTTTTGTTGGCCCTCAGGCTTGACCCAAACAACAAAAAGTAGTACTTTTTACTTTAAAATTTGACATTTTGATGTTATACAAACCTACTATTAATGTTCCAAGTCTTAATAGAGGTGTGGAGGCTCATCGAAACTATGTCTAATGCAAAATGTCTAATGGTTCACTTCACTGTCGGGTTGTTTGTGGCCCTCTGCTGCTTATAAGTGTCAAAATGCGGCCCTCCGAAAAAAGTTGGACACCCCTGTTTCACTTTAAGAAAAAAAGAATGTAGACAAATTTGGCCAAGCTTGAGCAAATAGCATGTTGAAAGTACTCTGGCAGTGGCACAGCATCAGATACAGATTGTGCAAAAGAGTTGACAAATTTCCTGAACAGAGAAGCCACACAAAACTGAACATCGCGATAAGCTGCAACACGAGCTGATTTCAAACCTTTTTTCACCGTGGTCAGCAAAAGAAAACAGACTGGAATAGCCCAAAAGGTTTTCCACACTGGTTAAAGAAAAGGGAGGAATATTATAGGCTACCATGCGTATGAACACGTACATGTGGAGCAGTTTTGAACAGGTCGAGTGCATACATCTGCTTAAATGAGCGACAGACTTTAGAGCCATTTCACCTTTTCTCTATTGCATCGATGTTCCTGAGCAGCAGTAACACCTGACTGCCGCTTTGGTCCTCTCTGTCCGAGAAGAGCAGGTGGTGCCCGGTGATGCACAGTGCGCCTCTGCCCGGTGGATGCAGCGGCTGCCGCAGAACAACATCCTCCACATTGGCTGTTTTTATGTGCTCTGAAAATTCCATGTTTTTCAGCTTACAATAAAAACAACAAACAAAAAAACGACTCAAAGACTATAACCTGTACGATACTTAGCCCTGTCCAAATGAAAATGAAAGTTTGGAGCCGCTCTTTACGATAAAATCTTAAGTCTGATTATAGATTTCTGCCACTCATGAAAACGTATTATGAAGCTAATGTTCCTATCCACAATGTGAACGTAGGGCAAATCAAGTAAAGTGTGTTTAAGCAACAAAAGACGGAAGTACACGTTTCCTGTGAGCGACAATTCTCCAGTTCTCAGAAACTCGCGCGGTTGTTTCGCGGCTGAGAAGCGGTGGTTTGCAACATCACCACTAGAGGGCAGCAAATCCAAATGTAGGCGACAGGCGGCACTCAGCGCTCACGTGGTTAAACTAAACACAATGAATATTTGCCATACTCTACCCGTCCTATCAGCCTTAAAAGAGACACAGGCCGATTAAAATAGAATGGAACAACAAATGATTAATGTGTCACCGGCTATTTAATTTGTAAAAAATAGAATTAAAAGTCCCATAGAATTTTTGTGTTTAATGGTTACAAATTGTCCAGCCTCCCCCTGTCCCGTGTGGGATGGCCCAGTGCTGCTTGCTCCTTATCTTCCTATAAAGGAGGGAAGGACCTGTTGCATTTGCCAAACTGTCAAACAAGAAAGCAAAGCAAACCACCGCGGGGATTGAATGCTATTTTTTTATTCCGTTTCAATGGATTCTAAAGAAAATGAAGATGAATCGTCATCCTCTGAGGGAGACCCGGAGGATTTAGACAGTTTAAAGGCTCTGACTAAAAAGTTGAAGTTACAGACCCGCAGACCATCTTATCTGGAGTGGCAGGAGCACGTCCAGAGCAGACCTTGGAAGGACAGCAATGCGGCTGAGTCTGAGGAACAAGTCGTGTCCGTTCCCGCGATTTTGACAAATGAAAACTCAGAGTTAGTTGTTCGAAACATTTGTGGATTTGATACAATTGATGATGCTTTGGAGTTTTTGAGAAAAGAGCTGGTGAGTCAGAACATGTCAGAAGCAACTAACAAAGAAAACTTTAAAGCTGTTAAAAAGTTAAACAAATCACAAGAAAATTAGACAAGCCTTGTTTGTTTATTGATTAATGTAATGATTAATGTATATGTATGTTTCAAATTTTGAATGTTTCTTTCAGGCACCCAATATACCTTTCTTCTTTGCATTTTGCGGAATATTTGTTATGCAAAATACAAGGAATGTGTATGAATAAGATAAAATGCAAATGTTTTTGTTACTTCCCCGGAGATGCCTCTCGGGTGATTCATGAGAACATACATTCATCAATGAACCCTGTTTTTCCTCTGCTCAGAGAGAGATGCAGCTGCAGGACAATCGTCTGGCTCGACAGCTGATCCGTCTGCGCAGTGAGATCTATCGCCTTAAAGTGGAGCAGGTGTGTAACCGGCACAAGGAGATGCTGGAGGATGCAACGTTTGAGCTGGAGGAGTGCGGTGAGGAGTCAGACCTGCTCTGTGACATCCCCATGAAGGCCGCCTTTGCCCTTTCCACACCCCTCAAGCACATTGGCCTCACCAAGATGAACATCAACTCCAGGCGCTTCTCTCTGTGTTAATTCCCCGACTGTGTGTGGCCTCATCACAAGATGGCCCACCTCCAGACCAGATCCTCTGGCACACAAACTGACAAACACTATGTCTTGAGCAAAGACGTGACTTTAAGAGGCTTTGTTTCATGCACCAGGGCCTGGCTGTGCAGACCCAGATAAAGAAAAGCTCCCAACTAAGTCCCCTGTAAAGATATGAAGACAAAGTTGCACAAAGCAAGACTGAAATGTCTCAATGAGCATTATGTGCAATAGTTTAAGGCTGAGATTAGTCAATTTTGACATGAGGTGAGGTATTTTCTCCATGCGTAAGGAAGCAAACATACTACATTCTACGGTAGTCTTATGACTTGCCCTTATAGAGATGACAGACAAAGAGTCACAGGATGTGGTAGGTCATTTTTACACCTCTCCTTCAAGCACCAAAAATATCTCTAGAGTGCTGTGACAGGACCCAGAAGCTCCACTTAAATGTCACTCTAGATTTTTGTTGAAAGATTTTATGGAACCATGACCAATACTGCCAAAAATAATTCAAGAATTATCTTGTTTTTAGATGTATTCCATCTGAACAATTATCAGATGGACTGCTGCCATTTTTGTTGACACTGTAAAAAGCCTTTAAACTAATAGCCTAGTGATGTTTTAAACATTACTTTACACAGGTTTTGGTGTTTGACTAATATTTTATTTGTATTTAATAGTATTCTGTACTCCATATTACATTTGTGTCCAAAATATTAACATTAAAAACAGTTATGAGTATTATATCCCTGCTTCTGTTGTCAGTATTGATTTTTGGTTGACCCTCAATGCTAAACCTTTCCCTGCACAGTAGCGTTCCTTTCCTTTGGCTTTTACAGCGCAGCGTCTGAACATTATGAGAGAAGCTCCAGAGGGACGAGCACCACCAGAACACAATAGTCAAACAAGCAACCAAATGTGCCTTTGGTGTGTGCTGCTGCAAACAATCATAAAGCAGCATACTCCGGGGTGACCTCATGTGACTTGAGATCTCAGCAGTGAAAAGTATGTGTAAAAAAATATCAAACAAGAATGTACGGATGAAGGCGGCACAGCTTCAGGGTTTGCTCTGGTGAAAGCTTTTACAATGAACATATAGCCCTGCAACTGTTTCTAACGAACATTATCCGCTTTGAATTAAAAGTCGGATATTTATAATCTATGCAGTATTTTGTTATACGCATGGAAAAAGTGCGCAATCCTCAGCTGTCAAAGCAGAATGAGTTTCGTTGCAACAAAATTTTAAATGGGACAGTCTGCACCTGCATCTTAAATCAGCTGATAGGATCATATTGTGATTGCGTAACAGAATATGATTTCCAACCACTTAAGGAAGTATCCATAACCGAGGTCAAAGAGAAGAGAGGAATTCCTTTTCAAAAAAGTGCAATTGAATCAACACATTACCATTTGGGGATGTAAAATGTATTTGGTTAATTGATAATTGTGATTATTCAGGTCAAAATATAATCAAAAGAACTTGAAAAAAAAAGATGATTGTGATTATTTTAGAAGCATATCTTTTTGAATTAAATTTGTTAGACAATGTTAGACGATGGGAATAATAGAAAGATTTGACTGGTGATATTTCTCACAATAATTGTAACACTAAAATGTTATATTGTGACATCCCTAAAATGCTCAGACATACTTCACAGTATTCGCTGCACAAATAGTTGTATAATGACACGTGTTCTATTCACTGACAACATGGTAAATATGTGCGCTTCCTGTAATGTTTGGACTAATTTCCTGTCTGCATGTTGTGTAGCAGAAGCCTTTACCACAAGTGAGAACAGCAGATTCATCTAAAAGGGTAGAACATTCAGAACTACTTTTTAACTCATAGTTTAGTAGGATTACCCCTAACACTAATGTCTACTGCATGAAGGTTCAGAAAGCTTGAACCAAGAGAGGCATTTATTTACAAATGACCACTGGCCACAAAGATAAAACCACATGCCAATCAAAATAGACTTTGTAATCATAAAAATGTCATTGCATCTGATTGTTTATTCCAATTTCAGACAGTCTCACGTTGTTGTTTAAGGGCACAATTGTCTTCACTTGCACACAGCTTTTTCCATGGTCTCCTACACCTTATGAGAGAATTGGAATTTACCATGCAGACTCCTACAGTAGGAAAAGAGCTGTCCTGACCGCCTCGACACAGCCCATAACGTCCCCCATGTGAACGCACAGCTGCACGACGAGCACCTGCCTAAAGCACTAAAGCCTCAACCTTTCAACGACAGGAAGCACTGGGGCTGTTCACCTACAGTCAGTGAAGATGCACAGTGAGCTATAAGAGGAGCAGAGTATGACATCTTCACAGCCAAGCTGCCATATAGTCAAATAGTAACAGTATTCTGGCCGGAATAGGGAAATACCACATTTAAAAGGTAAGTGATCATAATACAACGAAACAAAATTAGGGCATTAGATCAGAACATATTTTATTTAATTATGTTCATTCACCTCATTTTAATGACGTAATTACATTTATAGCATGGATTGAAATTAACAAACATTTCATAAGAAGTTAAGTGTATGTGTTATTATTAGGATTACAACATAAAATATGTATGCGATAAGACAGGAGATAAAAGGATATTTTAAGGCTTCACATTGTTACCAGTTAACATACAGATTTTAAAGCACATTCCCACAACATGTAGGGGACAGTTTGTTTGTTTTTAAATGCATTTGATGTCGATGGAGGGACATTCAGTAAGAACTGGAAAATGCTGACTTTGTTTGCTTGACTTTGAGTGCTAGCTGTACACATGGGAGTGCTAATTATGACAAAAACGTGGTGGACCAGTAATCCCCTTGTGATTTGTTCAATGTGTTTAAAATTTGGCCGGGTCAGTCCACTTCAGATTTTTCTCACGGCTCTGAGCCTTTGGGTCCAGCGGCTGCCACGATTAGCCCACTGACCCTGATACATGAGGGGTCCAAAGGGAGCGTGAGGCTGAGAAAGGCAGTTTGTTCCGGTGATCAACCAATAAACATGTGTAGAACGTGTAGAATTTAGAATAGAGCAGTCTTGCTCAAATGCGCACAAGCTTCATTGTAAATTCAACATTATTTACAATTCAAAGTTGTATTTGTTATTCTACGGGTAATTTCAAAGAGCGAGACTAAAACCAAACTAAATGTCAAGCCTAGAGTCATCCCTATATTTTTGCATTTTTAGATGTTTTAATCGCAAATGATTTGCTATTTATAAAATGTCATGGCCTTTCCTTATCTAACTTTCAGTGCATAACTTTCTCTTTAAAAAGATGGGTTGTAACTGCAGTTCGGACTATTCAGACGGCGACTGGACCGAGAATTTTGATGAGATCTGTGATCACTGCAACTGTCCCATCCCTCCACCATCATGTAACCCAGTAAGTGCATATGCAGTATCTACAGTATTACACTGAGTCAATATTTGTGTTTACAGAAATCTGATTACGAAGCAGAGTTATCTCAAAGTCCTCGCTCATTTAAAACACTGCATTTTGTCTTACAGAAAAATGATCTCAAAATGTACCCTCCTGTGCTTTCTCATCAGTATACTGACGAGCGGATTCCCCATCACTCGCTACAGTCGCCGCCTATGTCTCCATTGCCAGGTACGAAACATTGCATTTGTCGATTTATTTACACATCACGGTTGGCAGTAAATAAAAACAAATGTTCAAAATCTTTTACTGAACTTTGTATGATTGTAAATCCTATAGTCGACAATCTGGCAGTGGCCATTTATAGCTACGAACCTGCCCATGACGGCGACCTGGGATTTGTGAAGGGGGATAAACTCAAAATTCTTAACAAGTAAGCCACTGCTAATTCAACCAAGAGTCTTTATTTTTCATCCATGTCATTCTTATGTGAGTGGTCATATGCTATAGCTGTGATATTTGTACTACTTTTAGGGAAGATCCAGAGTGGTATTTAGCAGAATCTTTGACAAGCGGGAGGACGGGCTACATCCCATTCAACTTTGTAGCCACGAACACAGTGGAGACAGAATCGTAAGTCAATCACACAGGAAGTATACCTAGCATACCCGTCGCTCATCACCATGGCAACCCTAAAGTCATACTCGACCGGCAAAGGGATGTGGTAAGATCATAGTCTCTCTGTGTTTCACTGCTGCAGGTGGTTCTTTAGGAATCTTTCTCGAAACGATGCAATGAGGCTCTTGCTGGCTCCTGGAAACACTCAGGGATCCTTTCTGATCCGGGACAGTGAGACCACTCCAGGTAAGCAGCAGGTTTGAGTGAGTCACGCCCAAAACACACATTGATATATTGAGTTAAATGGCTGCTTGCTTTCGATGAGGCCCATCCCTTGTACTGTAAGTCCTAATCACATGAGTAATTATAAAATGAGGTCATGCATGTACGTCTGATCTGAACAACCAAATCTGATGGGCGGGACGAAAGAAAAAATCCCACAAGATGAGACAAGACACAAGAATGGGTTTACAAGAGAGACAAGACACAAGAATGGGTTTACAAGAAAGAGACACGAGATATTGAGATAATCATTTAAAAAATGTGCTGAATAGTTCACTATTTTTATTTCATTTTGAATTTTTGCTGTCATTGTAGCCCTGCTTTTTGGGGATGTAACTCACCAAAGTTGTGACTGATTATCTAATTATGACTTTTCTTGATGGGATAGCACCTGTGGTAAATGTTTATCATAGAATTAAATCAGTCAAATGGCACTATGTGAAAAAATAAAAAAATAAATTAAGGGATGCTAAGTTCTAAAAATGAATCCCTCTATATATGTAATCAAAAAGACACATTCTGACAAAAACGTCCCAGTACAGAAGTAGAAGTGTAAAAGAGCTGTCAGTGTGCTGTTAAACTGCAGGTAATTAATCACAAAGCCACAACCCAGTTTAGTTTGGATAATTTGCTGAATGGGCCTCAAACAAACAAGAACAGTAATGTTTTGACAGTGTTGTTACATGATATTTACATGCAACGGACAGGTATCAGGTATTATTATTTGTCAAATCATAACTATTGTGTAATTCATATAAATGTTGGGGGATCTTGTCCCATCCCTTTAGTGTTAACAAATATCTATATACTGTATAATAGCATTGTTGCATGACTCATTTCTAAAAGTGTTCTAAATAGCTTGTTGTTTGATTTGTTCTACTGAAAATGTTTATATAATTACTTTTCTTTCTTTTTTTAAACTGCAGGCTCCTACTCCTTATCTGTTAGGGATTTTGACCAAAGCAAAGGCGATGAAGTCAAGCACTACAAGATACGCAAACTGGACGACGGTGGCTATTACATCTCAGCAATGATCTCCTTCAGCTCTCTGAAAGACCTCGTGCAACACCATTCACGTGTGTATAGAGCCTCTTCTGAGTTTACAGTTGTAACATAGTCTGTTTGGATGTTAAACTGTAAATAACTCAACTTTCTGAGCAGGTTTTGCGGACGGATTGTGCACGAAGCTTGTGAAGGCGTGCCAGTCAAGGACGCCACAGAAGCCGTGGTGGCAGGATGAGTGGGAGATTCCACGGGAGTCTCTGAAACTGCAACAGAAACTCGGAGCTGGACAGTTTGGAGAAGTCTGGATGGGTGAGTATCAGAAATCCAGAAATCCACCGGTCGTTCTGTGACTCCTGACTAACTAATCAAGTACTTAGAATCTTCAATTTGTCATGTACAGTCGTGTAACTCATTTAATAATGTCAGTGCACAAGAAGATTTGTGCAAAGATTTGTGGATGTCATAGGTGCACTATGTAGGGGATCTGTCACCTGGTTGCCTCCATGGAGATGTTTTGCTTTGCCTAGAAAGTTCCACACACACACATACATTGCATTTATTCACCCATCCATCATCTCAATTACACATGTTTTTATTGCTGGACAATTTGCTGGACTGGGAGCAGGATTCCCTCTCCACAGATCTGACATGTTACACAAAACACAAAAATATACAAATATATCTTCCTCCAAAGTCTGAACCTCTCGATTAAAAAGACCCAAATTGGTCATTGAGTTTACTGAATTTTAACCAGCACAGCGCTAGTTAGTGAACGTTTAACATTTAAGAGAAGACTGATTTATGGAAACTTAACTAATACAACAATCACAGAGGTTTATCTAATAAGACATCATGGAGACATAGGGAGATTTTGCAATTATATGTATTAAAATAATGCTGTTTTAATTGGGGCCATTAACATTTTGAGTTCTATTAATCGTATAATCCCATTTCAAGGCACTGCAATAGTTTATATATCAAAGCTCACATGTAATGATTTGTTTTCATAATCCTTGTCTTGCTTGTCAAAAAGGAATCAGTCGAGAGCTGAGCACACAGAGAAAAAAAGTTTCCCTGAAGCCAACTTAATTGCAGGCTTGCTTTAGTTGGTTAACTTGAGAATGATTAGAGGGCATTAGCCGGTTATGCAACATTGACATGCTGCAGGTCCACATTTCTAATAATCCTGTGGACTGAAGGAATTGTCAATGCTTGCACAAATGTCCAGTGGGCCTCACAACAAGAGAATAAAGTGAACTCTTCCATAACATAACCCTCTTATTACTCAATTAGTGGGGTACTTTCCACTTCTGTTTTCCATCGTCATTTGCCAACACAAGCTGAAAATGCCAAAACAAACCACACCATTGGGCACATGAGATCCTATTTCTGTTTGACTTACAAACTGGGAACTGTATTTACCCAGATCAGAAAATCGTCCAACTCACAGATATGCAGAAAAATGATTTAAATTCCAAATATGTTTTACACTACTCCCTTTTTTGATTGTGTGTTCATAGGTCTCTACAATAATGAGAGAAAGGTCGCCATCAAGAACCTTAAGACGGGCACAATGTCGGTAGAGGCCTTCCTGACTGAAGCGAACATGATGAAGAATCTGCTGCACAAACGCCTGGTCCGCCTTTTTGCTGTGGTTAGTCAGGAGCCAATTTGCATCGTCACAGAGTTTATGGAAAACGGTATGTAAAAACAAACAGTAACAGTTAGTTTGTCAGCTGCTTAGATCCATGAAGTGAAAATACTCGAGACAATTGTTTGATTTCATGCTAAATTCAGCTCAAATATGTCTAAGCCTGTCTGAAGTGCGTCAGACCTACGTAATCCCTCACCTGAAATCATCAGACTGTGTGCAGGTAAGCCCACACAAAGAGAGGGCTTTAGTCAGCATTGTGACTGAGTTTCAGGATCAAACTTGTCGATTTTGGTATCGGGCGGAGGGTGTGTCCTTCCTTTCGTCTGCTATGTTAAAACAAGTGTATCCAAGGACTGTGACTAGGGGTGATTAATGCTTCAACAAAATCCCAGCTGCAAATGACTGCTGCTATGATTCAACATGAGATGAGCCCAGGACTGAGGGAGAGAGGTCTCGACTGAAGTAAAAGTACAACATGAAAATGTACTCATGGAAAGAAGATACAATCCCCAATATGTGTGATCAATTCAAAGACCAAAAATGTGACGTGATAATAATTTTGTCAGTTCAGTGAGGACATTTTGGTGTGGGCAAAAGGAATATAATATATACAATTTGGAAAGATCGTGAGTTAGGAGAAGGATTGTCCAAAATATATCAATATCCCGATACTACTAAAACTAGTATAAAAACTAGCAGATACTCATTTGAGCAGTATCAAGAGGTCAATTGTATGAACAGTTTTAATGGTCAGGATGGATCTATTAAAGAACTGATACAAGACTGTTTGATGATGTTGCAGAAACTGTGTTAAATGTGTACTAATATGTTCTAAGGTCTTTTGAATTGACTCTTTATAGATGTGCCACGCCTGTATTTAGTATATGGTGCTATGAAATAGTTCAAAGCAAACAAACTTTCTCATGCGTCCTGGTCAATGTGCGGGAGGGGTGTGAAAAGGCCACGCTTATTGTTCACTAGCACCCTGATGACGCTTGGCAGTGTTCCAGGAGCTTGATTATCCACATTCACTTAGGAAAACAAATTAAGCACCTACAGTAACAGTACACAAACAAGGACGCCTACTTTATGTACAAGGTATTGATTGTTGAATGCTATAATTCTTTAATGTGCATTTACCAGTAATTGTTTTGTTTACTGTGGCAAACATCCGTGGGACTAGCTGACTTACTCTCCAGCAAAAAATACATGTTACAAAAGCTTTATGAAACCTGTGAGAAAAAGGAATATGGAAATAACTAAAGCAAAAGATCCCACAAAGATTGTTTGGCACTGGTTAAACTCTGCTCCTTTCTCTGACCACTGAAGCTTAGAATACTAAATAGAGCTGTACTTTTTGAGATGCTGAAAGTCAAACATGTTGGCCTTGCTTAACAAGCATTTTTCACTATGAATGTGCCAAAATATCCTGTGTTTGTTGATACAGTATTGATTTGTTGGGCTATAGTATCAATGTATGGCCATGAGCATTTTTTGGTACACTAAGCTATGGCAGCACTACAGAAAGTAAACATGTAAAAATGTACTGCAGAAGGCATATTCACTGTTTTGATGTGGTGGTTTAATAGAGAAATACTGTTGTAAATATGTATTTGTTTAGTTTGAAATATTACCTGTATTGCAAAATAATCACAAAGTGTTCCACACTGTTTTGGTGGTAGAGTTACTTTCCTGAAATCAAACTTCAAACTTTACGACATTTGTGAAAAAAATGAAATGAAACTTATGGTTAGTGCTTGTGAATTTTTCCGTCTTTAATCAGTGATAAATAAATGCATTACAAATGGTGCAACCATTTTTTTAATCAAGTTGTTTTAATCCTATCTTGCATTTTTACACTGTTAGATAAAGCAACTTAAAGAGAAAGTATTCCAAGTATCCAGAATACAGTACTTTGATTGGACCATGGATCAGAAAATGTTACAAACACATTTTAATGCAGATATTGTGTAACTATATACCGTTTCAAAGTATTTCTTCCGACACTGATTGTATCTAATTTTAATATGATTTCCAGTTCTTAATGTGGCTAAACCTGTACAATCCAAACATGGAGGAGATTACGTACCCCTTAAAAATCTCCCTCTCACTTTGTGTCAATATTGCAATTCCAAAACACATACAGAGAGCGTGACAATAGCCGCTAAAGTGAATAGAGTGCCTTTGTTTAGTTGTTGCTGAGAGGCCAGTGACAGAGGTCCTATGAGCTGCCTCTTTGTCAGAGGCTCAACATGTAGACAAGACACAATAACTGCTTCTGTTGTCAACAAATAGAAAGGATTCGAGTTCCCATCTTTTCAACGTGCCCCTGTTTTAGTGTGAGGAACAATAAAGATGTCAAATACCAGGTGTGTCCAATGTTCCCTTGTGACCTTGACAAAAAGTGAAGAGAAATACCTCCTCTTTCCTGGACATGTTTTGAAGTGTTTCCTTAAGTTAAATTTGTGTACTGGCAAGAGTATTGTTCCCCGCATATCAAACTCAAGCTAAAGTCACAGGAAGTGGTTGTTGCTGTCACGAATACTGCATCACTTTGGCTGATCCTGATATGAACCTTTGAGTTCAACCTAGTTTATTTTTACTTATGAATAAAGGTCAAGATTTTGTCAAACACAAAGACAAGAATTTTCTAAAAATATATCTAAAAAAATGTGCTATAGTTTATCTTTTGTGCATTTTGTTACAGGTAGTCTTGTGGATTTCTTGAAAACAACAGAAGGAAATAGTTTGAAAATCAACACTTTGATTGATATGGCGTCTCAGGTAAGATTATTTATTTGCATAGCATTTATTTTACAATATGGTTTTCTATTCCCTAAAAAGAGAGACAAATGCATGCAAAAAATCATCAGTGCAAAAGCAGTTTTTCAACATAGAATTGTGAACGTTCTGCAAAACTCTGAAACCAAAACTATGCGGAGAGGCAGACCAAAGGTTTAGCATACATTTAACCAAGATGCATTACAAGTGTGTGAATGGAAAATGTAACCACAGGAAGAAAGACTGTAAGGCACCCACAATCTAAAAGCCTAACAATTTTTCTCGTCTGAGTGTGCAAATCTTTTGACGTCTTTAATCTTGCCCAAGAGCAACAGATATTTACCAAGCTTAGTGGCCAAGCGTACAAAGCTTCTTTCCTCTGAGCTGTTTTCTCGCACAGATAGAATTCAAAGTTTCCAAGTTAACAATATACCCACCATATTATTGTACGGGCATTTTACATCAAACTTAATGGATGTTGCTGTGTCCTAAATGGCATTGGAATATCTAATCAGGATATTGTTGGTTTACTGTCAGGACTCAGGTCAGTAACGCCAGACTGTAAGTTCCAAAACTCTCTTTCAAAGCCTTATGTAGTAGACAGGTGTTAGTTTTCCTGCGAAAATGGAAATAGAAACTTTTTTTATGCATCAAGCTTTTGACAAGACCTTAGGCCAGTGACACCACAGTGCCAGATTCTTTAGTTTGAAATATGAACCACTGACCTATAAACTTGAGATGCTAGACACACAGACACACAAAAGACTATTTATCTAGTCAAAAAACACTTTGAAATTCCAGGAGGCAAATTTACAAAGGAATCAGTAAATAGGATAAAGCCTTACATACGTGATATTGAAGAGTGACATAACGAAAATTACACTGGTATAATTTCTGGGGGGGGGGGGACAGTTGTGTACCTGGGTGGAGTATATGAATTAACGGTAGAGCTAGCATCTGACCTGTGGAAGTGGCTAACACCCAGCTTTAAGTGCTCATCAATCCACACATCAGCACATCTCCAAACACAATATCCACTAAGAGCTCGTCTGTGGTGTCCCCTAAAGGTGGCAGATGGAATGTCCTTCATCGAACATAAAAATTACATCCATCGGGATCTACGAGCTGCTAATATCCTGGTTTCACATGAGCTCATCTGTAAAGTGGCTGACTTTGGACTTGCAAGACTCATAGAGGACAATGAGTACACAGCCAGAGAGGGTAAGAACAACCTTCACCAGATCATAAGTGTGATGTGATGATGTGAGAACTCAGTCACAGACGTATTGTGTCTTGTTTCATTAATGCAGGTGCAAAGTTTCCCATCAAGTGGACAGCTCCAGAAGCTATAAACTACGGCACTTTTACCATTAAATCGGATGTGTGGTCATTTGGGATCCTACTAACAGAAATTGTGACCTATGGACGCATTCCCTACCCGGGTACTAACATACATATAATATTTCACATCATTTCATTCATGGGAATAAATCTAGCCTAAATGTATTTAGTTTTTATAGCCTTTTAGACTTTTTGCTCTACCCATTGAGCTCTGTTGCTGGTTGTTTTATAGGTATGTCAAACCCAGAAGTCATCCAGAACTTGGAGCGAGGATACAGGATGCCAAAGCCAGATGAATGCCCTGATAGCCTCTACGACATCATGCACATGTGCTGGAAAGAAACGCCAGAGGACAGGCCCACATTTGAATATCTGAGAAGTGTTTTGGAGGATTTTTTCACTTCTACGGAGAGGCAATATCAAGACTAGCCTCGATGACACAAAGACTTGTATATTTCTGTATAACTAAATATTCTATGCTGTAATGTAGTTTGTTTTGTACAAAATTGAACAATGATATATTTTTACTTTCGAAAATACTTAATAATCATGAAGCACACACAATAGCAACTTTTTTTTTTTTTTTTTTTTGCTTAGATATGCCTCTAGACTATTCCCTTTAGGTGTTTTAATCAGGGACAGTGCACATAAAACATTGACCCACAGGAAAGATGCCTGATTTCAACCTGCAGTCCTTGGACAGGTTGATACCAAAAAAACAAATGTACAGTATACATTAAATATATTAATACAATCACTCATCCAGTCATTCATTTATTATGTTTTTATTTAATTTATGAAAATGTACTTTTACAATAAAACAGAAAGAAAATCAAACATATAAAACACAGAACGGAACATAAACAGAAGGCGACCAGAGGGCAAACAAGTAAGCACAAAACATTCAAAGAAACAAAATCACGGCACATTTAAATTAAAATAATAATCCCATCTGGTCCAAAGTCTGTCAAATTTGCACATTTCCAAATTAAGACCCAATTCCATTTTTTCAGTCTAATGTATTTGTCTGTTATGTATGCTATGTTGGTATGGATTGTGTCATCCATTTTTGATGGCCTTTTTTCCTGTTATCTAGACCTTGATCTCTGTTAGGTGAAAAACTTTAATCATTAGCTTAAGATTTTCATCTTTGTACAGTTAATATGTTTTGATTAGCTCCCTCAGATTCTACCCAGAGATACTCCACTTCCTCCACATGACTCAACCATTTGTCATCTGCGAGTAAGGCCTGTACAGGAACCCCCGGGCATCACTCAATATTTTTCCATTGAGTTTTTTGTCTTGCCATACAAATCTTGAGTTTCTTTTATTCCACTCATCAAACAGGCGTCTGGAGCTAGAGTTTGGGAGAGGCGGGAATAGATAGAGAATAGAGAGATAAATCTCAGTAATAAGATAAGATATTCCTTTATTGTCCACACATGGGGACATTTCGGTGTTACAGCGCAGTAGATACAGGGGGAAAGGACAGATAACTTATAGGAAGTTTAAAAAAAAACACTCTTAATAGAAGAACTCTTATAAACAAAACAAAAAACTCTCATTAACAAAACTCCTCTCATATCTTAATAGGGAATGGAGGGGAAAAAATAAAATAAAACAAAAAAAGATAAAGATAAAAATACAAATACAAATAAAACAATAATAAAATAAAGTAAAAATAGCTTGCATAAGACTAAATAATACTAATACTAATGGTAAGTAAACACACACAAACACTTGTGATTAAGTCAGTATTGCACATGTTCAGGGCTAGCAGTGTTTGTTATACAGTCTGACAGAAGCAGGAAGGAAAGACCTGCGAAACCTCTCCCTCCCACAGCGAGGGTGGATCAGTCTGTCACTGAAGCTCCTCTCCAGAGCGGACAGAGTGTCCTGCAGGGGGCGACACTCATGGTCCAGCATAGATGTGAATCTAGCCAGGACCCTCCTGTCCCCCACCTCCTGCACCGAGTCCAGAGCACAGCCCAGGACGGAGCTGGACTTCTTGATGACTCTGTCCAGCCTCTTCCTCTCCCTCTCTGTGATGCTGCTGCTCCAGCAGGCCACACCGTACAGGAGGGCTGATGCCTAAATATTTATCCGTTGGTTGAGTAGGTCTTTTTAAAAGTCAAGGGGGGTTGCCAGTAAGAAATATTTTAATTTCTTTGTACATTCAGTTTGTATCCAGACATTTGACCGACACTATATAAGAAATGTAGTCAGTGGGTCTGACCCTTCGGGACTCCCACAAGTCTTAGGTGGTTTCAGTGGGATCTGGATTCAAAATCAGGACTCTTGCTCTTCATAGGCTCGTTCTCCGCCCACAGTTTCAGGCCCACCACATCAACTTCTATTTTGTTGAAGAGGGCGCCACTTTCAGACCTCACCTCAGCTCTCAATGACATCATGTCATGCCGCATTTCATGTAACATGAGGGCCAGCTGTTGTAAAGTTATGTCCTCTCCTCCGTCTGCCCTGTAGAGGCCCGTGAGTCTGCATCGCAGAGGGGTGCTTGTCTGTACGGCATTCGTCTCGAGGGGCGTCCCTTCAAGCTGTGTTAGCCATATTAGCATCAGTAGCTTGAGACAGAGTCAGCTCACCGTCCAGTTTTTTTCTGTCAGTCTCTCACTTTGTCCTGTTCCTCGTTTTTGGGGGTTTTAGGGGTGAATTTTTTTATTTTTTTTCAAATATCGGAAGAGAGGCGTAGCAGTGCGGCCAATTACACCTGCTCCATCTCCGGAAGTCAGCAAAGCAGTTTTAATTAATGGGGATGGGTGATATATATCGGTTCCAATATTGGTATTGGTGATATTGGAGGGTTTTCCTAGATATTGGCATTGATAAGATATGAAAGCCGATATTTGGCAATGATTTTTTTTTCAGTCTTGCCCATGTGACAATCCCTCATGTCCTCGGTGCATCAGATTTGTCTTTTTGAACAGACTCATGAGTAAAAATGGAAATAGCAGTGCAATAAGGCTAAATGGCAGTAGGTAATGTTTTACGCAACAAATGATTGTATATCCCAGAAATAAATTTTGTAATTGTCTTTACAAGGTGAAAAGTTAATTTGTGACTTTATGGGACTTGCTATGGTTTTTTAAATCTTAATATCGGCCACTGCAGCTGTATCAGACCATCCCTGCAAATTAATGTTATTGTTTTCTCTTTGAGACAATGTTGCACTGGTTTGTTTAAACTGTATGTCTGACAGTATGTTTACTCGGTGATGAGTGGGTTTAAATACTTTGAAAATGCCTACAAATAGCCTGGCACAGTGACAGCTAGTGGTACTCACGTACCACTTAAGAAACTATAAATAAACCATGCTTCAAATAGCACTATTCTAAGTCTAAACTGGGACTAAACCATGTCTAAAATAGGACTACATAAGCTCTTAATGAGGTGGGTAGTACTCGGTTACATTAAATTGCGTGCCATTTTTTGTAATAAAGTTGTACATTTTAAATTACTTTTCTTGCAGTACTACTACGCCAACTACTTCTCCTACTTGAGTAATATTTTTATTGAAGTAACAGTACTCAGTATACGTACTGTTACTCAGTACATTTAACAGTAAGTTTATTTTGTTTATGGTAACTAAGCATACACTTTACATGAACCACTCCTTCAGATATTTGTGAATTATTTAATGTTTTGTCCTTCTTTTTGACTTTGCCATGAAATAGACTGATATAATACACTAAAAAAAACATATTTTTTCTTTTGCTTGCACAATTATTTTTTTTTAAATTGTGCTCTTATGTGAACGGGGTGGCAAGTCCACAAAATTGGACTTGCCAGGTGTTTTTATGGGAATATTGTTCCTTTATATATAATACACACAGCGTCAAGACAGAAAAGCGTCAAGATAGCCACCCCATCTGTCTGTTGTTCCCCAGTTTTTACTCTTGCTTGAGTAGAGTGGTTCTTGGACCACTAATTAGTTCCTCATACAAATATTATAGTATTTGAAGCAACTGTTTTTACCATGTTTGATTACCCTACCACTTCTGACAGCAAACCCACTGAAACATGACAAAAGACAGAAAGTGAGCCTACCTGATAGTATGTAGTTTTGTCCATACTTTGGCGCCCCCTGCTGGACAGGGCGTGCAGCACAGCCAACACTGACTGATCCTCTCGCCGCTTGTCGCTGTTGTCTCACACACGGTGCGCTCAAAGCTGCTAAAGGGACTAAAATGGCGCTTACTTCGCAAGGAACAAAGAAAAAAGTTTGCTACTACTATGATGGTAGGTACTTTCGTGTGTCGCATTGTGTGCAATAATATCTCAGTGCAGCTGAAGATGGCAAGTTGTGCATTGAAAAACTTGACTTTATTTTGCATTTTGCTAACCTGCACGGTAGCTAGCTCAGCTAGCTCCTTTCTCACATCAGTCCCCGGTTTTCAATGGAAACTGGAGGTTTTATTCACCGATGTGTACTACGATCCAAAATATCGCAATTTATAATAGATCATTCGTCTGGTGGAGTAATGAGTAATTAGCCTAACTTTGGTGTAAATCGACCTAATTTAACGATCATCGCTAACGTCTTATCTGAAATTTATTCCAAAAATATTGTAAACTTCCTGTTTTCTGGGGAATTAATAATAATGTAACACAGACTCTAATTTCAACGAGTAAGGCTAGAATGTTTTATTATTGTTTGAAAAACCTCGTTTGATTGATTTTTGATCCAGTTTTAAGAATTCATTCTTTTTTTCCATCTAATTGTAGGCGATGTTGGAAACTACTACTATGGCCAGGGACATCCAATGAAACCTCACCGCATCCGTATGACCCACAACCTGTTACTGAACTATGGCCTGTACAGGAAGATGGAGATCTATGTAAGTATAATGTCTGTACTTTAGTTTGGTTACAGTGACTTTGACACTGTATGGTATATTTGATATCATCTTTTTCCTTTTTTTCCCCAAGCGTCCACACAAAGCAAGCGGAGAAGAGATGACCAAGTATCACAGTGATGATTATATAAAATTCCTACGCTCTATTCGTCCAGACAACATGTCGGAGTACAGCAAACAAATGCAGAGGTGTAAGTTGACTCAAAAATACTTTTTCATCTGACTTGAACAGCAGAACTGTTTTGAGAATTGCTTGTGTTGTTTCCTCAGTCAATGTGGGTGAAGATTGTCCAGTCTTTGATGGTTTGTTTGAGTTCTGCCAGCTCTCAGGAGGAGGTTCAGTTGGTAAGTAGTTTGTGGGCTTGTTTTTTGAAGAATACATGAATCAAATACAGTATTTATTCATATTTAGCTGGTGCTGTAAAACTGAACAAGCAGCAAACAGACATAGCCATTAACTGGGCTGGAGGTCTGCATCATGCCAAGAAGTCTGAAGCCTCTGGGTTCTGCTACGTCAATGACATTGTCCTTGCCATCTTAGAGTTACTGA
The DNA here is from genome assembly GCF_026437365.1 of Eucyclogobius newberryi. Lineage (NCBI taxonomy): Eukaryota > Metazoa > Chordata > Actinopteri > Gobiiformes > Gobiidae > Eucyclogobius > Eucyclogobius newberryi. Next base: position 17,017,911 of record NW_027315846.1, read on the forward strand.
AGTAAGAAAAAAGCCTGGGTACATTTGTGCTGTAAACACCACAACATTTTGTCTGTTCTAATATGACCGTTCTTATGTCTTTAGATACCATCAGAGAGTTCTGTACATTGACATTGATATCCACCATGGTGATGGCGTGGAGGAAGCCTTCTACACAACAGACCGCGTCATGACCGTGTCCTTTCACAAATACGGAGAGTATTTTCCTGGCACTGGGGACCTCAGAGTAAGCTCACAGCATTTGCACTCAATTTCAACCACCGTTTCAACAATGTGTAACGTGTGGTTTATCTGCAGGACATTGGTGCTGGTAAGGGCAAATATTACGCTGTGAATTACCCACTGAGGGATGGAATTGATGATGAGTCCTATGAAGCCATTTTCAAACCTGTAAGTAAATAGATAAATAAATCATCTTAGTTCCTGACACATAAGCATGGATGACTGATGGTTTGTGGTTTCAGATCATGGCCAAGGTGATGGAGATGTACCAACCCAGTGCGGTGGTCCTTCAGTGTGGCGCAGACTCTTTGTCAGGGGACAGACTAGGCTGCTTCAACCTTACCATTAAAGGTGGGTTATTATCTACACACATAGCTACATTATCTACATAGTTGTATATATTTGTTTTCTGTTTTTATATACTTCATTTTCTTTCTTCTCAGGCCATGCCAAGTGTGTGGAGTACATGAAAAGCTTCAACCTTCCATTGCTAATGCTGGGTGGAGGAGGTTACACTATTAGAAATGTGGCACGTTGTTGGACATATGAGACTGCGGTGGCACTTGATGCCTCTATCCCTAATGGTAAGTCATTTAATAAAAGGACACGGTATTCAACAAAGAACCAACTACAATTTATGAAGCTGGAATCTTTTGCAGAGCTCCCATACAATGATTACTTTGAGTACTTTGGGCCAGACTTCAAGCTCCACATCAGCCCCTCCAACATGACAAACCAAAATACAAATGACTACTTGGAGAAGATCAAGTTAGTACAAAAAGCATTTTTGAACATGTTTTGGTTCAGGTTGTTTTTAAAGTTTTATTATTTTATTTCAGACAGCGTTTGTTTGAGAACTTGCGCATGTTGCCTCACGCCCCTGGAGTTCAGATGCAGGCCATTCCAGAAGATGCTGTGCAGGAAGACAGTGGAGATGAGGAGGAAGAGGATCCCAACAAACGCATATCAAGTAAACATATTTTCTTTAATTCATCAGGTTTTTTACGCAAGTGGATAGACTTTCATTTACGGTGCTGTGTTTTTGTAGTTCGTGCCCATGACAAGAGGGTAGCATGTGAAGAAGAGTTCTCCGACTCAGAAGATGAAGGTGAAGGAGGGCGCAGAAATGTTGCAAGCTACAAGAAACCCAAGCGACCAAAAACCGAAGGCGAGAAAGAGGGAGAAGAAAAGGAGAAAAAAGTGCAGGAGGAAACGGAAGGTATTAAATATTTGTCAATTCAGCACATTGACATGGCCGATGATTTTCTAATGTGCTAATTGATATTTTTTGTAAATCTCTCGTACTGCAGAAGTTAAAGAAGAAGAGAAGGAGCCAGAGGATGAGAAAATGGACACTTCAAAGTGCGTACATCTTTTTGAAATCTTGTGTGACCACGCAGCAGTTTCTAACTTTATTTCTTTTAAACTTCAGGCCAAAAGAAGAGTCAAAAACACCCTGATGTCTTGAGTAGCATCCAGTGGCAATACTGCAACACCCTTGGACTTTTTCTAAACCAATATTTTCTTTTCATTTTCTGTGCAACTGCACTGGAAAATATTGGACTGAACCTTTTATGTTTACTTAATGGGAATTCAATCTCAGTACAATTTTGTAGGACTTCTTTAGAACATTTTGGACCCAGATAAAATTGTTTTTTATATCCTTTTTCTTGTGGAACAACGTAAAATGGTTAGTGTTTATGTACTTTTGTGTGTCTTAAGGATTTAAGTTATTTAAATCATAGATGTTTGCTTTTTTTATTCCTACTTTTGTCACGTGCCTTGTCAATTATAGTCAAGTTGGAAGCATGCCCGTACATGAGAATTGGTAAACCCATTTCACAGTAAGAGTGTATACATTCTTATGTTGGATAAAAATATATTTCAATAATGTAAATGTTTCTTTTTTTAAACTTGCAGTCAATTGTGTCCACTAATCAATGTTATTGGCAATCTTTAAACTGGATTGCACTGAGGAGTCTTACGGAAGACGAGAGTTTGTAAATTGTATATTTCTACTCCTTACCTCTACAATGTGTCAACTCATTTGTTTCTGATAAAAGTGTGTCAATAACAATTAAAACAGTTAAACATAATTTGGGTCATTAATGAAATGAGACACAAGAGGACTTAAAAGTATATACATATTATAATACATAAACAATACACTTAGCACAATACATTTTGTAAAACTTATCACAGCATAATCCAGTCAAATAAAAAAAAAAATCTCATTTATAGTTGTAACAGGCACAAGACAAAGACTTGCTGGGTCTTTAGAGGTGTGTTCACACTTACAATATTTGGACCTAAATTGAACCCATGTTTGTCTTGATGTGGTTTTTGGTTAGTTCTGGTCTAGTCCGGGTTTAGTTTCAGATTTAGTCCCAATTATGATGTGATGTATGTGCGAGAGTGAACGCATAGTAAAGGACCTGGATCTGGCAGTTCCTCCTCATTTCATTTTAGCCTGGCTTTAATTCAGAGCCAGTTACTCTGAGCCACTGCGGTGTCACTATCCAGAAGCTCATCTTCTTCTTCAGGCTCCTCTTCAGGCTCCACAGGTAAAGGAGCTGTCTGACTTTCTACTTTTAGTTTGATTTGAACCTGTAATTAACAAAGATCAGATGAAAACTCCATAAAAACATACTGTAATGTGATGTATGAAGAAATGCTCACCGTCCTAGCCCTCAGTGGCTTTCTCCTGCATGGACAGAAGTATAGGAATGATGTGCATACAGCAAAGCAGCGGAAGGCAAATACTGTTTCCACCACTGACATGACGATTAGAGGCACCCATAGAATTAATGTTGTGGTCTAAAAGTATCAGATGAATTAGAATCTCGGTGGAATTTAGACAAAAAGAAGAATTGACTTACATATATACGGGTGGGGTCAAAGGGGCATTCGTATGTGATTCTTGCAGACTCAATCTCATCAGTAAAATTGCAATGCGTTAGTAGGCCTCTCCCTTTATTAATTATTGCCTGTACCATGGCGACACACAAACCAGTGGCAGAGGCAATAGCTAACACTCCTACTAAAAGGCTGAAGAGCAACAGGACCCACTTCTGAAAAACAATAGCACATTCATATTAAAAGAACCGCCCTAATGTCTATATATTTCAATTTTAAGTCTAAATTACCCCCTGCACTATAACATGATGGGTTTAAGCATGAGCTGAAAATGATATGGACTGTGCCAAAGGGAAAAAGGCAATTACCAGGATCTTGTTATTCTTGTTTTTGGACAATACAATGGTAAGTATTCCATCAATGATTCCCTGTAGATTATAAGTCATACAAGTACATATAACACACATTTAAAAAGTAGATAATCAATTCATTTATATTAAGGAGGCTACTTACAAATAATCCAGTCACAATTGCTATCACGTTGGAGATGGCGAAGACCATGGCGCGCGCCTGTTTGTGGACATTGATGTGCCTCAGCACTGCACCATGGATCAATGAAGCAAGAAGGAAGTTTACATGCCCCACAAGAACAAGCCCCAAGCCCATTTTCATCAGGGCTTTGTTGTCCTTGAGGTTGGCACAGCATATTCCTAAAAAGTTGAAAACAATTGATATCCATATTTTAATCAAAGATGCATTCTAAATTTGAACTACATGTAAACAGTGCTTTTTATTCAAACGTGTATGCGCATAAGCAATCTGTGCTA